>NC_081329.1:44406932-44777610 GCF_026419965.1 Kogia breviceps | reverse complement strand
AGAAATGGGATTTCAAGAGGGAGATGGGTCTCGCCTGGTAAGGAGCTAGAATGCGGCAGTACTTCTTCAACCATGCCTTTGTCGAAAAAGGGGTGTATGCCTTTATCCTGAATATATTCAGGATAAAGGTATAGACCGTTTTGGGGCAACCAGGCAGGGGCTCGGTGCAAATCAACACTACATAGTACTATCAATTCCCATCCGAAAAAAGGGTCATCTACGAAAAGTGTAAAGACCAGAAATGCAGGGTAGTGTGGAGGTAAACCGTACCCACATTTTGTGGAATGTGGGATGTCAAATTGAAATCAGCACTCTGGCGAACTCTATGCTGTATTCGAAAGTAATGTAAGAAACAAAGCTATAGCGCATCGGACACTTCCACTCAAGGACGTATATTTTCAGTAAAACCAAAGATCCTCAGGAAACAGGCAACCCAACGTTGACTTCTGCTCTCTTTACAAAAGCCTCGACTAGGATACAATCTAAATTTCCTTGGACGGAAAACGTGGATGAAGAATATGTGATTCTTATCTACAATGATATATTAGTGAGCCAGGAAATGAGTGAAATAACGTCCCTTGCCACCACCCGAGTGTTCTTAATTACACTCATTCTCAGCGAATTTAGTCACATAGAAAATAGTGGTTTATCAAAGAGATGAGGTACAGGTGGAATATAAAATTGCATCCCATGAACGAAATGGCAGACGACAGAAAGAATTACAGATTTAGCAAACACACTTATGCCTGTAGGAGCGCAAAGGTCCCTTGAGGTGAGTAAAAGCCAGGTGTTTTCAATGAGCACAGATACTATTCTATATAGACCAAAGAGGGAATGAACACAACTTACTCTAAAACTCAAAGGACTGAACTCAGCCCACTTTGCACACCAGAAAAGATTATTTACAACTGGTCAGAATTTGAAAAACAGTTTATCGATGTCTCTCTGGAAGAGAATCAAGTGGAGGCACAGCAGCAAGCAACACAGCACTGACAATCAGCTACACCCCGTGAGAAAAACAAACTGCAAACTAAAGGCAGTGAGTGAGAGATAAATTCTTCGAGACTTCGTTCAGGGGCTGTGATTGAAGTTGTTTTGAGCATATATTAACACACAGAAGGATGGGTCCTCAGGGAGGACACTCGTGGCTCTGAGAGTCTTCGTGAGCATGAGTCAGCAAATGCAGCCCTTCTAGAATAACACTGCCTTGCCCTGATTCCATGGCCCCAAAATCACCAAATGCAGACGGCCCTTCCTACAGCGAACACATGCATGGGAGCGCCGCAGGATGCTACCCCATTGGACAGGGAAAAAACATGAAAAGCCACCTCATCTTCTCATATCCTGGTGCTCGGGTTCAAGCTTCCAGCCGCTTTCCTGAAAATATCCCCACTTGGGGAAGTCAGCACTTTCAAAACCCTCTTTTCTTATAGCTTGGAATTCGTTCCATGGATGAACTGCAATGGGGAAGAATAAGACACGATGCCTATATATTTGGACAGGCACTTGGTGCTCTAATTTCCAATGCTGATCTAGAATTGACCCAAATCTAAGCTTGCTCTCAGAAGGAGAATAGGGCTTGAAAATTTCCTGCTGCTTTGTGACCAGTTCCGAAAGTGGGAAGTTGAGCAGGGCATCTCAGGGAGCCTATAATTCATGGCCCTGCAGGATGGGCAAAGACACCTAATGTGGAAAAATGACTTGGGTTGAACCACGGAAAATAACTTGAGAGCAAGGCAGAATTGCAGAAATGGGATTTCAAGAGGGAGATGGGTCTCGCCTGGTAAGGAGCTAGAATGTGGAGGTACTTCTTCAACCATGCCTTTGTCGAAAAAGGGGTGTATGCCTTTATCCTGAATATATTCAGGATAAAGGCATAGACCGTTTTGGGGCAACCAGGCAGTGGCTCGGTGCAAATCAACACTACATAGTGCTATCAATTCCCATCTAAAAAAGGGTCATCTATGAAAAGTGTAAAGACCAGAAATGCAGGGTAGCGTGGAGGTAAACCGTACCCACATTTTGTGGAATGTGGGATGTCAAATTGAAATCAGCACTCTTGCGAACTCTATGCTGTATTCGAAAGTAATGTAAGAAACAAAGCTATAGCGCATCGGACACTTCCACTCAAGGACGTATATTTTCAGGAAAACCAAAGATCCCCAGGACACAGGCAACCCAACGTTTACTTCTGCTCTATTTACAAAGGCCTCGACTAGGATACAATCTAAATTTCCTTGGACGGAAAACGTGGATGAAGAATATGTGATTCTTATCTATAATGATATATTAGTGAGCCAGGAAATGAGTGAAATAACGTCCCTTGCCACCACCGGAGTGTTCTTAGTTAGACTCATTCTCAGCGAATTTAGTCACATAGAAAATAGTGGTTTATCAAAGAGATGAGGTACATGTGGAATATAAAATTGCATCCCATGAACGAAATGGCAGACGACAGAAAGAATTACAGATTTAGCAAACACACTTATGCCTGTAGGAGTGCAAAGGTCCCTCGAGGTGAGTAAAAGCCAGGTGTTTTCAATGAGCACAGATACTATTCTATACAGACCAAAGAGGGAATGAACACAACTTACTCTAAAACTCAAAGGACTGAACTCAGCCCACTTTGCACACCAGAAAAGATTATTTACAACTGGTCAGAATTTGAAAAACAATTTATCGATGTCTCTCTGGAAGAGGATCAAGTGGATGCACAGCAGCAAGCAACACAGCACTGACAATCAGCTACACCCCGTGAGAAAAACAAACTGCAATCTAAAGGCAGTGAGTGAGAGATAAATTCTTCGAGACTTCGTTCAGGGGCTGTGATTGAAGTTGTTTTGAGCATATATTAACACACAGAAGGATGGGACCTCAGGGAGGACACTCGTGGCTGTGAGAGTCTTCGTGAGCATGAGTCAGCAAATGCAGCCCTTCTAGAATAACACTGCCTTGCCCTGATTCCATGGCCGCGAAATCACCAAATGCAGACGGCCCTTCCTACAGCGAACACATGCATGGGACAGCCGCAGGATGCTACGCCATTGGACAGGGAAAAAACATGAAAAGCCACCTCATCTTCTCATATCCTGGTGCTCGGGTTCAAGCTTCCAGCCGCTTTCCTGAAAACATCCCCACTTAGGGAAGTCAGCACTTTCAAAACCCTCTTTCTTATAGCTTGGAATTCGTTCCATCGATGAACTGCAATGGGGAAGAATAAGACACGATGCCTATATATTTGGACAGGCACTTGGTGCTCTAATTTCCAATGCTGATCTAGAATTGACCCAAATCTAAGCTTGCTCTCAGAAGGAGAATAGGGCTTGAAAATTTCCTGCTGCTTTGTGACCAGTTCCGAAAGTGGGAAGTTGAGCAGGGCATCTCAGGGAGCCTATAATTCATGGCCCTGCAGGATGGGCAAAGACACCTAATGTGGAAAAATGACTTGGGTTGAACCACGGAAAATAACTTGAGAGCAAGGCAGAATTGCAGAAATGGGATTTCAAGAGGGAGATGGGTCTCGCCTGGTAAGGAGCTAGAATGCGGCACTACTTCTTCAACCATGCCTTTGTCGAAAAAGGGGTGTATGCCTTTATCCTGAATATATTCAGGATAAAGGCATAGACCGTTTTGGGGCAACCAGGCAGGGGCTCGGTGCAAATCAACACTACATAGTGCTATCACTTCCCATCCAAACAAAGGGTCATCTACGAAAAGTGTAAAGACCAGAAATGCAGGGTAGCGTCGAGGTAAACCGTACCCACATTTTGTGGAATGTGGGATGGCAAATTGAAATCAGCACTCTGGCGAACTCTATGCTGTATTCAAAGTAATGTAAGAAACAAAGCTATAGCGCATCGGACACTTCCACTCAAGGACGTATATTTTCAGGAAAACCAAAGATCCTCAGGACACAGGCAACCCAACGTTTACTTCTCCTCTCTTTACAAAAGCCTCGACTAGGATACAATCTAAATTTCCTTGGACGGAAAACGTGGATGAAGAATATGTGATTCTTATCTACAATGATATATTAGTGAGCCAGGAAATGAGTGAAATAACGTCCCTTGCCACCACCCGAGTGTTCTTAGTTACACTCATTCTCAGCGAATTTAGTCACATAGAAAATAGTGGTTTATCAAAGAGATGAGGTACAGGTGGAATATAAAATTGCATCCCATGAACGAAATGGCAGACGACAGAAAGAATTACAGATTTAGCAAACACACTTATGCCTGTAGGAGCGCAAAGGTCCCTTGAGGTGAGTAAAAGCCAGGTGTTTTCAATGAGCACAGATACTATTCTATATAGACCAAAGAGGGAATGAACACAACTTACTCTAAAACTCAAAGGACTGAACTCAGCCCACTTTGCACACCAGAAAAGATTATTTACAACTGGTCAGAATTTGAAAAACAGTTTATCGATGTCTCTCTGGAAGAGAATCAAGTGGAGGCACAGCAGCAAGCAACACAGCACTGACAATCAGCTACACCCCGTGAGAAAAACAAACTGCAAAATAAAGGCAGTGAGTGAGAGATAAATTCTTCGAGACTTCGTTCAGGGGCTGTGGTTGAAGTTGTTTTGAGCATATATTAACACACAGAAGGATGGGACCTCAGGGAGGACACTCGTGGCTCTGAGAGTTTTCGTGAGCATGAGTCAGCAAATGCAGCCCTTCTAGAATAACACTGCCTTGCCCTGATTCCATGGCCCCGAAATCACCAAATGCAGACGACCCTTCCTACAGCGAACACATGCATGGGACAGCCGCAGGATGCTACCCCATTGGACAGGGAAAAAACATGAAAAGCCACCTCATCTTCTCATATCCTGGTGCTCGGGTTCAAGCTTCCAGCCGCTTTCCTGATAATATCCCCACTTGGGGAAGTCAGCACTTTCAAAACCCTCTTTCTTATAGCTTGGAATTCGTTCCATGGATGAACTGCAATGGGGAAGAATAAGACACGATGCCTATATATTTGGACAGGCACTTGGCGCTCTAATTTCCAATGCTGATCTAGAATTGACCCAAATCTAAGCTTGCTCTCAGAAGGAGAATAGGGCTTGAAAATTTCCTGCTGCTTTGTGACCAGTTCCGAAAGTGGGAATTTGAGCAGGGCATCTCAGGGAGCCTATAATTCATGGCCCTGCAGGATGGGCAAAGACACCTAATGTGGAAAAATGACTTGTGTTGAAACACGGAAAATAACTTGAGAGCAAGGCAGAATTGCAGAAATGGGATTTCAAGAGGGAGATGGGTCTCGCCTGGTAAGGAGCTAGAATGCGGCAGTACTTCTTCAACCATGCCTTTGTCGAAAAAGGGGTGTATGCCTTTATCCTGAATATATTCAGGATAAAGGTATAGACCGTTTTGGGGCAACCAGGCAGGGGCTCGGTGCAAATCAACACTACATAGTACTATCAATTCCCATCCGAAAAAAGGGTCATCTACGAAAAGTGTAAAGACCAGAAATGCAGGGTAGTGTGGAGGTAAACCGTACCCACATTTTGTGGAATGTGGGATGTCAAATTGAAATCAGCACTCTGGCGAACTCTATGCTGTATTCGAAAGTAATGTAAGAAACAAAGCTATAGCGCATCGGACACTTCCACTCAAGGACGTATATTTTCAGTAAAACCAAAGATCCTCAGGAAACAGGCAACCCAACGTTGACTTCTGCTCTCTTTACAAAAGCCTCGACTAGGATACAATCTAAATTTCCTTGGATGGAAAACGTGGATGAAGAATATGTGATTCTTATCTACAATGATATATTAGTGAGCCAGGAAATGAGTGAAATAACGTCCCTTGCCACCACCCGAGTGTTCTTAATTACACTCATTCTCAGCGAATTTAGTCACATAGAAAATAGTGGTTTATCAAAGAGATGAGGTACAGGTGGAATATAAAATTGCATCCCATGAACGAAATGGCAGACGACAGAAAGAATTACAGATTTAGCAAACACACTTATGCCTGTAGGAGCGCAAAGGTCCCTTGAGGTGAGTAAAAGCCAGGTGTTTTCAATGAGCACAGATACTATTCTATATAGACCAAAGAGGGAATGAACACAACTTACTCTAAAACTCAAAGGACTGAACTCAGCCCACTTTGCACACCAGAAAAGATTATTTACAACTGGTCAGAATTTGAAAAACAGTTTATCGATGTCTCTCTGGAAGAGAATCAAGTGGAGGCACAGCAGCAAGCAACACAGCACTGACAATCAGCTACACCCCGTGAGAAAAACAAACTGCAAACTAAAGGCAGTGAGTGAGAGATAAATTCTTCGAGACTTCGTTCAGGGGCTGTGATTGAAGTTGTTTTGAGCATATATTAACACACAGAAGGATGGGTCCTCAGGGAGGACACTCGTGGCTCTGAGAGTCTTCGTGAGCATGAGTCAGCAAATGCAGCCCTTCTAGAATAACACTGCCTTGCCCTGATTCCATGGCCCCAAAATCACCAAATGCAGACGGCCCTTCCTACAGTGAACACATGCATGGGAGCGCCGCAGGATGCTACCCCATTGGACAGGGAAAAAACATGAAAAGCCACCTCATCTTCTCATATCCTGGTGCTCGGGTTCAAGCTTCCAGCCGCTTTCCTGAAAATATCCCCACTTGGGGAAGTCAGCACTTTCAAAACCCTCTTTCTTATAGCTTGGAATTCGTTCCATGGATGAACTGCAATGGGGAAGAATAAGACACGATGCCTATATATTTGGAGAGGCACTTGGTGCTCTAATTTCCAATGCTGATCTAGAATTGACCCAAATCTAAGCTTGCTCTCAGAAGGAGAATAGGGCTTGAAAATTTCCTGCTGCTTTGTGACCAGTTCCGAAAGTGGGAAGTTGAGCAGGGCATCTCAGGGAGCCTATAATTCATGGCCCTGCAGGATGGGCAAAGACACCTAATGTGGAAAAATGACTTGGGTTGAACCACGGAAAATAACTTGAGAGCAAGGCAGAATTGCAGAAATGGGATTTCAAGAGGGAGATGGGTCTCGCCTGGTAAGGAGCTAGAATGTGGAGGTACTTCTTCAACCATGCCTTTGTCGAAAAAGGGGTGTATGCCTTTATCCTGAATATATTCAGGATAAAGGCATAGACCGTTTTGGGGCAACCAGGCAGTGGCTCGGTGCAAATCAACACTACATAGTGCTATCAATTCCCATCCAAAAAAGGGTCATCTATGAAAAGTGTAAAGACCAGAAATGCAGGGTAGCGTGGAGGTAAACCGTACCCACATTTTGTGGAATGTGGGATGTCAAATTGAAATCAGCACTCTTGCGAACTCTATGCTGTATTCGAAAGTAATGTAAGAAACAAAGCTATAGCGCATCGGACACTTCCACTCAAGGACGTATATTTTCAGGAAAACCAAAGATCCCCAGGACACAGGCAACACAACGTTTATTTCTGCTCTATTTACAAAGGCCTCGACTAGGATACAATCTAAATTTCCTTGGACGGAAAACGTGGATGAAGAATATGTGATTCTTATCTATAATGATATATTAGTGAGCCAGGAAATGAGTGAAATAACGTCCCTTGCCACCACCGGAGTGTTCTTAGTTAGACTCATTCTCAGCGAATTTAGTCACATAGAAAATAGTGGTTTATCAAAGAGATGAGGTACATGTGGAATATAAAATTGCATCCCATGAACGAAATGGCAGACGACAGAAAGAATTACAGATTTAGCAAACACACTTATGCCTGTAGGAGTGCAAAGGTCCCTCGAGGTGAGTAAAAGCCAGGTGTTTTCAATGAGCACAGATACTATTCTATACAGACCAAAGAGGGAATGAACACAACTTACTCTAAAACTCAAAGGACTGAACTCAGCCCACTTTGCACACCAGAAAAGATTATTTACAACTGGTCAGAATTTGAAAAACAATTTATCGATGTCTCTCTGGAAGAGGATCAAGTGGATGCACAGCAGCAAGCAACACAGCACTGACAATCAGCTACACCCCGTGAGAAAAACAAACTGCAAAATAAAGGCAGTGAGTGAGAGATAAATTCTTCGAGACTTCGTTCAGGGGCTGTGATTGAAGTTGTTTTGAGCATATATTAACACACAGAAGGATGGGACCTCAGGGAGGACACTCGTGGCTCTGAGAGTCTTCGTGAGCATGAGTCAGCAAATGCAGCCCTTCTAGAATAACACTGCCTTGCCCTGATTCCATGGACCCAAAATCACCAAATGCAGATGACCATTCCTACAGCGAACACATGCATGGGACAGCCGCAGGATGCTACCCCATTGGACAGGGAAAAAACATGAAAAGCCACCTCATCTTCTCATATCCTGGTGCTCGGGTTCAAGCTTCCAGCCGCTTTCCTGAAAATATCCCCACTTGGGGAAGTCAGCACTTTCAAAACCCTCTTTCTTATAGCTTGGAATTCGTTCCATGGATGAACTGCAATGGGGAAGAATAAGACACGATGCCTATATATTTGGAGAGGCACTTGGTGCTCTAATTTCCAATGCTGATCTAGAATTGACCCAAATCTAAGCTTGCTCTCAGAAGGAGAATAGGGCTTGAAAATTTCCTGCTGCTTTGTGACCAGTTCCGAAAGTGGGAATTTGAGCAGGGCATCTCAGGGAGCCTATAATTCATGGCCCTGCAGGATGGGCAAAGACACCTAATTTGGAAAAATGACTTGGGTTGAACCACGGAAAATAACTTGAGAGCAAGGCAGAATTGCAGAAATGGGATTTCAAGAGGGAGATGGGTCTCGCCTGGTAAGGAGCTAGAATGCGGCAGTACTTCTTCAACCATGCCTTTGTCGAAAAAGGGGTGTATGCCTTTATCCTGAATATATTCAGGATAAAGATATAGACCGTTTTGGGGCAACCAGGCAGGGGCTCGGTGCAAATCAACACTACATAGTGCTATCACTTCCCATCCAAAAAAAGGGTCATCTACGAAAAGTGTAAAGACCAGAAATGCAGGGTAGTGTGGAGGTAAACCGTACCCACATTTTGCGGAATGTGGGATGTCAAATTGAAATCAGCACTCTGGCGAACTCTATGCTGTATTCGAAAGTAATGTAAGAAACAAAGCTATAGCGCATCGGACACTTCCACTCAAGGACGTATATTTTCAGGAATACTAAAGATCCCTAGGACACAGGCAACACAACGTTTACTTCTGCTCTCTTTACAAAAGCCTCGACTAGGATACAATCTAAATATCCTTGGACGGAAAAGGTGGATGAAGAATATGTGATTCTTATCTACAATGATATATTAGTGAGCCAGGAAATGAGTGAAATAACGTCCCTTGCCACCACCCGAGTGTTCTTAGTTACACTCATTCTCAGCGAATTTAGTCACATAGAAAATAGTGGTTTATCAAAGAGATGAGGTACAGGTGGAATATAAAATTGCATCCCATGAATGAAATGACAGATGACAGAAAGAATTACAGATTTAGCAAACACACTTATGCCTGTAGGAGCGCAAAGGTCCCTTGAGGTGAGTAAAAGCCAGGTGTTTTCAATGAGCACAGATACTATTCTATATAGACCAAAGAGGGAATGAACACAACTTACTCTAAAACTCAAAGGACTGAACTCAGCCCACTTTGAACACCAGAAAAGATTATTTACAACTGGTCAGAATTTGAAAAACAGTTTATCGATGTCTCTCTGGAAGAGAATCAAGTGGAGGCACAGCAGCAAGCAACACAGCACTGACAATCAGCTACACCCCGTGAGAAAAACAAACTGCAAAATAAAGGCAGTGAGTGAGAGATAAATTCTTCGAGACTTCGGTCAGGGGCTGTGATTGAAGTTGTTTTGAGCATATATTAACACACAGAAGGATGGGACCTCAGGGAGGACACTCGTGGCTCTGAGAGTCTTCGTGAGCATGAGTCAGCAAATGCAGCCCTTCTAGAATAACACTGCCTTGCCCTGATTCCATGGCCCCAAAATCACCAAATGCAGACGACCCTTCCTACAGCGAACACATGCATGGGAGCGCCGCAGGATGCTACCCCATTGGACAGGGAAAAAACATGAAAAGCCACCTCATCTTCTCATATCCTGGTGCTCGGGTTCAAGCTTCCAGCCGCTTTCCTGAAAATATCCCCACTTGGGGAAGTCAGCACTTTCAAAACCCTCTTTCTTATAGCTTGGAATTCGTTCCATGGATGAACTGCAATGGGGAAGAATAAGACACGATGTCTATATATTTGGAGAGGCACTTGGTGCACTAATTTCCAATGCTGATCTAGAATTGACCCAAATCTAAGCTTGCTCTCAGAAGGAGAATAGGGCTTGAAAATTTCCTGCTGCTTTGTGACCAGTTCCGAAAGTGGGAAGTTGAGCAGGGCATCTCAGGGAGCCTATAATTCATGGCCCTGCAGGATGGGCAAAGACACCTAATGTGGAAAAATGACTTGGGTTGAACCACGGAAAATAACTTGAGAGCAAGGCAGAATTGCAGAAATGGGATTTCAAGAGGGAGATGGGTCTCGCCTGGTAAGGAGCTAGAATGCGGAGGTACTTCTTCAAACATGCCTTTGTCGAAAAAGGGGTGTATGCCTTTATCCTGAATATATTCAGGATAAAGGCATAGACCGTTTTGGGGCAACCAGGCAGTGGCTCGGTGCAAATCAACACTACATAGTGCTATCACTTCCCATCCAAAAAAGGGTCATCTATGAAAAGTGTAAAGACCAGAAATGCAGGGTAGCGTGGAGGTAAACCGTACCCACATTTTGTGGAATGTGGGATGTCAAATTGAAATCAGCACTCTTGCGAACTCTATGCTGTATTCGAAAGTAATGTAAGAAACAAAGCTATAGCGCATCGGACACTTCCACTCAAGGACGTATATTTTCAGGAAAACCAAAGATCCCCAGGACACAGGCAACACAACGTTTATTTCTGCTCTATTTACAAAGGCCTCGACTAGGATACAATCTAAATTTCCTTGGACGGAAAACGTGGATGAAGAATATGTGATTCTTATCTATAATGATATATTAGTGAGCCAGGAAATGAGTGAAATAACGTCCCTTGCCACCACCGGAGTGTTCTTAGTTAGACTCATTCTCAGCGAATTTAGTCACATAGAAAATAGTGGTTTATCAAAGAGATGAGGTACATGTGGAATATAAAATTGCATCCCATGAACGAAATGGCAGACGACAGAAAGAATTACAGATTTAGCAAACACACTTATGCCTGTAGGAGTGCAAAGGTCCCTCGAGGTGAGTAAAAGCCAGGTGTTTTCAATGAGCACAGATACTATTCTATATAGACCAAAGAGGGAATGAACACAACTTACTCTAAAACTCAAAGGACTGAACTCAGCCCACTTTGCACACCAGAAAAGATTATTTACAACTGGTCAGAATTTGAAAAACAATTTATCGATGTCTCTCTGGAAGAGGATCAAGTGGATGCACAGCAGCAAGCAACACAGCACTGACAATCAGCTACACCCCGTGAGAAAAACAAACTGCAATCTAAAGGCAGTGAGTGAGAGATAAATTCTTCGAGACTTCGTTCAGGGGCTGTGATTGAAGTTGTTTTGAGCATATATTAACACACAGAAGGATGGGACCTCAGGGAGGACACTCGTGGCTCTGAGAGTCTTCGTGAGCATGAGTCAGCAAATGCAGCCCTTCTAGAATAACACTGCCTTGCCCTGATTCCATGGCCGCGAAATCACCAAATGCAGACGGCCCTTCCTACAGCGAACACATGCATGGGACAGCCGCAGGATGCTACGCCATTGGACAGGGAAAAAACATGAAAAGCCACCTCATCTTCTCATATCCTGGTGCTCGGGTTCAAGCTTCCAGCCGCTTTCCTGAAAACATCCCCACTTAGGGAAGTCAGCACTTTCAAAACCCTCTTTCTTATAGCTTGGAATTCGTTCCATCGATGAACTGCAATGGGGAAGAATAAGACACGATGCCTATATATTTGGACAGGCACTTGGTGCTCTAATTTCCAATGCTGATCTAGAATTGACCCAAATCTAAGCTTGCTCTCAGAAGGAGAATAGGGCTTGAAAATTTCCTGCTGCTTTGTGACCAGTTCCGAAAGTGGGAAGTTGAGCAGGGCATCTCAGGGAGCCTATAATTCATGGCCCTGCAGGATGGGCAAAGACACCTAATGTGGAAAAATGACTTGGGTTGAACCACGGAAAATAACTTGAGAGCAAGGCAGAATTGCAGAAATGGGATTTCAAGAGGGAGATGGGTCTCGCCTGGTAAGGAGCTAGAATGCGGCACTACTTCTTCAACCATGCCTTTGTCGAAAAAGGGGTGTATGCCTTTATCCTGAATATATTCAGGATAAAGGCATAGACCGTTTTGGGGCAACCAGGCAGGGGCTCGGTGCAAATCAACACTACATAGTGCTATCACTTCCCATCCAAACAAAGGGTCATCTACGAAAAGTGTAAAGACCAGAAATGCAGGGTAGCGTCGAGGTAAACCGTACCCACATTTTGTGGAATGTGGGATGGCAAATTGAAATCAGCACTCTGGCGAACTCTATGCTGTATTCAAAGTAATGTAAGAAACAAAGCTATAGCGCATCGGACACTTCCACTCAAGGACGTATATTTTCAGGAAAACCAAAGATCCTCAGGACACAGGCAACCCAACGTTTACTTCTCCTCTCTTTACAAAAGCCTCGACTAGGATACAATCTAAATTTCCTTGGACGGAAAACGTGGATGAAGAATATGTGATTCTTATCTACAATGATATATTAGTGAGCCAGGAAATGAGTGAAATAACGTCCCTTGCCACCACCCGAGTGTTCTTAGTTACACTCATTCTCAGCGAATTTAGTCACATAGAAAATAGTGGTTTATCAAAGAGATGAGGTACAGGTGGAATATAAAATTGCATCCCATGAACGAAATGGCAGACGACAGAAAGAATTACAGATTTAGCAAACACACTTATGCCTGTAGGAGCGCAAAGGTCCCTTGAGGTGAGTAAAAGCCAGGTGTTTTCAATGAGCACAGATACTATTCTATATAGACCAAAGAGGGAATGAACACAACTTACTCTAAAACTCAAAGGACTGAACTCAGCCCACTTTGCACACCAGAAAAGATTATTTACAACTGGTCAGAATTTGAAAAACAGTTTATCGATGTCTCTCTGGAAGAGAATCAAGTGGAGGCACAGCAGCAAGCAACACAGCACTGACAATCAGCTACACCCCGTGAGAAAAACAAACTGCAAAATAAAGGCAGTGAGTGAGAGATAAATTCTTCGAGACTTCGTTCAGGGGCTGTGGTTGAAGTTGTTTTGAGCATATATTAACACACAGAAGGATGGGACCTCAGGGAGGACACTCGTGGCTCTGAGAGTTTTCGTGAGCATGAGTCAGCAAATGCAGCCCTTCTAGAATAACACTGCCTTGCCCTGATTCCATGGCCCCGAAATCACCAAATGCAGACGACCCTTCCTACAGCGAACACATGCATGGGACAGCCGCAGGATGCTACCCCATTGGACAGGGAAAAAACATGAAAAGCCACCTCATCTTCTCATATCCTGGTGCTCGGGTTCAAGCTTCCAGCCGCTTTCCTGATAATATCCCCACTTGGGGAAGTCAGCACTTTCAAAACCCTCTTTCTTATAGCTTGGAATTCGTTCCATGGATGAACTGCAATGGGGAAGAATAAGACACGATGCCTATATATTTGGACAGGCACTTGGCGCTCTAATTTCCAATGCTGATCTAGAATTGACCCAAATCTAAGCTTGCTCTCAGAAGGAGAATAGGGCTTGAAAATTTCCTGCTGCTTTGTGACCAGTTCCGAAAGTGGGAATTTGAGCAGGGCATCTCAGGGAGCCTATAATTCATGGCCCTGCAGGATGGGCAAAGACACCTAATGTGGAAAAATGACTTGTGTTGAAACACGGAAAATAACTTGAGAGCAAGGCAGAATTGCAGAAATGGGATTTCAAGAGGGAGATGGGTCTCGCCTGGTAAGGAGCTAGAATGCGGCAGTACTTCTTCAACCATGCCTTTGTCGAAAAAGGGGTGTATGCCTTTATCCTGAATATATTCAGGATAAAGGTATAGACCGTTTTGGGGCAACCAGGCAGGGGCTCGGTGCAAATCAACACTACATAGTACTATCAATTCCCATCCGAAAAAAGGGTCATCTACGAAAAGTGTAAAGACCAGAAATGCAGGGTAGTGTGGAGGTAAACCGTACCCACATTTTGTGGAATGTGGGATGTCAAATTGAAATCAGCACTCTGGCGAACTCTATGCTGTATTCGAAAGTAATGTAAGAAACAAAGCTATAGCGCATCGGACACTTCCACTCAAGGACGTATATTTTCAGTAAAACCAAAGATCCTCAGGAAACAGGCAACCCAACGTTGACTTCTGCTCTCTTTACAAAAGCCTCGACTAGGATACAATCTAAATTTCCTTGGACGGAAAACGTGGATGAAGAATATGTGATTCTTATCTACAATGATATATTAGTGAGCCAGGAAATGAGTGAAATAACGTCCCTTGCCACCACCCGAGTGTTCTTAATTACACTCATTCTCAGCGAATTTAGTCACATAGAAAATAGTGGTTTATCAAAGAGATGAGGTACAGGTGGAATATAAAATTGCATCCCATGAACGAAATGGCAGACGACAGAAAGAATTACAGATTTAGCAAACACACTTATGCCTGTAGGAGCGCAAAGGTCCCTTGAGGTGAGTAAAAGCCAGGTGTTTTCAATGAGCACAGATACTATTCTATATAGACCAAAGAGGGAATGAACACAACTTACTCTAAAACTCAAAGGACTGAACTCAGCCCACTTTGCACACCAGAAAAGATTATTTACAACTGGTCAGAATTTGAAAAACAGTTTATCGATGTCTCTCTGGAAGAGAATCAAGTGGAGGCACAGCAGCAAGCAACACAGCACTGACAATCAGCTACACCCCGTGAGAAAAACAAACTGCAAACTAAAGGCAGTGAGTGAGAGATAAATTCTTCGAGACTTCGTTCAGGGGCTGTGATTGAAGTTGTTTTGAGCATATATTAACACACAGAAGGATGGGTCCTCAGGGAGGACACTCGTGGCTCTGAGAGTCTTCGTGAGCATGAGTCAGCAAATGCAGCCCTTCTAGAATAACACTGCCTTGCCCTGATTCCATGGCCCCAAAATCACCAAATGCAGACGGCCCTTCCTACAGCGAACACATGCATGGGAGCGCCGCAGGATGCTACCCCATTGGACAGGGAAAAAACATGAAAAGCCACCTCATCTTCTCATATCCTGGTGCTCGGGTTCAAGCTTCCAGCCGCTTTCCTGAAAATATCCCCACTTGGGGAAGTCAGCACTTTCAAAACCCTCTTTTCTTATAGCTTGGAATTCGTTCCATGGATGAACTGCAATGGGGAAGAATAAGACACGATGCCTATATATTTGGACAGGCACTTGGTGCTCTAATTTCCAATGCTGATCTAGAATTGACCCAAATCTAAGCTTGCTCTCAGAAGGAGAATAGGGCTTGAAAATTTCCTGCTGCTTTGTGACCAGTTCCGAAAGTGGGAAGTTGAGCAGGGCATCTCAGGGAGCCTATAATTCATGGCCCTGCAGGATGGGCAAAGACACCTAATGTGGAAAAATGACTTGGGTTGAACCACGGAAAATAACTTGAGAGCAAGGCAGAATTGCAGAAATGGGATTTCAAGAGGGAGATGGGTCTCGCCTGGTAAGGAGCTAGAATGTGGAGGTACTTCTTCAACCATGCCTTTGTCGAAAAAGGGGTGTATGCCTTTATCCTGAATATATTCAGGATAAAGGCATAGACCGTTTTGGGGCAACCAGGCAGTGGCTCGGTGCAAATCAACACTACATAGTGCTATCAATTCCCATCCAAAAAAGGGTCATCTATGAAAAGTGTAAAGACCAGAAATGCAGGGTAGCGTGGAGGTAAACCGTACCCACATTTTGTGGAATGTGGGATGTCAAATTGAAATCAGCACTCTTGCGAACTCTATGCTGTATTCGAAAGTAATGTAAGAAACAAAGCTATAGCGCATCGGACACTTCCACTCAAGGACGTATATTTTCAGGAAAACCAAAGATCCCCAGGACACAGGCAACCCAACGTTTACTTCTGCTCTATTTACAAAGGCCTCGACTAGGATACAATCTAAATTTCCTTGGACGGAAAACGTGGATGAAGAATATGTGATTCTTATCTATAATGATATATTAGTGAGCCAGGAAATGAGTGAAATAACGTCCCTTGCCACCACCGGAGTGTTCTTAGATAGACTCATTCTCAGCGAATTTAGTCACATAGAAAATAGTGGTTTATCAAAGAGATGAGGTACATGTGGAATATAAAATTGCATCCCATGAACGAAATGGCAGACGACAGAAAGAATTACAGATTTAGCAAACACACTTATGCCTGTAGGAGTGCAAAGGTCCCTCGAGGTGAGTAAAAGCCAGGTGTTTTCAATGAGCACAGATACTATTCTATACAGACCAAAGAGGGAATGAACACAACTTACTCTAAAACTCAAAGGACTGAACTCAGCCCACTTTGCACACCAGAAAAGATTATTTACAACTGGTCAGAATTTGAAAAACAATTTATCGATGTCTCTCTGGAAGAGGATCAAGTGGATGCACAGCAGCAAGCAACACAGCACTGACAATCAGCTACACCCCGTGAGAAAAACAAACTGCAAAATAAAGGCAGTGAGTGAGAGATAAATTCTTCGAGACTTCGTTCAGGGGCTGTGATTGAAGTTGTTTTGAGCATATATTAACACACAGAAGGATGGGACCTCAGGGAGGACACTCGTGGCTCTAAGAGTCTTCGTGAGCATGAGTCAGCAAATGCAGCCCTTCTAGAATAACACTGCCTTGCCCTGATTCCATGGCCCCGAAATCACCAAATGCAGACGGCCCTTCCTACAGCGAACACATGCATGGGACAGCCGCAGGATGCTACGCCATTGGACAGGGAAAAAACATGAAAAGCCACCTCATCTTCTCATATCCTGGTGCTCGGGTTCAAGCTTCCAGCCGCTTTCCTGAAAACATCCCCACTTGGGGAAGTCAGCACTTTCAAAACCCTCTTTTCTTATAGCTTGGAATTCGTTCCATGGATGAACTGCAATGGGGAAGAATAAGACACGATGCCTATATATTTGGACAGGCACTTGGTGCTCTAATTTCCAATGCTGATCTAGAATTGACCCAAATCTAAGCTTGCTCTCAGAAGGAGAATAGGGCTTGAAAATTTCCTGCTGCTTTGTGACCAGTTCCGAAAGTGGGAAGTTGAGCAGGGCATCTCAGGGAGCCTATAATTCATGGCCCTGCAGGATGGGCAAAGACACCTAATGTGGAAAAATGACTTGGGTTGAACCACGGAAAATAACTTGAGAGCAAGGCAGAATTGCAGAAATGGGATTTCAAGAGGGAGATGGGTCTCGCCTGGTAAGGAGCTAGAATGCGGCAGTACTTCTTCAACCATGCCTTTGTCGAAAAAGGGGTGTATGCCTTTATCCTGAATATATTCAGCATAAAGGCATAGACCGTTTTGGGGCAACCAGGCAGGGGCTCGGTGCAAATCAACACTACATAGTGCTATCACTTCCCATCCAAACAAAGGGTCATCTACGAAAAGTGTAAAGACCAGAAATGCAGGGTAGCGTCGAGGTAAACCGTACCCACATTTTGTGGAATGTGGGATGGCAAATTGAAATCAGCACTCTGGCGAACTCTATGCTGTATTCAAAGTAATGTAAGAAACAAAGCTATAGCGCATCGGACACTTCCACTCAAGGACGTATATTTTCAGGAAAACCAAAGATCCTCAGGACACAGGCAACCCAACGTTTACTTCTGCTCTCTTTACAAAAGCCTCGACTAGGATACAATCTAAATTTCCTTGGACGGAAAACGTGGATGAAGAATATGTGATTCTTATCTACAATGATATATTAGTGAGCCAGGAAATGAGTGAAATAACGTCCCTTGCCACCACCCGAGTGTTCTTAGTTACACTCATTCTCAGCGAATTTAGTCACATAGAAAATAGTGGTTTATCAAAGAGATGAGGTACAGGTGGAATATAAAATTGCATCCCATGAACGAAATGGCAGACGACAGAAAGAATTACAGATTTAGCAAACACACTTATGCCTGTAGGAGTGCAAAGGTCCCTCGAGGTGAGTAAAAGCCAGGTGTTTTCAATGACCACAGATACTATTCTATATAGACCAAAGAGGGAATGAACACAACTTACTCTAAAACTCAAAGGACTGAACTCAGCCCACTTTGCACACCAGAAAAGATTATTTACAACTGGTCAGAATTTGAAAAACAATTTATCGATGTCTCTCTGGAAGAGGATAAAGTGGATGCACAGCAGCAAGCAACACAGCACTGACAATCAGCTACACCCCGTGAGAAAAACAAACTGCAATCTAAAGGCAGTGAGTGAGAGATAAATTCTTCGACACTTCGTTCAGGGGCTGTGATTGAAGTTGTTTTGAGCATATATTAACACACAGAAGGATGGGACCTCAGGGAGGACACTCGTGGCTCTGAGAGTCTTCGTGAGCATGAGTCAGCAAATGCAGCCCTTCTAGAATAACACTGCCTTGCCCTGATTCCATGGCCCCGAAATCACCAAATGCAGACGGCCCTTCCTACAGCGAACACATGCATGGGACAGCCGCAGGATGCTACGCCATTGGACAGGGAAAAAACATGAAAAGCCACCTCATCTTCTCATATCCTGGTGCTCGGGTTCAAGCTTCCAGCCGCTTTCCTGAAAACATCCCCACTTGGGGAAGTCAGCACTTTCAAAACCCTCTTTCTTATAGCTTGGAATTCCTTCCATGGATGAACTGCAATGGGGAAGAATAAGACACGATGCCTATATATTTGGACAGGCACTTGGTGCTCTAATTTCCAATGCTGATCTAGAATTGACCCAAATCTAAGCTTGCTCTCAGAAGGAGAATAGGTCTTGAAAATTTCCTGCTGCTTTGTGACCAGTTCCGAAAGTGGGAAGTTGAGCAGGGCATCTCAGGGAGCCTATAATTCATGGCCCTGCAGGATGGGCAAAGACACCTAATGTGGAAAAATGACATGGGTTGAACCACGGAAAATAACTTGAGAGCAAGGCAGAATTGCAGAAATGGGATTTCAAGAGGGAGATGGGTCTCGCCTGGTAAGGAGCTAGAATGCGGCACTACTTCTTCAACCATGCCTTTGTCGAAAAAGGGGTGTATGCCTTTATCCTGAATATATTCAGGATAAAGGCATAGACCGTTTTGGGGCAACCAGGAAGGGGCTCGGTGCAAATCAACACTACATAGTGCTATCACTTCCCATCCAAACAAAGGGTCATCTACGAAAAGTGTAAAGACCAGAAATGCAGGGTAGCGTCGAGGTAAACCGTACCCACATTTTGTGGAATGTGGGATGGCAAATTGAAATCAGCACTCTGGCGAACTCTATGCTGTATTCAAAGTAATGTAAGAAACAAAGCTATAGCGCATCGGACACTTCCACTCAAGGACGTATATTTTCAGGAAAACCAAAGATCCTCAGGACACAGGCAACCCAACGTTTACTTCTGCTCTATTTACAAAAGCCTCGACTAGGATACAATCTAAATTTCCTTGGACGGAAAACGTGGATGAAGAATATGTGATTCTTATCTACAATGATATATTAGTGAGCCAGGAAATGAGTGAAATAACGTCCCTTGCCACCACCCGAGTGTTCTTAGTTACACTCATTCTCAGCGAATTTAGTCACATAGAAAATAGTGGTTTATCAAAGAGATGAGGTACAGGTGGAATATAAAATTGCATCCCATGAACGAAATGACAGATGACAGAAAGAATTACAGATTTAGCAAACACACTTATGCCTGTAGGAGCGCAAAGGTCCCTTGAGGTGAGTAAAGGCAGGTGTTTTCAATGAGCACAGATACTATTCTATATAGACCAAAGAGGGAATGAACACAACTTACTCTAAAACTCAAAGGACTGAACTCAGCCCACTTTGCACACCAGAAAAGATTATTTACAACTGGTCAGAATTTGAAAAACAGTTTATCGATGTCTCTCTGGAAGAGAATCAAGTGGATGCACAGCAGCAAGCAACACAGCACTGACAATCAGCTACACCCCGTGAGAAAAACAAACTGCAAAATAAAGGCAGTGAGTGAGAGATAAATTCTTTGAGACTTCGTTCAGGGGCTGTGATTGAAGTTGTTTTGAGCATATATTAACACACAGAAGGATGGGACCTCAGGGAGGACACTCGTGGCTCTGAGAGTTTTCGTGAGCATGAGTCAGCAAATGCAGCCCTTCTAGAATAACACTGCCTTGCCCTGATTCCATGGCCCCGAAATCACCAAATGCAGACGACCCTTCCTACAGCGAACACATGCATGGGACAGCCGCAGGATGCTACGCCATTGGACAGGGAAAAAACATGAAAAGCCACCTCATCTTCTCATATCCTGGTGCTCGGGTTCAAGCTTCCAGCCTCTTTCCTGAAAATATCCCCACTTGGGGAAGTCAGCACTTTCAAAATCCTTTTTCTTATAGCTTGGAATTCGTTCCATGGATGAACTGCAATGGGGAAGAATAAGACACGATGCCTATATATTTGGACAGGCACTTGGCGCTCTAATTTCCAATGCTGATCTAGAATTGACCCAAATCTAAGCTTGCTCTCAGAAGGAGAATAGGGCTTGAAAATTTCCTGCTGCTTTGTGACCAGTTCCGAAAGTGGGAAGTTGAGCAGGGCATCTCAGGGAGCCTACAATTCATGGCCCTGCAGGATGGGCAAAGACACCTAATGTGGAAAAATGACTTGGGTTGAACCACGGAAAATAACTTGAGAGCAAGGCAGAATTGCAGAAATGGGATTTCAAGAGGGAGATGGGTCTCGCCTGGTAAGGAGCTAGAATGCGGCAGTACTTCTTCAACCATGCCTTTGTCGAAAAAGGGGTGTATGCCTTTATCCTTAATATATTCAGGATAAAGGCATAGACCGTTTTGGGGCAACCAGGCAGGGGCTCGGTGCAAATCAACACTACGTAGTGCTATCACTTCCCATCCAAAAAACGGTCATCTATGAAAAGTGTAAAGACCAGAAATGCAGGGTAGCGTGGAGGTAAACCGTACCCACATTTTGTGGAATGTGGGATGTCAAATTGAAATCAGCACTCTGGCGAACTCTATGCTGTATTCGAAAGTAATGTAAGAAACAAAGCTATAGCGCATCGGACACTTCCACTAAAGGACGTATATTTTCAGGAAAACTAAAGATCCCCAGGACACAGGCAACCCAACGTTTACTTCTGCTCTCTTTACAAAGGCCTCGCCTAGGATACAATCTAAATTTCCTTGGACGGAAAACGTGGATGAAGAATATGTGATTCTTATCTACAATGATATATTAGTGAGCCAGGAAATGAGTGAAATAACGTCCCTTGCCACCACCGGAGTGTTCTTAGTTACACTCATTCTCAGCGAATTTAGTCACATAGAAAATAGTGGTTTATCAAAGAGATGAGGTACAGGTGGAATATAAAATTGCATCCCATGAACGAAATGGCAGACGACAGAAAGAATTACAGATTTAGCAAACACACTTATGCCTGTAGGAGCGCAAAGGTCCCTTGAGGTGAGTAAAAGCCAGGTGTTTTCAATGAGCACAGATACTATTCTATATAGACCAAAGAGGGAATGAACACAACTTACTCTAAAACTCAAAGGACTGAACTCAGCCCACTTTGCACACCAGAAAAGATTATTTACAACTGGTCAGAATTTGAAAAACAGTTTATCGATGTCTCTCTGGAAGAGAATCAAGTAGATGCACAGCAGCAAGCAACACAGCACTGACAATCAGCTACACCCCGTGAGAAAAACAAACTGCAAAATAAAGGCAGTGAGTGAGAGATAAATTCTTCGAGACTTCGTTCAGGGGCTGTGATTGAAGTTGTTTTGAGCATATATTAACACACAGAAGGATGGGACCTCAGGGAGGACACTCGTGGCTCTGAGAGTCTTCGTGAGCATGAGTCAGCAAATGCAGCCCTTCTAGAATAACACTGCCTTGCCCTGATTCCATGGACCCAAAATCACCAAATGCAGATGACCCTTCCTACAGCGAACACATGCATGGGACAGCCGCAGGATGCTACCCCATTGGACAGGGGAAAAACATGAAAAGCCACCTCATCTTCTCATATCCTGGTGCTCGGGTTCAAGCTTCCAGCCGCTTTCCTGAAAATATCCCCACTTGGGGAAGTCAGCACTTTCAAAACCCTCTTTCTTATAGCTTGGAATTCGTTCCATGGATGAACTGCAATGGGGAAGAATAAGACACGATGCCTATATGTTTGGACAGGCACCTGGCGCTCTAATTTCCAATGCTGATCTAGAATTGACGCAAATCTAAGCTTGCTCTCAGAAGGAGAATAGGGCTTGAAAATTTCCTGCTGCTTTGTGACCAGTTCCGAAAGTGGGAAGTTGAGCAGGGCATCTCAGGGAGCCTATAATTCATGGCCCTGCAGGATGGGCAAAGACACCTACTGTGGAAAAATGACTTGGGTTGAACCATGGAAAATAACTTGAGAGCAAGGCAGAATTGCAGAAATGGGATTTCAAGAGGGAGATGGGTCTCGCCTGGTAAGGAGCTAGAATGCGGCACTACTTCTTCAACCATGCCTTTGTCGAAAAAGGGGTGTATGCCTTTATCCTGAATATATTCAGGATAAAGGCATAGACCGTTTTGGGTCAACCAGGCAGGGGCTCGGTGCAAATCAACACTACATAGTGCTATCACTTCCCATCCAAACAAAGGGTTATCTACGAAAAGTGTAAAGACCAGAAATGCAGGGTAGCGTCGAGGTAAACCGTACCCACATTTTGTGGAATGTGGGATGGCAAATTGAAATCAGCACTCTGGCGAACTCTATGCTGTATTCAAAGTAATGTAAGAAACAAAGCTATAGCGCATCGGACACTTCCACTCAAGGACGTATATTTTCAGGAAAACCAAAGATCCTCAGGACACAGGCAACCCAACGTTTACTTCTGCTCTATTTACAAAAGCCTCGACTAGGATACAATCTAAATTTCCTTGGACGGAAAACGTGGATGAAGAATATGTGATTCTTATCTACAATGATATATTAGTGAGCCAGGAAATGAGTGAAATAACGTCCCTTGCCACCACCCGAGTGTTCTTAGTTACACTCATTCTCAGCGAATTTAGTCACATAGAAAATAGTGGTTTATCAAAGAGATGAGGTACAGGTGGAATATAAAATTGCATCCCATGAACGAAATGACAGATGACAGAAAGAATTACAGATTTAGCAAACACACTTATGCCTGTAGGAGCGCAAAGGTCCCTTGAGGTGAGTAAAAGCCAGGTGTTTTCAATGAGCACAGATACTATTCTATATAGACCAAAGAGGGAATGAACACAACTTACTCTAAAACTCAAAGGACTGAACTCAGCCCACTTTGCACACCAGAAAAGATTATTTACAACTGGTCAGAATTTGAAAAACAGTTTATCGATGTCTCTCTGGAAGAGAATCAAGTGGATGCACAGCAGCAAGCAACACAGCACTGACAATCAGCTACACCCCGTGAGAAAAACAAACTGCAAAATAAAGGCAGTGAGTGAGAGATAAATTCTTTGAGACTTCGTTCAGGGGCTGTGATTGAAGTTGTTTTGAGCATATATTAACACACAGAAGGATGGGACCTCAGGGAGGACACTCGTGGCTCTGAGAGTTTTCGTGAGCATGAGTCAGCAAATGCAGCCCTTCTAGAATAACACTGCCTTGCCCTGATTCCATGGCCCCGAAATCACCAAATGCAGACGACCCTTCCTACAGCGAACACATGCATGGGACAGCCGCAGGATGCTACGCCATTGGACAGGGAAAAAACATGAAAAGCCACCTCATCTTCTCATATCCTGGTGCTCGGGTTCAAGCTTCCAGCCTCTTTCCTGAAAATATCCCCACTTGGGGAAGTCAGCACTTTCAAAATCCTTTTTCTTATAGCTTGGAATTCGTTCCATGGATGAACTGCAATGGGGAAGAATAAGACACGATGCCTATATATTTGGACAGGCACTTGGCGCTCTAATTTCCAATGCTGATCTAGAATTGACCCAAATCTAAGCTTGCTCTCAGAAGGAGAATAGGGCTTGAAAATTTCCTGCTGCTTTGTGACCAGTTCCGAAAGTGGGAAGTTGAGCAGGGCATCTCAGGGAGCCTATAATTCATGGCCCTGCAGGATGGGCAAAGACACCTAATGTGGAAAAATGACTTGGGTTGAACCACGGAAAATAACTTGAGAGCAAGGCAGAATTGCAGAAATGGGATTTCAAGAGGGAGATGGGTCTCGCCTGGTAAGGAGCTAGAATGCGGCAGTACTTCTTCAACCATGCCTTTGTCGAAAAAGGGGTGTATGCCTTTATCCTGAATATATTCAGGATAAAGGCATAGACCGTTTTGGGGCAACCAGGCAGGGGCTCGGTGCAAATCAACACTACGTAGTGCTATCACTTCCCATCCAAAAAAGGGTCATCTATGAAAAGTGTAAAGACCAGAAATGCAGGGTAGCGTGGAGGTAAACCGTACCCACATTTTGTGGAATGTGGGATGTCAAATTGAAATCAGCACTCTGGCGAACTCTATGCTGTATTCGAAAGTAATGTAAGAAACAAAGCTATAGCGCATAGGACACGTCCACTCAAGAATGTATATTTTCAGGAAAACCAAAGATCCCCAGGACACAGGCAACCCAACGTTGACTTCTGCTCTCTTTACAAAGGCCTCGACTAGGATACAATCTAAATTTCCTTGGACGGAAAACGTGGATGAAGAATATGTGATTCTTATCTACAATGATATATTAGTGAGCCAGGAAATGAGTGAAATAACGTCCCTTGCCACCACCGGAGTGTTCTTAGTTAGACTCATTCTCAGCGAATTTAGTCACATAGAAAATAGTGGTTTATCAAAGAGATGAGGTACATGTGGAATATAAAATTGCATCCCATGAACGAAATGGCAGACGACAGAAAGAATTACAGATTTAGCAAACACACTTATGCCTGTAGGAGTGCAAAGGTCCCTCGAGGTGAGTAAAAGCCAGGTGTTTTCAATGAGCACAGATACTATTCTATATAGACCAAAGAGGGAATGAACACAACTTACTCTAAAACTCAAAGGACTGAACTCAGCCCACTTTGCACACCAGAAAAGATTATTTACAACTGGTCAGAATTTGAAAAACAATTTATCGATGTCTCTCTGGAAGAGGATCAAGTGGATGCACAGCAGCAAGCAACACAGCACTGACAATCAGCTACACCCCGTGAGAAAAAGAAACTGCAATCTAAAGGCAGTGAGTGAGAGATAAATTCTTCGAGACTTCGGTCAGGGGCTGTGATTGAAGTTGTTTTGAGCATATATTAACACACAGAAGGATGGGACCTCAGGGAGGACACTCGTGGCTCTGAGAGTCTTCGTGAGCATGAGTCAGCAAATGCAGCCCTTCTAGAATAACACTGCCTTGCCCTGATTCCATGGCCCCGAAATCACCAAATGCAGACGGCCCTTCCTACAGCGAACACATGCATGGGACAGCCGCAGGATGCTACGCCATTGGACAGGGAAAAAACATGAAAAGCCACCTCATCTTCTCATATCCTGGTGCTCGGGTTCAAGCTTCCAGCCGCTTTCCTGAAAACATCCCCACTTGGGGAAGTCAGCACTTTCAAAACCCTCTTTCTTATAGCTTGGAATTCGTTCCATGGATGAACTGCAATGGGGAAGAATAAGACACGATGCCTATATATTTGGACAGGCACTTGGTGCTCTAATTTCCAATGCTGATCTAGAATTGACCCAAATCTAAGCTTGCTCTCAGAAGGAGAATAGGGCTTGAAAATTTCCTGCTGCTTTGTGACCAGTTCCGAAAGTGGGAAGTTGAGCAGGGCATCTCAGGGAGCCTATAATTCATGGCCCTGCAGGATGGGCAAAGACACCTAATGTGGAAAAATGACTTGGGTTGAACCACGGAAAATAACTTGAGAGCAAGGCAGAATTGCAGAAATGGGATTTCAAGAGGGAGATGGGTCTCGCCTGGTAAGGAGCTAGAATGCGGCACTACTTCTTCAACCATGCCTTTGTCGAAAAAGGGGTGTATGCCTTTATCCTGAATATATTCAGGATAAAGGCATAGACCGTTTTGGGGCAACCAGGAAGGGGCTCGGTGCAAATCAACACTACATAGTGCTATCACTTCCCATCCAAACAAAGGGTCATCTACGAAAAGTGTAAAGACCAGAAATGCAGGGTAGCGTCGAGGTAAACCGTACCCACATTTTGTGGAATGTGGGATGGCAAATTGAAATCAGCACTCTGGCGAACTCTTTGCTGTATTCAAAGTAATGTAAGAAACAAAGCTATAGCGCATCGGACACTTCCACTCAAGGACGTATATTTTCAGGAAAACCAAAGATCCTCAGGACACAGGCAACCCAACATTTACTTCTGCTCTCTTTACAAAAGCCTCGACTAGGATACAATCTAAATTTCCTTGGATGGAAAACGTGGATGAAGAATATGTGATTCTTATCTACAATGATATATTAGTGAGCCAGGAAATGAGTGAAATAACGTCCCTTGCCACCACCCGAGTGTTCTTAGTTACACTCATTCTCAGCGAATTTAGTCACATAGAAAATAGTGGTTTATCAAAGAGATGAGGTACAGGTGGAATATAAAATTGCATCCCATGAACGAAATGGCAGACGACAGAAAGAATTACAGATTTAGCAAACACACTTATGCCTGTAGGAGCGCAAAGGTCCCTTGAGGTGAGTGAAAGCCAGGTGTTTTCAATGAGCACAGATACTATTCTATATAGACCAAAGAGGGAATGAACACAACTTACTCTAAAACTCAAAGGACTGAACTCAGCCCACTTTTCACACCAGAAAAGATTATTTACAACTGGTCAGAATTTGAAAAACAGTTTATCGATGTCTCTCTGGAAGAGAATCAAGTGGAGGCACAGCAGCAAGCAACACAGCACTGACAATCAGCTACACCCCGTGAGAAAAACAAACTGCAAAATAAAGGCAGTGAGTGAGAGATAAATTCTTCGAGACTTCGTTCAGGGGCTGTGATTGAAGTTGTTTTGAGCATATATTAACACACAGAAGGATGGGACCTCAGGGAGGACACTCGTGGCTCTGAGAGTCTTCGTGAGCATGAGTCAGCAAATGCAGCCCTTCTAGAATAACACTGCCTTGCCCTGATTCCATGGCCCCAAAATCACCAAATGCAGACGACCCTTCCTACAGCGAACACATGCATGGGACAGCCGCAGGATGCTACGCCATTGGACAGGGAATAAACATGAAAAGCCACCACATCTTCTCATATCCTGGTGCTCGGGTTCAAGCTTCCAGCCTCTTTCCTGAAAATATCCCCACTTGGGGAAGTCAGCACTTTCAAAACCCTCTTTCTTATAGCTTGGAATTCGTTCCATGGATGAACTGCAATGGGGAAGAATAAGACACGATGCCTATATATTTGGACAGGCACTTGGCGCTCTAATTTCCAATGCTGATCTAGAATTGTCCCAAATGTAAGTTGCTCTCAGAAGGAGAATAGGGCTTGAAAATTTCCTGCTGCTTTGTGACCAGTTCCGAAAGTGGGAAGTTGAGAAGGGCATCTCAGGGAGCCTATAATTCATGGCCCTGCAGGATGGGCAAAGACACCTAAGGTGGAAAAATGACTTGGGTTGAACCACAGAAAATAACTTGAGAGCAAGGCAGAATTGCAGAAATGGGATTTCAAGAGGGAGATGGGTCTCGCCTGGTAAGGAGCAAGAATGTGGCAGTACTTCTTCAACCATGCCTTTGTCGAAAAAGGGGTGTATGCCTTTATCCTGAATATATTCAGGATAAAGGCATAGACCGTTTTGGGGCAACCAGGCAGGGGCTCGGTGCAAATCAACACTACGTAGTGCTATCACTTCCCATCCAAAAAAGGGTCATCTATGAAAAGTGTAAAGACCAGAAATGCAGGGTAGCGTGGAGGTAAACCGTACCCACATTTTGTGGAATGTGGGATGTCAAATTGAAATCAGCACTCTGGCGAACTCTATGCTGTATTCGAAAGTAATGTAAGAAACAAAGCTATAGCGCATCGGACACTTCCACTCAAGGACGTATATTTTCAGGAATACTAAAGATCCCTAGGACACAGGCAACACAACGTTTACTTCTGCTCTCTTTACAAAAGCCTCGACTAGGATACAATCTAAATTTCCTTGGACGGAAAACGTGGATGAAGAATATGTGATTCTTATCTACAATGATATATTAGTGAGCCAGGAAATGAGTGAAATAACGTCCCTTGCCACCACCCGAGTGTTCTTAGTTACACTCATTCTCAGCGAATTTAGTCACATAGAAAATAGTGGTTTATCAAAGAGATGAGGTACAGGTGGAATATAAAATTGCATCCCATGAACGAAATGACAGATGACAGAAAGAATTACAGATTTAGCAAACACACTTATGCCTGTAGGAGCGCAAAGGTCCCTTGAGGTGAGTAAAAGCCAGGTGTTTTCAATGAGCACAGATACTATTCTATATAGACCAAAGAGGGAATGAACACAACTTACTCTAAAACTCAAAGGACTGAACTCAGCCCACTTTGCACACCAGAAAAGATTATTTACAACTGGTCAGAATTTGAAAAACAATTTATCGATGTCTCTCTGGAAGAGAATCAAGTGGAGGCACAGCAGCAAGCAACACAGCACTGACAATCAGCTACACCCCGTGAGAAAAACAAACTGCAAAATAAAGGCAGTGAGTGAGAGATAAATTCTTCGAGACTTCGTTCAGCGGCTGTGATTGAAGTTGTTTTGAGCATATATTAACACACAGAAGGATGGGACCTCAGGGAGGACACTCGTGGCTCTGAGAGTCTTCGTGAGCATGAGTCAGCAAATGCAGCCCTTCTAGAATAACACTGCCTTGCCCTGATTCCATGGCCCCGAAATCACCAAATGCAGACGGCCCTTCCTACAGCGAACACATGCATGGGACAGCCGCAGGATGCTACGCCATTGGACAGGGAAAAAACATGAAAAGCCACCTCATCTTCTCATATCCTGGTGCTCGGGTTCAAGCTTCCAGCCGCTTTCCTGAAAACATCCCCAATTGGGGAAGTCAGCACTTTCAAAACCCTCTTTCTTATAGCTTGGAATTCGTTCCATGGATGAACTGCAATGGGGAAGAATAAGACACGATGCCTATATGTTTGGACAGGAACCTGGCGCTCTAATTTCCAATGCTGATCTAGAATTGACCCAAATCTAAGCTTGCTCTCAGAAGGAGAATAGGGCTTGAAAATTTCCTGCTGCTTTGTGACCAGTTCCGAAAGTGGGAAGTTGAGCAGGGCATCTCAGGGAGCCTATAATTCATGGCCCTGCAGGATGGGCAAAGACACCTAATGTGGAAAAATGACTTGGGTTGAACCACGGAAAATAACTTGAGAGCAAGGCAGAATTGTAGAAATGGGATTTCAAGAGGGAGATGGGTCTCGCCTGGTAAGGAGCTAGAATGCGGAGGTACTTCTTCAACAATGCCTTTGTCGAAAAAGGGGTGTATGCCTTTATCCTGAATATATTCAGGATAAAGGCATAGACCGTTTTGGGGCAACCAGGAAGGGGCTCGGTGCAAATCAACACTACATAGTGCTATCACTTCCCATCCAAACAAAGGGTCATCTACGAAAAGTGTAAAGACCAGAAATGCAGGGTAGCGTCGAGGTAAACCGTACCCACATTTTGTGGAATGTGGGATGGCAAATTGAAATCAGCACTCTGGCGAACTCTATGCTGTATTCAAAGTAATGTAAGAAACAAAGCTATAGCGCATCGGACACTTCCACTCAAGGACGTATATTTTCAGGAAAACCAAAGATCCTCAGGACACAGGCAACCCAACGTTTACTTCTGCTCTCTTTACAAAAGCCTCGACTAGGATACAATCTAAATTTCCTTGGACGGAAAACGTGGATGAAGAATATGTGATTCTTATCTACAATGATATATTAGTGAGCCAGGAAATGAGTGAAATAACGTCCCTTGCCACCACCCGAGTGTTCTTAGTTACACTCATTCTCAGCGAATTTAGTCACATAGAAAATAGTGGTTTATCAAAGAGATGAGGTACAGGTGGAATATAAAATTGCATCCCATGAACGAAATGACAGATGACAGAAAGAATTACAGATTTAGCAAACACACTTATGCCTGTAGGAGCGCAAAGGTCCCTTGAGGTGAGTAAAAGCCAGGTGTTTTCAATGAGCACAGATACTATTCTATATAGACCAAAGAGGGAATGAACACAACTTACTCTAAAACTCAAAGGACTGAACTCAGCCCACTTTGCACACCAGAAAAGACTATTTACAACTGGTCAGAATTTGAAAAACAGTTTATCGATGTCTCTCTGGAAGAGAATCAAGTGGATGCACAGCAGCAAGCAACACAGCACTGACAATCAGCTACACCCCGTGAGAAAAACAAACTGCAAAATAAAGGCAGTGAGTGAGAGATAAATTCTTTGAGACTTCGTTCAGGGGCTGTGATTGAAGTTGTTTTGAGCATATATTAACACACAGAAGGATGGGACCTCAGGGAGGACACTCGTGGCTCTGAGAGTTTTCGTGAGCATGAGTCAGCAAATGCAGCCCTTCTAGAATAACACTGCCTTGCCCTGATTCCATGGCCCCGAAATCACCAAATGCAGACGACCCTTCCTACAGCGAACACATGCATGGGACAGCCGCAGGATGCTACGCCATTGGACAGGGAAAAAACATGAAAAGCCACCTCATCTTCTCATATCCTGGTGCTCGGGTTCAAGCTTCCAGCCTCTTTCCTGAAAATATCCCCACTTGGGGAAGTCAGTACTTTCAAAACCCTTTTTCTTATAGCTTGGAATTCGTTCCATGGTTGAACTGCAATGGGGAAGAATAAGACACGATGCCTATATATTTGGACAGGCACTTGGTGCTCTAATTTCCAATGCTGATCTAGAATTGACCCAAATCTAAGCTTGCTCTCAGAAGGAGAATAGGGCTTGAAAATTTCCGGCTGCTTTGTGACCAGTTCCGAAAGTGGGAAGTTGAGCAGGGCATCTCAGGGAGCCTATAATTCATGGCCCTGCAGGATGGGCAAAGACACCTAATGTGGAAAAATGACTTGGGTTGAACCACGGAAAATAACTTGAGAGCAAGGCAGAATTGCAGAAATGGGATTTCAAGAGGGAGATGGGTCTCGCCTGGTAAGGAGCTAGAATGCGGCAGTACTTCTTCAACCATGCCTTTGTCGAAAAAGGGGTGTATGCCTTTATCCTGAATATATTCAGGATAAAGGCATAGACCGTTTTGGGGCAACCAGGCAGGGGCTCGGTGCAAATCAACACTACGTAGTGCTATCACTTCCCATCCAAAAAAGGGTCATCTATGAAAAGTGTAAAGACCAGAAATGCAGGGTAGCGTGGAGGTAAACCGTACCCACTTTTTGTGGAATGTGGGATGTCAAATTGAAATCAGCACTCTGGCGAACTCTATGCTGTATTCGAAAGTAATGTAAGAAACAAAGCTATAGCGCATCGGACACTTCCACTCAAGGACGTATATTTTCAGGAAAACTAAAGATCCCCAGGACACAGGCAACACAACGTTTACTTCTGCTCTCTTTACAAAAGCCTCGACTAGGATACAATCTAAATTTCCTTGGACGGAAAAGGTGGATGAAGAATATGTGATTCTTATCTACAATGATATATTAGTGAGCCAGGAAATGAGTGAAATAACGTCCCTTGCCACCACCGGAGTGTTCTTAGTTAGACTCATTCTCAGCGAATTTAGTCACATAGAAAATAGTGGTTTATCAAAGAGATGAGGTACAGGTGGAACATAAAATTGCATCCCATGAACGAAATGACAGATGACAGAAAGAATTACAGATTTAGCAAACACACTTATGCCTGTAGGAGCGCAAAGGTCCCTTGAGGTGAGTAAAAGCCAGGTGTTTTCAATGAGCACAGATACTATTCTATATAGACCAAAGAGGGAATGAACACAACTTACTCTAAAACTCAAAGGACTGAACTCAGCCCACTTTGCACACCAGAAAAGATTATTTACAACTGGTCAGAATTTCAAAAACAGTCTATCGATGTCTCTCTGGAAGAGAATCAAGTGGAGGCACAGCAGCAAGCAACACAGCACTGACAATCAGCTACACCCCGTGAGAAAAACAAACTGCAAAATAAAGGCAGTGAGTGAGAGATAAATTCTTCGAGACTTCGTTCAGCGGCTGTGATTGAAGTTGTTTTGAGCATATATTAACACACAGAAGGATGGGACCTCAGGGAGGACACTCGTGGCTCTGAGAGTCTTCGTGAGCATGAGTCAGCAAATGCAGCCCTTCTAGAATAACACTGCCTTGCCCTGATTCCATGGCCCCAAAATCACCAAATGCAGACGACCCTTCCTACAGCGAACACATGCATGGGAGCGCCGCGGGATGCTACCCCATTGGACAGGGAAAAAACATGAAAAGCCACCTCATCTTCTCATATCCTGGTGCTCGGGTTCAAGCTTCCAGCCGCTTTCCTGAAAATATCCCCACTTGGGGAAGTCAGCACTTTCAAAACCCTCTTTCTTATAGCTTGGAATTCGTTCCATGGATGAACTGCAATGGGGAAGAATAAGACACGATGCCTATATATTTGGACAGGCACTTGGTGCTCTAATTTCCAATGCTGATCTAGAATTGACCCAAATCTAAGCTTGCTCTCAGAAGGAGAATAGGGCTTGAAAATTTCCTGCTGCTTTGTGACCAGTTCCGAAAGTGGGAAGTTGAGCAGGGCATCTCAGGGAGCCTATAATTCATGGCCCTGCAGGATGGGCAAAGACACCTAATGTGGAAAAATGACTTGGGTTGAACCACGGAAAATAACTTGAGAGCAAGGCAGAATTGCAGAAATGGGATTTCAAGAGGGATATGGCTCTCGCCTGGTAAGGAGCTAGAATGCGGCAGTACTTCTTCAACCATGCCTTTGTCGAAAAAGGGGTGTATGCCTTTATCCTGAATATATTCAGGATAAAGGTATAGACCGTTTTGGGGCAACCAGGCAGGGGCTCGGTGCAAATCAACACTACGTAGTGCTATCACTTCCCATCCAAAAAAGGGTCATCTATGAAAAGTGTAAAGACCAGAAATGCAGGGTAGTGTGGAGGTAAACCGTACCCACATTTTGTGGAATGTGGGATGTCAAATTGAAATCAGCACTCTGGCGAACTCTATGCTGTATTCGAAAGTAATGTAAGAAACAAAGCTATAGCGCATCGGACACTTCCACTCAAGGACGTATATTTTCAGGAAAACTAAAGATCCCCAGGACACAGGCAACACAACGTTTACTTCTGCTCTCTTTACAAAAGCCTCGACTAGGATACAATCTAAATTTCCTTGGACGGAAAAGGTGGATGAAGAATATGTGATTCTTATCTACAATGATATATTAGTGAGCCAGGAAATGAGTGAAATAACGTCCCTTGCCACCACCGGAGTGTTCTTAGTTACACTCATTCTCAGCGAATTTAGTCACATAGAAAATAGTGGTTTATCAAAGAGATGAGGTACAGGTGGAATATAAAATTGCATCCCATGAACGAAATGACAGATGACAGAAAGAATTACAGATTTAGCAAACACACTTATGCCTGTAGGAGCGCAAAGGTCCCTTGAGGTGAGTAAAAGCCAGGTGTTTTCAATGAGCACAGATACTATTCTATATAGACCAAAGAGGGAATGAACACAACTTACTCTAAAACTCAAAGGACTGAACTCAGCCCACTTTGCACACCAGAAAAGATTATTTACAACTGGTCAGAATTTGAAAAACAATTTATCGATGTCTCTCTGGAAGAGAATCAAGTGGAGGCACAGCAGCAAGCAACACAGCACTGACAATCAGCTACACCCCGTGAGAAAAACAAACTGCAAACTAAAGGCAGTGAGTGAGAGATAAATTCTTCGAGACTTCGTTCATCGGCTGTGATTGAAGTTGTTTTGAGCATATATTAACACACAGAAGGATGGGACCTCAGGGAGGACACTCGTGGCTCTGAGAGTCTTCGTGAGCATGAGTCAGCAAATGCAGCCCTTCTAGAATAACACTGCCTTGCCCTGATTCCATGGCCCCGAAATCACCAAATGCAGACGGCCCTTCCTACAGCGAACACATGCATGGGACAGCCGCAGGATGCTACGCCATTGGACAGGGAAAAAACATGAAAAGCCACCTCATCTTCTCATATCCTGGTGCTCGGGTTCAAGCTTCCAGCCGCTTTCCTGAAAACATCCCCACTTGGGGAAGTCAGCACTTTCAAAACCCTCTTTCTTATAGCTTGGAATTCGTTCCATGGATGAACTGCAATGGGGAAGAATAAGACACGATGCCTATATATTTGGACAGGCACTTGGTGCTCTAATTTCCAATGCTGATCTAGAATTGAACCAAATCTAAGCTTGCTCTCAGAAGGAGAATAGGGCTTGAAAATTTCCTGCTGCTTTGTGACCAGTTCCGAAAGTGGGAAGTTGAGCAGGGCATCTCAGGGAGCCTATAATTCATGGCCCTGCAGGATGGGCAAAGACACCTAATGTGGAAAAATGACTTGGGTTGAACCACGGAAGATAACTTGAGAGCAAGGCAGAATTGCAGAAATGGGATTTCAAGAGGGAGATGGGTCTCGCCTGGTAAGGAGCTAGAATGCGGCACTACTTCTTCAACCATGCCTTTGTCGAAAAGGGGGTGTATGCCTTTATCCTGAATATATTCAGGATAAAGGCATAGACCGTTTTGGGGCAACCAGGAAGGGGCTCGGTGCAAATCAACACTACATAGTGCTATCACTTCCCATCCAAACAAAGGGTCATCTACGAAAAGTGTAAAGACCAGAAATGCAGGGTAGCGTCGAGGTAAACCGTACCCACATTTTGTGGAATGTGGGATGGCAAATTGAAATCAGCACTCTGGCGAACTCTATGCTGTATTCAAAGTAATGTAAGAAACAAAGCTATAGCGCATCGTACACTTCCACTCAAGGACGTAAATTTTCAGGAAAACCAAAGATCCTCAGGACACAGGCAACCCAACATTTACTTCTGCTCTCTTTACAAAAGCCTCGACTAGGATACAATCTAAATTTCCTTGGACGGAAAACGTGGATGAAGAATATGTGATTCTTATCTACAATGATATATTAGTGAGCCAGGAAATGAGTGAAATAACGTCCCTTGCCACCACCCGAGTGTTCTTAGTTACACTCATTCTCAGCGAATTTAGTCACATAGAAAATAGTGGTTTATCAAAGAGATGAGGTACAGGTGGAATATAAAATTGCATCCCATGAACGAAATGGCAGACGACAGAAAGAATTACAGATTTAGCAAACACACTTATGCCTGTAGGAGCGCAAAGGTCCCTTGAGGTGAGTAAAGGCCAGGTGTTTTCAATGAGCAAAGATACTATTCTATATAGACCAAAGAGGGAATGAACACAACTTACTCTAAAACTCAAAGGACTGAACTCAGCCCACTTTGCACACCAGAAAAGATTATTTACAACTGGTCAGAATTTGAAAAACAGTTTATCGATGTCTCTCTGGAAGAGAATCAAGTGGATGCACAGCAGCAAGCAACACAGCAGTGACAATCAGCTACACCCCGTGAGAAAAACAAACTGCAAAATAAAGGCAGTGAGTGAGAGATAAATTCTTTGAGACTTCGTTCAGGGGCTGTGATTGAAGTTGTTATGAGCATATATTAACACACAGAAGGATGGGACCTCAGGGAGGACACTCGTGGCTCTGAGAGTTTTCGTGAGCATGAGTCAGCAAATGCAGCCCTTCTAGAATAACACTGCCTTGCCCTGATTACATGGCCCCGAAATCACCAAATGCAGATGACCCTTCCTACAGCGAACACATGCATGGGACAGCCGCAGGATGCTACGCCATTGGGCAGGGAAAAAACATGAAAAGCCACATCATCTTCTCATATCCTGGTGCTCGGGTTCAAGCTTCCAGCCTCTTTCCTGATAATATCCCCACTTGGGGAAGTCAGCACTTTCAAAACCCTCTTTCTTATAGATTGGAATTCGTTCCATGGATGAACTGCAATGGGGAAGAATAAGACACGATGCCTATATATTTGGACAGGCACTTGGCGCTCTAATTTCCAATGCTGATCTAGAATTGACCCAAATCTAAGCTTGCTCTCAGAAGGAGAATAGGGCTTGAAAATTTCCTGCTGCTTTGTGACCAGTTCCGAAAGTGGGAATTTGAGCAGGGCATCTCAGGGAGCCTATAATTCATGGCCCTGCAGGATGGGCAAAGACACCTAATGTGGAAAAATGACTTGGGTTGAACCACGGAAAATAACTTGAGAGCAAGGCAGAATTGCAGAAATGGGATTTCAAGAGGGAGATGGGTCTCGCCTGGTAAGGAGCTAGAATGCGGCAGTACTTCTTCAACCATGCCTTTGTCGAAAAAGGGGTGTATGCCTTTATCCTGAATATATTCAGGATAAAGGTATAGACCGTTTTGGGGCAACCAGGCAGGGGCTCGGTGCAAATCAACACTACATAGTGCTATCACTTCCCATCCAAAAAAAGGGTCATCTACGAAAAGTGTAAAGACCAGAAATGCAGGGTAGTGTGGAGGTAAACCGTACCCACATTTTGTGGAATGTGGGATGTCAAATTGAAATCAGCACTCTGGCGAACTCTATGCTGTATTCGAAAGTAATGTAAGAAACAAAGCTATAGCGCATCGGACACTTCCACTCAAGGACGTATATTTTCAGGAAAACTAAAGATCCCTAGGACACAGGCAACACAACGTTTACTTCTGCTCTCTTTACAAAAGCCTCGACTAGGATACAATCTAAATTTCCTTGGACGGAAAAGGTGGATGAAGAATATGTGATTCTTATCTACAATGATATATTAGTGAGCCAGGAAATGAGTGAAATAACGTCCCTTGCCACCACCCGAGTGTTCTTAGTTACACTCATTCTCAGCGAATTTAGTCACATAGAAAATAGTGGTTTATCAAAGAGATGAGGTACAGGTGGAATATAAAATTGCATCCCATGAACGAAATGAGAGATGACAGAAAGAATTACAGATTTAGCAAACACACTTATGCCTGTAGGAGCGCAAAGGTCCCTTGAGGTGAGTAAAATCCAGGTGTTTGCAATGAGCACAGATACTATTCTATATAGACCAAAGAGGGAATGAACACAACTTACTCTAAAACTCAAAGGACTGAACTCAGCCCACTTTGCACACCAGAAAAGATTATTTACAACTGGTGAGAATTTGAAAAACAGTTTATCGATGTCTCTCTGGAAGAGAATCAAGTGGATGCACAGCAGCAAGCAACACAGCACTGACAATCAGCTACACCCCGTGAGAAAAACAAACTGCAAACTAAAGGCAGTGAGTGAGAGATAAATTCTTCGAGACTTCATTCAGGGGCTGTGATTGAAGTTGTTTTGAGCATATATTAACACACAGAAGGATGGGACCTCAGGGAGGACACTCGTGGCTCTGAGAGTTTTCGTGAGCATGAGTCAGCAAATGCAGCCCTTCTAGAATAACACTGCCTTGCCCTGATTCCATGGCCCCGAAATCACCAAATGCAGACGACCCTTCCTACAGCGAACACATGCATGGGACAGCCGCAGGATGCTACGCCATTGGGCAGGTCAAAAACATGAAAAGCCACCTCATCTTCTCATATCCTGGTGCTCGGGTTCAAGCTTCCAGCCTCTTTCCTGATAATATCCCCACTTGGGGAAGTCAGCACTTTCAAAACCCTCTTTCTTATAGCTTGGAATTCGTTCCATGGATGAACTGCAATGGGGAAGAATAAGACACGATGCCTATATATTTGGACAGGCACTTGGCGCTCTAATTTCCAATGCTGATCTAGAATTGACCCAAATCTAAGCTTGCTCTCAGAAGGAGAATAGGGCTTGACAATTTCCTGCTGCTTTGTGACCAGTTCCGAAAGTGGGAATTTGAGCAGGGAATCTCAGGGAGCCTATAATTCATGGCCCTGCAGGATGGGCAAAGACACCTAATGTGGAAAAATGACTTGGGTTGAACCACGGAAAATAACTTGAGAGCAAGGCAGAATTGCAGAAATGGGATTTCAAGAGGGAGATGGGTCTCGCCTGGTAAGGAGCTAGAATGCGGCAGTACTTCTTCAACCATGCCTTTGTCGAAAAAGGGGTGTATGCCTTTATCCTGAATATATTCAGGATAAAGGTATAGACCGTTTTGGGGCAACCAGGCAGGGGCTCGGTGCAAATCAACACTACATAGTGCTATCACTTCCCATCCAAAAAAAGGGTCATCTACGAAAAGTGTAAAGACCAGAAATGCAGGGTAGTGTGGAGGTAAACCGTACCCACATTTTGTGGAATGTGGGATGTCAAATTGAAATCAGCACTCTGGCGAACTCTATGCTGTATTCGAAAGTAATGTAAGAAACAAAGCTATAGCGCATCGGACACTTCCACTTAAGGACGTATATTTTCAGGAAAACTAAAGATCCCTAGGACACAGGCAACACAACGTTTACTTCTGCTCTCTTTACAAAAGCCTCGACTAGGATACAATCTAAATTTCCTTGGACGGAAAAGGTGGATGAAGAATATGTGATTCTTATCTACAATGATATATTAGTGAGCCAGGAAATGAGTGAAATAACGTCCCTTGCCACCACCCGAGTGTTCTTAGTTACACTCATTCTCAGCGAATTTAGTCACATAGAAAATAGTGGTTTATCAAAGAGATGAGGTACATGTGGAATATAAAATTGCATCCCATGAACGAAATGACAGATGACAGAAAGAATTACAGATTTAGCAAACACACTTATGCCTGTAGGAGCGCAAAGGTCCCTTGAGGTGAGTAAAAGCCAGGTGTTTTCAATGAGCACAGATACTATTCTATATAGACCAAAGAGGGAATGAACACAACTTACTCTAAAACTCAAAGGACTGAACTCAGCCCACTTTGCACACCAGAAAAGATTATTTACAACTGGTCAGAATTTGAAAAACAGTTTATCGATGTCTCTCTGGAAGAGAATCAAGTGGAGGCACAGCAGCAAGCAACACAGCACTGACAATCAGCCACACCCCGTGAGAAAAACAAACTGCAAAATAAAGGCAGTGAGTGAGAGATAAATTCTTCGAGACTTCGTTCAGGGGCTGTGATTGAAGTTGTTTTGAGCATATATTAACACGCAGAAGGATGGGACCTCAGGGAGGACACTCGTGGCTCTGAGAGTCTTCGTGAGCATGAGTCAGCAAATGCAGCCCTTCTAGAATAACACTGCCTTGCCCTGATTCCATGGCCCCAAAATCACCAAATGCAGACGACCCTTCCTACAGCGAACACATGCATGGGAGCGCCGCAGGATGCTACCCCATTGGACAGGGAAAAAACATGAAAAGCCACCTCATCTTCTCATATCCTGGTGCTCGGGTTCAAGCTTCCAGCCGCTTTCCTGAAAATATCCCCACTTGGGGAAGTCAGAACTTTCAAAACCCTCTTTCTTATAGCTTGGAATTCGTTCCATGGATGAACTGCAATGGGGAAGAATAAGACACGATGCCTATATATTTGGAGAGGCACTGGGTGCTCTAATTTCCAATGCTGATCTAGAATTGACCCAAATCTAAGCTTGCTCTCAGAAGGAGAATAGGGCTTGAAAATTTCCTGCTGCTTTGTGACCAGTTCCGAAAGTGGGAAGTTGAGCAGGGCATCTCAGGGAGCCTATAATTCATGGCCCTGCAGGATGGGCAAAGACACCTAATGTGGAAAAATGACTTGGGTTGAACCACGGAAAATAACTTGAGAGCAAGGCAGAATTGCAGAAATGGGATTTCAAGAGGGAGATGGGTCTCGCCTGGTAAGGAGCTAGAATGCGGAGGTACTTCTTCAACCATGCCTTTGTCGAAAAAGGGGTGTATGCCTTTATCCTGAATATATTCAGGATAAAGGCATAGACCGTTTTGGGGCAACCAGGCAGTGGCTCGGTGCAAATCAACACTACATAGTGCTATCACTTCCCATCCAAAAAAGGGTCATTTATGAAAAGTGTAAAGACCAGAAATGCAGGGTAGCGTGGAGGTAAACCGTACCCACATTTTGTGGAATGTGGGATGTCAAATTGAAATCAGCACTCTTGCGAACTCTATGCTGTATTCGAAAGTAATGTAAGAAACAAAGCTATAGCGCATCGGACACTTCCACTCAAGGACGTATATTTTCAGGAAAACCAAAGATCCCCAGGACACAGGCAACCCAACGTTTACTTCTGCTCTATTTACAAAGGCCTCGCCTAGGATACAATCTAAATTTCCTTGGACGGAAAAGGTGGATGAAGAATATGTGATTCTTATCTATAATGATATATTAGTGAGCCAGGAAATGAGTGAAATAACGTCCCTTGCCACCACCGGAGTGTTCTTAGTTAGACTCATTCTCAGCGAATTTAGTCACATAGAAAATAGTGGTTTATCAAAGAGATGAGGTACATGTGGAATATAAAATTGCATCCCATGAACGAAATGGCAGACGACAGAAAGAATTACAGATTTAGCAAACACACTTATGCCTGTAGGAGTGCAAAGGTCCCTCGAGGTGAGTAAAAGCCAGGTGTTTTCAATGAGCACAGATACTATTCTATATAGACCAAAGAGGGAATGAACACAACTTACTCTAAAACTCAAAGGACTGAACTCAGCCCACTTTGCACACCAGAAAAGATTATTTACAACTGGTCAGAATTTGAAAAACAATTTATCGATGTCTCTCTGGAAGAGGATCAAGTGGATGCACAGCAGCAAGCAACACAGCACTGACAATCAGCTACACCCCGTGAGAAAAACAAACTGCAAAATAAAGGCAGTGAGTGAGAGATAAATTCTTTGAGACTTCGTTCAGGGGCTGTGATTGAAGTTGTTTTGAGCATATATTAACACACAGAAGGATGGGACCTCAGGGAGGACACTCGTGGCTCTGAGAGTTTTCGTGACCATGAGTCAGCAAATGCAGCCCTTCTAGAATAACACTGCCTTGCCCTGATTCTATGGCCCCGAAATCACCAAATGCAGACGACCCTTCCTACAGCGAACACATGCATGGGACAGCCGCAGGATGCTACGCCATTGGACAGGGAATAAACATGAAAAGCCACCTCATCTTCTCATATCCTGGTGCTCGGGTTCAAGCTTCCAGCCTCTTTCCTGATAATATCCCCACTTGGGGAAGTCAGCACTTTCAAAACCCTCTTTCTTATAGCTTGGAATTCGTTCCATGGATGAACTGCAATGGGGAAGAATAAGACACGATGCCTATATATTTGAACAGGCACTTGGTGCTCTAATTTCCAATGCTGATCTAGAATTGACCCAAATCTAAGCTTGCTCTCAGAAGGAGAATAGGGCTTGAAAATTTCCTGCTGCTTTGTGACCAGTTCCGAAAGTGGGAAGTTGAGCAGGGCATCTCAGGGAGCCTATAATTCATGGCCCTGCAGGATGGGCAAAGACACCTAATGTGGAAAAATGACTTGGGTTGAAACACGGAAAATAACTTGAGAGCAAGGCAGAATTGCAGAAATGGGATTTCAAGACGGAGATGGGTCTCGCCTGGTAAGGAGCTAGAATGCGGCACTACTTCTTCAACCATGCCTTTGTCGAAAAAGGGGTGTATGCCTTTATCCTGAATATATTCAGCATAAAGGCATAGACCGTTTTGGGGCAACCAGGAAGGGGCTCGGTGCAAATCAACACTACATAGTGCTATCACTTCCCATCCAAACAAAGGGTCATCTACGAAAAGTGTAAAGACCAGAAATGCAGGGTAGCGTCGAGGTAAACCGTACCCACATTTTGTGGAATGTGGGATGGCAAATTGAAATCAGCACTCTGGCGAACTCTATGCTGTATTCAAAGTAATGTAAGAAACAAAGCTATAGCGCATCGGACACTTCCACTCAAGGACGTATATTTTCAGGAAAACCAAAGATCCTCAGGACACAGGCAACCCAACGTTGACTTCTGCTCTCTTTACAAAAGCCTCGACTAGGATACAATCTAAATTTCCTTGGACGGAAAACGTGGATGAAGAATATGTGATTCTTATCTACAATGATATATTAGTGAGCCAGGAAATGAGTGAAATAACGTCCCTTGCCACCACCCGAGTGTTCTTAGTTACACTCATTCTCAGCGAATTTAGTCACCTAGAAAATAGTGGTTTATCAAAGAGATGAGGTACAGGTGGAATATAAAATTGCATCCCATGAACGAAATGGCAGACGGCAGAAAGAATTACAGATTTAGCAAACACACTTATGCCTGTAGGAGCGCAAAGGTCCCTTGAGGTGAGTAAAAGCCAGGTGTTTTCAATGAGCACAGATACTATTCTATATAGACCAAAGAGGGAATGAACACAACTTACTCTAAAACTCAAAGGACTGAACTCAGCCCACTTTGCACACCAGAAAAGATTATTTACAACTGGTCAGAATTTGAAAAACAGTTTATCGATGTCTCTCTGGAAGAGAATCAAGTGGATGCACAGCAGCAAGCAACACAGCACTGACAATCAGCTACACCCCGTGAGAAAAACAAACTTCAAACTAAAGGCAGTGAGTGAGAGATAAATTCTTCGAGACTTCGTTCAGGGGCTGTGATTGAAGTTGTTTTGAGCATATATTAACACACAGAAGGATGGGACCTCAGGGAGGACACTCGTGGCTCTGAGAGTCTTCGTGAGCATGAGTCAGCAAATGCAGCCCTTCTACAATAACACTGCCTTGCCCTGATTCCATGGCCCCGAAATCACCAAATGCAGACGACCCTTCCTACAGCGAACACATGCATGGGACAGCCGCAGGATGCTACCCCATTGGACAGGGAGAAAACATGAAAAGCCACCTCATCTTCTCATATCCTGGTGCTCGGGTTCAAGCTTCCAGCCGCTTTCCTGAAAATATCCCCACTTGGTGAAGTCAACACTTTCAAAACCCTCTTTCTTATAGCTTGGAATTCGTTCCATGGATGAACTGCAATGGGGAAGAATAAGACACGATGCCTATATATTTGGACAGGCACTTGGTGCTCTAATTTCCAATGCTGATCTAGAATTGAACCAAATCTAAGCTTGCTCTCAGAAGGAGAATAGGGCTTGAAAATTTCCTGCTGCTTTGTGACCAGTTCCGAAAGTGGAAAGTTGAGCAGGTCATCTCAGGGAGCCTATAATTCATGGACCTGCAGGATGGGCAAAAACACCTAATGTGGAAAAATGACTTGAGTTGAACCACGGAAAATAACTTGAGAGCAAGGCAGAATTGCAGAAATGGGATTTCAAGAGGGAGATGGGTCTCGCCTGGAAAGGAGCTAGATTGCGGCAGTACTTCTTCAACCATGCCTTTGTCGAAAAAGTGGTGTATGCCTTTATCCTGAGTATATTCAGGATAAAGGCATAGACCGTTTTGGGGCAACCAGGCAGGGGCTCGGTGAAAATCAATACTACATAGTGCTATCACTTCCCATCCAAACAAAGGGTCATCTACGAAAAGTGTAAAGACCAGAAATGCAGGGTAGCGTGGAGGTAAACCGTACCCACATTTTGTGGAATGTGGGATGACAAATTGAAATCTGCACTCTGGCGAACTCTATGCTGTATTCGATAGTAATGTAAGAAACAAAGCTATAGCGCATCGGACACCTCCACTCAAGGACGTATATTTTCAGGAAAACCAAAGATCCTCAGGACACAGGCAACCCAACGTTGACTTCTGCTCTCTTTACAAAAGCCTCGACTAGGATACAATCTAAATTTCCTTGGACGGAAAACGTGGATGAAGAATATGTGATTCTTATCTACAATGATATAGTAGTGAGCCAGGAAATGAGTGAAATAACGTCCCTTGCCACCACCGGAGTGTTCTTAGTTACACTCATTCTCAGCGAATTTAGTCACATAGAAAATAGTGGTTTATCAAAGAGATGAGGTACAGTTGGAATATAAAATTGCATCCCATGAACGAAATGGCAGACGACAGAAAGAATTACAGATTTAGCAAACACACTTATGCCTGTAGGAGCGCAAAGGTCCCTTGAGGTGAGTAAAAGCCAGGTGTTGTCAATGAGCACAGATACTATTCTATACAGACCAAAGAGGGAATGAACACAACTTACTCTAAAACTCAAAGGACTGAACTCAGCCCACTTTGCACACCAGAAAAGATTATTTACAACTGGTCAGAATTTGAAAAACAGTTTATCGATGTCTCTCTGGAAGAGAATCAAGTGGATGCACAGCAGCAAGCAACACAGCACTGACAATCAGATACACCCCGTGAGAAAAACAAACTGCAAACTAAAGGCAGTGAGTGAGAGATAAATTCTTCGAGACTTCGTTCAGGGGCTGTGATTGAAGTTGTTTTGAGCATATATTAACACACAGAAGGATGGGACCTCAGGGAGGACACTCGTGGCTCTGAGAGTCTTCGTGAGCATGAGTCAGCAAATGCAGCCCTTCTAGAATAACACTGCCTTGCCCTGATTCCATGGCCCCGAAATCACCAAATGCAGACGACCCTTCCTACAGCGAACACATGCATGGGACAGCCGCAGGATGCTACGCCATTGGACAGGGAAAAAACATGAAAAGCCACCTCATCTTCTCATATCCTGGTGCTCGGGTTCAAGCTTCCAGCCGCTTTCCTGAAAACATCCCCACTTGGGGAAGTCAGCACTTTCAAAACCCTCTTTTCTTATAGCTTAGAATTCGTTCCATGGATGAACTGCAATGGGGAAGAATAAGACACGATGCCTATATATTTGAACAGGCACTTGGTGCTCTAATTTCCAATGCTGATCTAGAATTGACCCAAATCTAAGCTTGCTCTCAGAAGGAGAATAGGGCTTGAAAATTTCCTGCTGCTTTGTGACCAGTTCCGAAAGTGGGAAGTTGAGCAGGGCATCTCAGGGAGCCTATAATTCATGGCCCTGCAGGATGGGCAAAGACACCTAATGTGGAAAAATGACTTGGGTTGAACCACGGAAAATAACTTGAGAGCAAGGCAGAATTGCAGAAATGGGATTTCAAGACGGAGATGGGTCTCGCCTGGTAAGGAGCTAGAATGCGGCACTACTTCTTCAACCATGCCTTTGTCGAAAAAGGGGTGTATGCCTTTATCCTGAATATATTCAGCATAAAGGCATAGACCGTTTTGGGGCAACCAGGAAGGGGCTCGGTGCAAATCAACACTACATAGTGCTATCACTTCCCATCCAAACAAAGGGTCATCTACGAAAAGTGTAAAGACCAGAAATGCAGGGTAGCGTCGAGGTAAACCGTACCCACATTTTGTGGAATGTGGGATGGCAAATTGAAATCAGCACTCTGGCGAACTCTATGCTGTATTCAAAGTAATGTAAGAAACAAAGCTATAGCGCATCGGACACTTCCACTCAAGGACGTATATTTTCAGGAAAACCAAAGATCCTCAGGACACAGGCAACCCAACGTTGACTTCTGCTCTCTTTACAAAAGCCTCGACTAGGATACAATCTAAATTTCCTTGGACGGAAAACGTGGATGAAGAATATGTGATTCTTATCTACAATGATATATTAGTGAGCCAGGAAATGAGTGAAATAACGTCCCTTGCCACCACCCGAGTGTTCTTAGTTACACTCATTCTCAGCGAATTTAGTCACCTAGAAAATAGTGGTTTATCAAAGAGATGAGGTACAGGTGGAATATAAAATTGCATCCCATGAACGAAATGGCAGACGGCAGAAAGAATTACAGATTTAGCAAACACACTTATGCCTGTAGGAGCGCAAAGGTCCCTTGAGGTGAGTAAAAGCCAGGTGTTTTCAATGAGCACAGATACTATTCTATATAGACCAAAGAGGGAATGAACACAACTTACTCTAAAACTCAAAGGACTGAACTCAGCCCACTTTGCACACCAGAAAAGATTATTTACAACTGGTCAGAATTTGAAAAACAGTTTATCGATGTCTCTCTGGAAGAGAATCAAGTGGATGCACAGCAGCAAGCAACACAGCACTGACAATCAGCTACACCCCGTGAGAAAAACAAACTTCAAACTAAAGGCAGTGAGTGAGAGATAAATTCTTCGAGACTTCGTTCAGGGGCTGTGATTGAAGTTGTTTTGAGCATATATTAACACACAGAAGGATGGGACCTCAGGGAGGACACTCGTGGCTCTGAGAGTCTTCGTGAGCATGAGTCAGCAAATGCAGCCCTTCTACAATAACACTGCCTTGCCCTGATTCCATGGCCCCGAAATCACCAAATGCAGACGACCCTTCCTACAGCGAACACATGCATGGGACAGCCGCAGGATGCTACCCCATTGGACAGGGAGAAAACATGAAAAGCCACCTCATCTTCTCATATCCTGGTGCTCGGGTTCAAGCTTCCAGCCGCTTTCCTGAAAATATCCCCACTTGGTGAAGTCAACACTTTCAAAACCCTCTTTCTTATAGCTTGGAATTCGTTCCATGGATGAACTGCAATGGGGAAGAATAAGACACGATGCCTATATATTTGGACAGGCACTTGGTGCTCTAATTTCCAATGCTGATCTAGAATTGAACCAAATCTAAGCTTGCTCTCAGAAGGAGAATAGGGCTTGAAAATTTCCTGCTGCTTTGTGACCAGTTCCGAAAGTGGAAAGTTGAGCAGGTCATCTCAGGGAGCCTATAATTCATGGACCTGCAGGATGGGCAAAAACACCTAATGTGGAAAAATGACTTGAGTTGAACCACGGAAAATAACTTGAGAGCAAGGCAGAATTGCAGAAATGGGATTTCAAGAGGGAGATGGGTCTCGCCTGGAAAGGAGCTAGATTGCGGCAGTACTTCTTCAACCATGCCTTTGTCGAAAAAGGGGTGTATGCCTTTATCCTGAGTATATTCAGGATAAAGGCATAGACCGTTTTGGGGCAACCAGGCAGGGGCTCGGTGAAAATCAATACTACATAGTGCTATCACTTCCCATCCAAACAAAGGGTCATCTATGAAAAGTGTAAAGACCAGAAATGCAGGGTAGCGTGGAGGTAAACCGTACCCACATTTTGTGGAATGTGGGATGACAAATTGAAATCTGCACTCTGGCGAACTCTATGCTGTATTCGATAGTAATGTAAGAAACAAAGCTATAGCGCATCGGACACCTCCACTCAAGGACGTATATTTTCAGGAAAACCAAAGATCCTCAGGACACAGGCAACCCAACGTTGACTTCTGCTCTCTTTACAAAAGCCTCGACTAGGATACAATCTAAATTTCCTTGGACGGAAAACGTGGATGAAGAATATGTGATTCTTATCTACAATGATATATTAGTGAGCCAGGAAATGAGTGAAATAACGTCCCTTGCCACCACCGGAGTGTTCTTAGTTACACTCATTCTCAGCGAATTTAGTCACATAGAAAATAGTGGTTTATCAAAGAGATGAGGTACAGTTGGAATATAAAATTGCATCCCATGAACGAAATGGCAGACGACAGAAAGAATTACAGATTTAGCAAACACACTTATGCCTGTAGGAGCGCAAAGGTCCCTTGAGGTGAGTAAAAGCCAGGTGTTGTCAATGAGCACAGATACTATTCTATACAGACCAAAGAGGGAATGAACACAACTTACTCTAAAACTCAAAGGACTGAACTCAGCCCACTTTGCACACCAGAAAAGATTATTTACAACTGGTCAGAATTTGAAAAACAGTTTATCGATGTCTCTCTGGAAGAGAATCAAGTGGATGCACAGCAGCAAGCAACACAGCACTGACAATCAGATACACCCCGTGAGAAAAACAAACTGCAAACTAAAGGCAGTGAGTGAGAGATAAATTCTTCGAGACTTCGTTCAGGGGCTGTGATTGAAGTTGTTTTGAGCATATATTAACACACAGAAGGATGGGACCTCAGGGAGGACACTCGTGGCTCTGAGAGTCTTCGTGAGCATGAGTCAGCAAATGCAGCCCTTCTAGAATAACACTGCCTTGCCCTGATTCCATGGCCCCGAAATCACCAAATGCAGACGACCCTTCCTACAGCGAACACATGCATGGGACAGCCGCAGGATGCTACCCCATTGGACAGGGAAAAAACATGAAAAGCCACCTCATCTTCTCATATCCTGGTGCTCGGGTTCAAGCTTCCAGCCTCTTTCCTGAAAACATCCCCACTTGGGGAAGTCAGCACTTTCTAAACCCTCTTTCTTATATCTTGGAATTCGTTCCATGGATGAACTGCAATGGGGAAGAATAAGACACGATGCCTATATATTTGGACAGGCACTTGGCGCTCTAATTTCCAATGCTGATCTAGAATTGACCCAAATCTAAGCTTGCTCTCAGAAGGAGAATAGGGCTTGAAAATTTCCTGCTGCTTTGTGACCAGTTCCGAAAGTGGGAAGTTGAGCAGGGCATCTCAGGGAGCCTATAATTCATGGCCCTGCAGGATGGGCAAAGACACCTAATGTGGAAAAATGACTTGGGTTGAAACACGGAAAAAAACTTGAGAGCAAGGCAGAATTGCAGAAATGGGATTTCAAGAGGGAGATGGGTCTCGCCTGGTAAGGAGCTAGAATGCGGCAGTACTTCTTCAACCATACCTTTGTCGAAAAAGGGGTGTATGCCTTTAACCTGAATATATTCAGGATAAAGGCATAGACCATTTCGGGGCAACCAGGCAGGGGCTCGGTGCAAATCAACACTACATAGTGCTATCACTTCCCATCCAAACAAAGGGTCATCTACGAAAAGTGTAAAGACCAGAAATGCAGGGTAGCGTGGAGGTAAACCGTACCCACATTTTGTGGAATGTGGGATGGCAAATTGAAATCAGCACTCTGGCGAACTCTATGCTGTATTCGAAAGTAATGTAAGAAACAAAGCTATAGCGCATCAGACACTTCCACTCAAGGACGTATATTTTCAGGAAACCAAAGATCCTCAGGACACAGGCAACCCAACGTTGACTTCTGCTCTCTTTACAAAAGCCTCGACTAGGATACAATCTAAATTTCCTTGGACGGAATATGTGGATGAAGAATATGTGATTCTTATCTACAATGATATATTAGTGAGCCAGGAAATGAGTGAAATAACGTCCCTTGCCACCACCGGAGTGTTCTTAGTTACACTCATTCTCATCGAATTTAGTCACATAGAAAATAGTGGTTTATCAAAGAGATGAGGTACAGGTGGAATATAAAATTGCATCCCGTGAACGAAATGGCAGACGACAGAAAGAATTACAGATTTAGCAAACACACTTATGCCTGTAGGAGCACAAAGGTCCCTTGAGGTGAGTAAAAGCCAGGTGTTTTCAATGAGCACAGATACTATTCTATATAGACCAAAGAGGGAATGAACACAACTTACTCTAAAACTCAAAGGACTGAACTCAGCCCACTTTGCACACCAGAGAAGATTATTTACAACTGGTCAGAATTTGAAAAACAGTTTATCGATGTCTCTCTAGAAGAGAATCAAGTGGATGCACAGCAGCAAGCAACACAGCAGTGACAATCAGCTACACACCGTGAGAAAAACAAACTGCAAACTAAAGGCAGTGAGTGAGAGATAAATTCTTCGAGACTTCGTTCAGGGGCTGTGATTGAAGTTGTTTTGAGCACACAGAAGGATGGGACCTCAGGGAGGACACTCGTGGCTCTGAGAGTCTTCGTGAGCATGAGTCAGCAAATGCAGCCCTTGTAGAATAACACTGCCTTGCCCTGATTCCATGGCCCCGAATTCACCAAATGCAGACGACCCTTCCTACAGCGAACACATGCATGGGACAGCCGCAGGATGCTACCCCATTGAACAGGGAAAAAACATGAAAAGTCACCTCATCTTCCCATATCCTGGTGCTCGGATTCAAGCTTCCAGGCGCTTTCCTGAAAACATCCCCACTTGGGGAATTCAGCACTTTCAAAACCCTCTTTCTTATAGCTTGGAATTCGTTCCATGGATGAACTGCAATGGGGAAGAATAAGACACGATGCCTATATATTTGGACAGGCACTTGGTGCTCTAATTTCCAATGCTGATCTAGAATTGACCCAAATCTAAGCTTGCTCTCAGAAGGAGAATAGGGCTTGAAAATTTCCTGCTGCTTTGTGACCAGTTCCGAAAGTGGGAAGTTGAGCAGGGCATCTCAGGGAGCCGATAATTCATGGCCCTGCAGGATGGGCAAAGACACGTAATGTGGAAAAATGACTTGGGTTGAACCACGGAAAATAACTTGAGAGCAAGGCAGAATTGCAGAAATGGGATTTCAAGAGGGAGATGGGTCTCGCCTGGTAAGGAGCTAGAATGTGGCAGTACTTCTTCAACCATGCCTTTGTCGAAAAAGGGGTGTATGCCTTTATCCTGAATATATTCAGGATAAATGCATAGACCGTTTTGGGTCAACCAGGCAGGGGCTCGGTGCAAATCAACACTACATAGTGCTATCACTTCCCATCCAAACAAAGGGTCATCTACGAAAAGTGTAAAGACCAGAAATGCAGGGTAGCGTGGAGGTAAACCGTACCCACATTTTGTGGAATGTGGGATGGCAAATTGAAATCAGCACTCTGGCGAACTCTGTGCTGTATTCGAAAGTAATGTAAGAAACAAAGCTATAGCGCATCGGACACTTCCACACAAGGACGTATATTTTCAGGAAAACCAAAGATCCTCAGGACACAGGCAACCCAACGTTGACTTCTGCTCTCTTTACAAAACCCTCGACTAGGATACAATCTAAATTTCCTTGGACGGAAAACCTGGATAAAAAATATGTGATTCTTATCTACAATGATATATTAGTGAGCCAGGAAATGAGTGAAATAACGTCCCTTGCCACCACCGGAGTGTTCTTAGTTACACTCATTCTCAGCGAATTTAGTCACAAAGAAAATAGTGGTTTATCAAAGAGATGAGGTACAGTTGGAATATAAAATTGCATCCCATGAACGAAATGGCAGACGACAGAAAGAATTACAGATTTAGCAAACACACTTATGCCTGTAGGAGCGCAAAGGTCCCTTGAGGTGACTAAAAGCCAGGTGTTTTCAATGAGCACAGATACTATTCTATATAGACCAAAGAGGGAATGAACAGAACTTACTCTAAAACTCAAAGGACTGAACTCAGCCCACTTTGCACACCAGAAAAGATTATTTACAACTGGTCAGAATTTGAAAAACAGTTTATCGATGTCTCTCTGGAAGAGAATCAAGTGGATGCACAGCAGCAAGCAACACAGCAGTGACAATCAGCTACACACCGTGAGAAAAACAAACTGCAAACTAAAGGTAGTGAGTGAGAGATAAATTCTTCGAGACTTCGTTCAGGGGCTGTGATTGAAGTTGTTTTGAGCATATATTAACACACAGAAGGATGGGACCTCAGGGAGGACACTCGTGGCTCTGAGAGTCTTCGTGAGCATGAGTCAGCAAATGCAGCCCTTCTAGAATAACACTGCCTTGCCCTGATTCCATGGACCCGAAATCACCAAATGCAGACGACCCTTCCTACAGTGAACACATGCATGGGACAGCCGCAGGATGCTACCCCATTGGACAGGGAAAAAACATGAAAAGCCACCTCATCTTCTCATATCCTGGTGCTTGGGTTCAAGCTTCCAGCCGCTTTCCTTAAAATATCCCCACTTGGGGAAGTCAGCACTTTCAAAACCCTCTTTCTTATAGCTTGGAATTCGTTCCATGGATGAACTGCAATGGGGAAGAATAAGACACGATGCCTATATATTTGGACAGGCACTTGGTGCTCTAATTTCCAATGCTGATCTAGAATTGACCCAAATCTAAGCTTGCTCTCAGAAGGAGAATAGGGCTTGAAAATTTCCTGCTGCTTTGTGACCAGTTCCGAAAGTGGGAAGTTGAGCAGGGCATCTCAGGGAGCCGATAATTCATGACCCTGCAGGATGGGCAAAGACACCTAATGTGGAAAAATGACTTGGGTTGAACCACGGAAAATAACTTGAGAGCAAGGCAGAATTGCAGAAATGGGATTTCAAGAGGGAGATGGGTCTCGCCTGGTAAGGAGCTAGATTGCGGCAGTACTTCTTCAACCATGCCTTTGTCGAAAAAGGGGTGTATGCCTTTATCCTTAATATATTCAGGATAAAGGCATAGACCGTTTTGGGGCAACCAGGCAGGGGCTCGGTGCAAATCAACACTACATAGTGCTATCACTTCCCATCCAAACAAAGGGTCATCTACGAAAAGTGTAAAGACCAGAAATGCCGGGTAGCGTGGAGGTAAACCGTACCAACATTTTGTGGAATGTGGGATGGCAAGTTGAAATCCGCACTCTGGCGAACTCTATGCTGTATTCGAAAGTAATGTAAGAAACAAAGCTACAGCGCATAGGACACTTCCACTCAAGGACGTATATTTTCAGGAAAACCAAAGATCCTCAGGACACAGGCAACCCATCGTTGACTTCTGCTCTCTTTACAAAAGCCTCGACTAGGATACAATCTAAATTTCCTTGGACGGAAAAGGTGGATGAAGAATATGTGATTCTTATCTACAATGATATATTAGTGAGCCAGGAAATGAGTGAAATAACGTCCCTTGCCACCACTGGAGTGTTCTTAGTTACACTCATTCTCAGCGAATTTAGTCACATAGAAAATAGTGGTTTATCAAAGAGATGAGGTACAGTTGGAATATAAAATTGCATCCCATGAACGAAATGGCAGACGACAGAAAGAATTACAGATTTAGCAAACACACTTATGCCTGTAGGAGCGCAAAGGTCCCTTGAGGTGAGTAAAAGCCAGGTGTTTTCAATGAGCACAGATACTATTCTATATAGACCAAAGAGGGAATGAACACAACTTACTCTAAAACTCAAAGGACTGAACTCAGCCCACTTTGCACACCAGAAAAGATTATTTACAACTGGTCAGAATTTGAAAAACAGTTTATCGATGTCTCTCTGGAAGAGAATCAAGTGGATGCACAGCAGCAAGCAACACAGCACTGACAATCAGATACACCCCGTGAGAAAAACAAACTGCAAACTAAAGGCAGTGAGTGCGAGATAAATTCTTTGAGACTTCGTTCAGGGGCTGTGATTGAAGTTGTTTTGAGCATATATTAACACACAGAAGGATGGGACCTCAGGGAGGACACTCGTGGCTCTGAGAGTCTTCGTGAGCATGAGTCAGCAAATGCAGCCCTTCTAGAATAACACTGCCTTGCCCTGATTCCATAGACCCGAAATCACCAAATGCAGACGACCATTCCTACAGCGAACACATGCATGGGACAGCCGCAGGATGCTACCCCATTGGACAGGGCAAAAACATGAAAAGCCTCCTCAACTTCTCATATCCTGGTGCTCGGGTTCAAGCTTCCAGCCGCTTTCCTGAAAATATCCCCACTTGGGGAAGTCAGCACTTTCAAAACCCTCTTTCTTATAGCTTGGAATTCGTTCCATGGATGAACTGCAATGGGGAAGAATAAGACACGATGCCTATATATTTGGACAGGCACTTGGTGCTCTAATTTCCAATGCTGATCTAGAATTGACCCAAATTTAAGCTTGCTCTCAGAAGGGGAATAGGGCTTGAAAATTTCCTGCTGCTTTGTGACCAGTTCCGAAAGTGGGAAGTTGAGCAGGGCATCTCAGGGAGCCGATAATTCATGGCCCTGCAGGATGGGCAAAGACACGTAATGTGGAAAAATGACTTGGGTTGAACCACGGAAAATAACTTGAGAGCAAGGCAGAATTGCAGAAATGGGATTTCAAGAGGGAGATGGGTCTCGCCTGGTAAGGAGCTAGAATGCAGCAGTACTTCTTCAACCATGCCTTTGTCGAAAAAGGGGTGTATGCCTTTATCCTGAATATATTGAGGATAAATGCATAGACCGTTTTGGTTCAACCAGGCAGGGGCTCGGTGCAAATCAACACTACATAGTGCTATCACTTCCCATCCAAACAAAGGGTCATCTACGAAAACTGCAAAGACCAGAAATGCAGGGTAGCGTGGAGGTTAACCGTACCCACATTTTGTGGAATGTGGGATGTCAAATTGAAATCAGCACTCTGGCGAACTCTATGCTGTATTCGAAAGTAATGTAAGAAACAAAGCTTTAGCGCATCGGACACTTCCACTCAAGGACGTATATTTTCAGGAAAACCAAAGATCCTCAGGACACAGGCAACCCAACGTTGACTTCTGCTCTCTTTACAAAATCCTCGACTGGGATACAATCTAAATTTCCTTGGACGGAAAACGTGGATGAAGAATATGTGATTCTTATCTACAATGATATATTAGTGAGCCAGGAAATGAGTGAAATAACGTCCCTTGCCACCACCGGAGTGTTCTTAGTTACACTCATTCTCAGCGAATTTAGTCACATAGAAAATAGTGGTTTATCAAAGAGATGAGGTACAGGTGGAATATAAAATTGCATCCCATGAACGAAATGGCAGACGACAGAAAGAATTACAGATTTAGCAAACACACTTATGCCTGTAGGAGCGCAAAGGTCCCTTGAGGTGAGTAAAAGCCAGGTGTTTTCAATGAGCACAGATACTATTCTATATAGACCAAAGAGGGAATGAACACAACTTACTCTAAAACTCAAAGGACTGAACTCAGCCCACTTTGCACACCAGAGAAGATTATTTACAACTGGTCAGAATTTGAAAAACAGTTTATCGATGTCTCTCGGGAAGAGAATCAAGTGGATGCACAGCAGCAAGCAACACAGCACTGACAATCAGCTACACACCGTGAGAAAAACAAACTGCAAACTAAAGGCAGTGAGTGAGAGATAAATTCTTCGAGACTTCGTTCAGGGGCTGTGATTGAAGTTGTTTTGAGCATATATTAACACACAGAAGGTTGGGACCTCAGGGAGGACACTCGTGGCTCTGAGAGTCTTCGTGAGCATGAGTCAGCAAATGCAGCCCTTCTAGAATAACACTGCCTTGCCCTGATTCCATGACCCCGAATTCACCAAATGCACACGACCCTTCCTACAGCGAACACATGCATGGGACAGCCGCAGGATGCTACCCCATTGGACAGGGAAAAAACATGAAAAGCCACCTCATCTTCTCATATCCTGGTGCTCGGGTTCAAGCTTCCAGCCGCTTTCCTGAAAACATCCCCACTTGGGGAAGTCAGCACTTTCAAAACCCTCTTTCTTATAGCTTGGAATTCGTTCCATGGATGAACTGCAATGGGGAAGAATAAGACACGATGCCTATATATTTGGACAGGCACTTGGTGCTCTAATTTCCAATGCTGATCTAGAATTGACCCAAATCTAAGCTTGCTCTCAGAAGGAGAATAGGGCTTGAAAATTTCCTGCTGCTTTGTGACCAGTTCCGAAAGTGGGAAGTTGAGCAGGGCATCTCAGGGAGCCGATAATTCATGACCCTGCAGGATGGGCAAAGACACCTAATGTGGAAAAATGACTTGGGTTGAACCACGGAAAATAACTTGAGAGCAAGGCAGAATTGCAGAAATGGGATTTCAAGAGGGAGATGGGTCTCGCCTGGTAAGCAGCTAGAATGCGGCAGTACTTCTTCAACCATGCCTTTGTCGAAAAAGGGGTGTATGCCTTTATCCTGAATATATTCAGGATAAATGCATAGACCGTTTTGGGTCAACCAGGCAGGGGCTCGGTGCAAATCAACACTACATAGTGCTATCACTTCCCATCCAAACAAAGGGTCATCTACGAAAAGTGTAAAGACCAGAAATGCAGGGTAGCGTCGAGGTAAACCGTACCCACATTTTGTGGAATGTGGGATGGCAAATTGAAATCAGCACTCTGGCGAACTCTATGCTGTATTCGAAAGTAATGTAAGAAACACAGCTATAGCGCATCGGACACTTCCACACAAGGACGTACATTTTCAGGAAAACCAAAGATCCTCAGTACACAGGCAACCCAACGTTGACTTCTGCTCTCTTTACAAAAGCCTCGACTAGGATACAATCTAAATTTCCTTGGACGGAAAACCTGGATAAAAAATATGTGATTCTTATCTACAATGATATATTAGTGAGCCAGGAAGTGAGTGAAATAACGTCCCTTGCCACCACCGGAGTGTTCTTAGTTACACTCATTCTCAGCGAATTTAGTCACAAAGAAAATAGTGGTTTATCAAAGAGATGAGGTACAGTTGGAATATAAAATTGCATCCCATGAACGAAATGGCAGACGACAGAAAGAATTACAGATTTAGCAAACACACTTATGCCTGTAGGAGCGCAAAGGTCCCTTGAGGTGACTAAAAGCCAGGTGTTTTCAATGAGCACAGATACTATTCTATATAGACCAAAGAGGGAATGAACAGAACTTACTCTAAAACTCAAAGGACTGAACTCAGCCCACTTTGCACACCAGAAAAGATTATTTACAACTGGTCAGAATTTGAAAAACAGTTTATCGATGTCTCTCTGGAAGAGAATCAAGTGGATGCACAGCAGCAAGCAACACAGCACTGACAATCAGATACACCCCGTGAGAAAAACAAACTGCAAACTAAAGGCAGTGAGTGAGAGATAAATTCTTCCAGACTTCGTTCAGGGGCTGTGATTGAAGTTGTTTTGAGCATATATTAACACACAGAAGGATGGGACCTCAGGGAGGACACTCGTGGCTCTGAGAGTCTTCGTGAGCATGAGTCAGCAAATGCAGCCCTTCTAGAATAACACTGCCTTGCCCTGATTCCATGGCCCCGAATTCACCAAATGCAGACGACCCTTCCTACAGCGAACACATGCATGGGACAGCCGCAGGATGCTACCCCATTGGACAGGGAAAAAACATGAAAAGCCACCTCATCTTCTCATATCCTGGTGCTCGGGTTCAAGCTTCCAGTCGCTTTCCTGAAAACATCCCCACTTTGGGAATTCAGCACTTTCAAAACCCTCTTTCTTATAGCTTGGAATTCGTTCCATGGATGAACTGCAGTGGGGAAGAATAAGACACGATGCCTATATATTTGGACAGGCACTTGGTGCTCTAATTTCAAATGCTGATCTAGAATTGACCCAAATCTAAGCTTCCTCTCAGAAGGAGAATAGGGCTTGACAATTTCCTGCTGCATTGTGACCAGTTCCGAAAGTGGGAAGTTGAGCAGGGCATCTCAGGGAGCCTATAATTCATGGCCCTGCAGGATGGGCAAAGACACGTAATGTGGAAAAATGACTTGGGTTGAACCACGGAAAATAACTTGAGAGCAAGGCAGAATTGCAGAAATGGGATTTCAAGAGGGAGATGGGTCTCGCCTGGTAAGGAGCTAGAATGCAGCAGTACTTCTTCAACCATGCCTTTGTCGAAAAAGGGGTGTATGCCTTTATCCTGAATATATTCAGGATAAATGCATAGACCGTTTTGGGTCAACCAGGCAGGGGCTCGGTGCAAATCAACACTACATAGTGCTATCACTTCCCATCCAAACAAAGGGTCATCTACGAAAACTGCAAAGACCAGAAATGCAGGGTAGCGTGGAGGTTAACCGTACCCACATTTTGTGGAATGTGGGATGTCAAATTGAAATCAGCACTCTGGCGAACTCTATGCTGTATTCGAAAGTAATGTAAGAAACAAAGCTTTAGCGCATCGGACACTTCCACTCAAGGACGTATATTTTCAGGAAAACCAAAGATCCTCAGGACACAGGCAACCCAACGTTGACTTCTGCTCTCTTTACAAAATCCTCGACTGGGATACAATCTAAATTTCCTTGGACGGAAAACGTGGATGAAGAATATGTGATTCTTATCTACAATGATATATTAGTGAGCCAGGAAATGAGTGAAATAACGTCCCTTGCCACCACCGGAGTGTTCTTAGTTACACTCATTCTCAGCGAATTTAGTCACATAGAAAATAGTGGTTTATCAAAGAGATGAGGTACAGGTGGAATATAAAATTGCATCCCATGAACGAAATGGCAGACGACAGAAAGAATTACAGATTTAGCAAACACACTTATGCCTGTAGGAGCGCAAAGGTCCCTTGAGGTGAGTAAAAGCCAGGTGTTTTCAATGAGCACAGATACTATTCTATATAGACCAAAGAGGGAATGAACACAACTTACTCTAAAACTCAAAGGACTGAACTCAGCCCACTTTGCACACCAGAGAAGATTATTTACAACTGGTCAGAATTTGAAAAACAGTTTATCGATGTCTCTCGGGAAGAGAATCAAGTGGATGCACAGCAGCAAGCAACACAGCACTGACAATCAGCTACACACCGTGAGAAAAACAAACTGCAAACTAAAGGCAGTGAGTGAGAGATAAATTCTTCGAGACTTCGTTCAGGGGCTCTGATTGAAGTTGTTTTGAGCATATATTAACACACAGAAGGTTGGGACCTCAGGGAGGACACTCGTGGCTCTGAGAGTCTTCGTGAGCATGAGTCAGCAAATGCAGCCCTTCTAGAATAACACTGCCTTGCCCTGATTCCATGGCCCCGAATTCACCAAATGCACACGACCCTTCCTACAGCGAACACATGCATGGGACAGCCGCAGGATGCTACCCCATTGGACAGGGAAAAAACATGAAAAGCCACCTCATCTTCTCATATCCTGGTGCTCGGGTTCAAGCTTCCAGCCGCTTTCCTGAAAACATCCCCACTTGGGGAAGTCAGCACTTTCAAAACCCTCTTTCTTATAGCTTGGAATTCGTTCCATGGATGAACTGCAATGGGGAAGAATAAGACACGATGCCTATATATTTGGACAGGCACTTGGTGCTCTAATTTCCAATGCTGATCTAGAATTGACCCAAATCTAAGCTTGCTCTCAGAAGGAGAATAGGGCTTGAAAATTTCCTGCTGCTTTGTGACCAGTTCCGAAAGTGGGAAGTTGAGCAGGGCATCTCAGGGAGCCGATAATTCATGACCCTGCAGGATGGGCAAAGACACCTAATGTGGAAAAATGACTTGGGTTGAACCACGGAAAATAACTTGAGAGCAAGGCAGAATTGCAGAAATGGGATTTCAAGAGGGAGATGGGTCTCGCCTGGTAAGCAGCTAGAATGCGGCAGTACTTCTTCAACCATGCCTTTGTCGAAAAAGGGGTGTATGCCTTTATCCTGAATATATTCAGGATAAATGCATAGACCGTTTTGGGGCAACCAGGCAGGGGCTCGGTGCAAATCAACACTACATAGTGCTATCACTTCCCATCCAAACAAAGGGTCATCTACGAAAAGTGTAAAGACCAGAAATGCAGGGTAGCGTCGAGGTAAACCGTACCCACATTTTGTGGAATGTGGGATGGCAAATTGAAATCAGCACTCTGGCGAACTCTATGCTGTATTCGAAAGTAATGTAAGAAACACAGCTATAGCGCATCGGACACTTCCACACAAGGACGTACATTTTCAGGAAAACCAAAGATCCTCAGGACACAGGCAACCCAACGTTGACTTCTGCTCTCTTTACAAAAGCCTCGACTAGGATACAATCTAAATTTCCTTGGACGGAAAACCTGGATAAAAAATATGTGATTCTTATCTACAATGATATATTAGTGAGCCAGGAAGTGAGTGAAATAACGTCCCTTGCCACCACCGGAGTGTTCTTAGTTACACTCATTCTCAGCGAATTTAGTCACAAAGAAAATAGTGGTTTATCAAAGAGATGAGGTACAGTTGGAATATAAAATTGCATCCCATGAACGAAATGGCAGACGACAGAAAGAATTACAGATTTAGCAAACACACTTATGCCTGTAGGAGCGCAAAGGTCCCTTGAGGTGACTAAAAGCCAGGTGTTTTCAATGAGCACAGATACTATTCTATATAGACCAAAGAGGGAATGAACAGAACTTACTCTAAAACTCAAAGGACTGAACTCAGCCCACTTTGCACACCAGAAAAGATTATTTACAACTGGTCAGAATTTCAAAAACAGTCTATCGATGTCTCTCTGGAAGAGAATCAAGTGGATGCACAGCAGCAAGCAACACAGCACTGACAATCAGATACACCCCGTGAGAAAAACAAACTGCAAACTAAAGGCAGTGAGTGAGAGATAAATTCTTCGAGACTTCGTTCAGGGGCTGTGATTGAAGTTGTTTTGAGCATATATTAACACACAGAAGGATGGGACCTCAGGGAGGACACTCGTGGCTCTGAGAGTCTTCGTGAGCATGAGTCAGCAAATGCAGCCCTTCTAGAATAACACTGCCTTGCCCTGATTCCATGGCCCCGAATTCACCAAATGCAGACGACCCTTCCTACAGCGAACACATGCATGGGACAGCCGCAGGATGCTACCCCATTGGACAGGGAAAAAACATGAAAAGCCACCTCATCTTCTCATATCCTGGTGCTCGGGTTCAAGCTTCCAGTCGCTTTCCTGAAAACATCCCCACTTTGGGAATTCAGCACTTTCAAAACCCTCTTTCTTATAGCTTGGAATTCGTTCCATGGATGAACTGCAGTGGGGAAGAATAAGACACGATGCCTATATATTTGGACAGGCACTTGGTGCTCTAATTTCCAATGCTGATCTAGAATTGACCCAAATCTAAGCTTCCTCTCAGAAGGAGAATAGGGCTTGACAATTTCCTGCTGCTTTGTGACCAGTTCCGAAAGTGGGAAGTTGAGCAGGGCATCTCAGGGAGCCTATAATTCATGGCCCTGCAGGATGGGCAAAGACACCTAATGTGGAAAAATGACTTGGGTTGAACCACGGAAAATAACTTGAGAGCAAGGCAGAATTGCAGAAATGGGATTTCAAGAGGGAGATGGGTCTCGCCTGGTAAGGAGCTAGAATGCGGCAGTACTTCTTCAACCATGCCTTTGTCGAAAAAGGGGTGTATGCCTTTATCCTGAATATATTCAGGATAAAGGCATAGACCATTTTGGGGGAACCAGGCAGGGGCTCGGTGCAAATCAACACTACATAGTTCTATCACTTCGAATCAAAACAAAGGATCACCTATGAAAAGTGTAAAGACCAGAAATGCCGGGTAGCGTGGAGGTAAACCGTACCCACATTTTGTGGAATGTGGGATGTCAAATTGAAATCAGCACTCTGGCGAACTCTATGCTGTATTCGAAAGTAATGTAACAAACAAAGCTATAGCGCATAGGACACTTCCACTCAAGAACGTACATTTTCAGGAAAACCAAAGATCCCCAGGACACAGGCAACCCAATGTTTACTTCTGCTCTCTTTACAAAAGCCTTGACTAGGATACAATCTAAATTTCCTTGGACGGAAAACGTGGATGAAGAATATGTGAGTCTTATCTACAATGATATATTAGTGAGCCAGGAAATGAGTGAAATAACGTCCCGTCCACCACCGGAGTGTTCTTAGTTACACTCATTCTCAGCGAATTTAGTCACATAGAAAATAGTGGTTTATCAAAGAGATGAGGTACAGGTGGAATATAAAATTGCATCCCATGAACGAAATGGCAGACGACAGAAAGAATTACAGATTTAGCAAACACACTTATGCCTGTAGGAGCGCAAAGGTCCCTTGAGGTGAGTAAAAGCCAGGTGTTTTCAATGAGCACAGATACTATTCTATATAGACCAAAGAGGGAATGAACACAACTTACTCTAAAACTCAAAGGACTGAACTCAGCCCACCTTGCACACCAGAAAAGCTTATTTACAACTGGTCAGAATTTGAAAAACAGTTTATCGATGTCTCTCTGGAAGAGAATTAAGTGGATGCACAGCAGCAAGCAACAGAGCATTGACAACAACTACACCCCGAGAGAAAAACAAACTGCAAAATAAAGGCAGTGACTGAGAGATAAATTCTTCGAGACTTCGTTCAGGGGCTGTGATTGAAGTTGTTTTGAGCATATATTAACACACAGAAGGATGGGACCCTAGGGAGGACACTCGTGGCTCTGAGAGTCTTCGTGAGCATGAGTCAGCAAATGCAGCCCTTCTAGAATAACACTGCCTTGCCCTGATTCCATGGCCCTGAAATCACCAAATGCAGACGACCCTTCCTACAGCGAACACATGCATGGGACAGCCGCAGGATGCTACCCCATTGGACAGGGAAAAAACATGAAAAGCCACCTCATCTTCTCATATCCTGGTGCTCGGGTTCAAGCTTCCAGGCGCTTTCCTGAAAACATCCCCACTTGGGGAAGTCAGCACTTTCAAAACCCTGTTTCTTATAGCTTGGAATTCGTTCCATGGATGAACTGCAATGGGGAAGAATAAGACACGATGCCTATATATTTGGACAGGCACTTGGTGCTCTAATTTCCAATGCTGATCTAGAATTGACCCAAATCTAAGCTTGCTCTCAGAAGGAGAATAGGGCTTGAAAATTTCCTGCTGCTTTGTGACCAGTTCCGAAAGTGGGAAGTTGAGCAGGGCATCTCAGGGAGCCGATAATTCATGGCCCCGCAGGATGGGCAAAGACACCTAATGTGGAAAAATGACTTGGGTTGAACCACGGAAAATAACTTGAGAGCAAGGCAGTATTGCAGAAATGGGATTTCAAGAGGGAGATGGGTCTCGCCTGGTAAGGAGCTAGAATGCGGCAGTACTTCTTCAACCATGCCTTTGTCGAAAAAGGGGTGTATGCTTTTATCCTGAATATATTCAGGATAAAGGCATAGACCGTTTTGGGGCAACCAGGCAGGGGCTCGGTGAAAATCAACACTACATAGTGCTATCACTTCCCATCCAAACAAAGGGTCATCTACGAAAAGTGTAAAGACCAGAAATGCCGGGTAGCGTGGAGGTAAACCGTACCCACATTTTGTGGAATGTGGGATGGCAAATTGAAATCAGCACTCTGGCGAACTCTATGCTGTATTTGAAAGTAATGTAAGAAACAAACTATAGCGCATCGGACACTTCCACTCAAGGACGTATATTTTCAGGAAAACCAAAGATCCTCAGGACACAGGCAACCCAACGTTTACTTCTGCTCTCTTTACAAAAGCCTCGACTGGCATACAATCTAAATTTCCTTGGACGGAAAACGTGGATGAAGAATATGTGATTCTTATCTACAATGATATATTAGTGAGCCAGGAAATGAGTGAAATAACGTCCCTTGCCACCACCGGAGTGTTCTTAGTTACACTCATTCTCAGCGAATTTAGTCACCTAGAAAATAGTGGTTTATCAAAGAGATGAGGTACAGGTGGAATATAAAATTGCATCCCATGAACGAAATGGCAGATGGCAGAAAGAATTACAGATTTAGCAAACACACTTATGCCTGTAGGAGCGCAAAGGTCCCTTGAGGTGAGTAAAAGCCAGGTGTTTTCAATGAGCACAGATACTATTCCATATAGACCAAAGAGGGAATGAACACAACTTACTCTAAAACTCAAAGGACTGAACTCAGCCCACTTTGCACACCAGAAAAGATTATTTACAACTGGTCAGAATTTGAAAAACAGTTTATCGATGTCTCTCTGGAAGAGAATCAAGTGGATGCACAGCAGCAAGCAACACAGCACTGACAATCAGCTACACCCCGTGAGAAAAACAAACTTCAAACTAAAGGCAGTGAGTGAGAGATAAATTCTTCGAGACTTCGTTCAGGGGCTGTGATTGAAGTTGTTTTGAGCATATATTAACACACAGAAGGATGGGACCTCAGGGAGGACACTCGTGGCTCTGAGAGTCTTCGTGAGCATGAGTCAGCAAATGCAGCCCTTCTAGAATAACACTGCCTTGCCCTGATTCCATGGCCCCGAAATCACCAAATGCAGACGACCCTTCCTACAGCGAACACATGCATGGGACAGCCGCAGGATGCTACCCCATTGGACAGGGAAAAAACATGAAAAGCCACCTCATCTTCTCATATCCTGGTGCTCGGGTTCAAGCTTCCAGCCGCTTTCCTGAAAATATCCCCACTTGGTGAAGTCAACACTTTCAAAACCCTCTTTCTTATAGCTTGGAATTCATTCCATGGATGAACTGCAATGGGGAAGAATAAGACACGATGCCTATATATTTGGACAGGCACTTGGTGCTCTAATTTCCAATGCTGATCTAGAATTGAACCAAATCTAAGCTTGCTCTCAGAAGGAGAATAGGGCTTGAAAATTTCCTGCTGCTTTGTGACCAGTTCCGAAAGTGGAAAGTTGAGCAGGTCATCTCAGGGAGCCTATAATTCATGGACCTGCAGGATGGGCAAAAACACCTAATGTGGAAAAATGACTTGGGTTGAACCACGGAAAATAACTTGAGAGCAAGGCAGAATTGCAGAAATGGGATTTCAAGAGGGAGATGGGTCTCGCCTGGAAAGGAGCTAGATTGCGGCAGTACTTCTTCAACCATGCCTTTGTCGAAAAAGGGGTGTATGCCTTTATCCTGAGTATATTCAGGATAAAGGCATAGACCGTTTTGGGGCAACCAGGCAGGGGCTCGGTAAAAATCAATACTACATAGTGCTATCACTTCCCATCCAAACAAAGGGTCATCTACGAAAAGTGTAAAGACCAGAGATGCAGGGTAGCGTGGAGGTAAACCGTACCCACATTTTGTGGAATGTGGGATGACAAATTGAAATCTGCACTCTGGCGAACTCTATGCTGTATTCGATAGTAATGTAAGAAACAAAGCTATAGCGCATCGGACACCTCCACTCAAGGATGTATATTTTCAGGAAAACCAAAGATCCTCAGGACACAGGCAACCCAACGTTGACTTCTGCTCTCTTTACAAAAGCCTCGACTAGGATACAATCTAAATTTCCTTGGACGGAAAACGTGGATGAAGAATATGTGATTCTTATCTACAATGATATATTAGTGAGCCAGGAAATGAGTGAAATAACGTCCCTTGCCACCACCGGAGTGTTCTTAGTTACACTCATTCTCAGCGAATTTAGTCACATAGAAAATAGTGGTTTATCAAAGAGATGAGGTACAGTTGGAATATAAAATTGCATCCCATGAACGAAATGGCAGACGACAGAAAGAATTACAGATTTAGCAAACACACTTATGCCTGTAGGAGCGCAAAGGTCCCTTGAGGTGAGTAAAAGCCAGGTGTTGTCAATGAGCACAGATACTATTCTATACAGACCAAAGAGGGAATGAACACAACTTACTCTAAAACTCAAAGGACTGAACTCAGCCCACTTTGCACACCAGAAAAGATTATTTACAACTGGTCAGAATTTGAAAAACAGTTTATCGATGTCTCTCTGGAAGAGAATCAAGTGGATGCACAGAAGCAAGCAACACAGCACTGACAATCAGATACACCCCGTGAGAAAAACAAACTGCAAACTAAAGGCAGTGAGTGAGAGATAAATTCTTCGAGACTTCGTTCAGGGGCTGTGATTGAAGTTGTTTTGAGCATATATTAACACACAGAAGGATGGGACCTCAGGGAGGACACTCGTGGCTCTGAGAGTCTTCGTGAGCATGAGTCAGCAAATGCAGCCCTTCTAGAATAACACTGCCTTGCCCTGATTCCATGGCCCCGAAATCACCAAATGCAGACGACCCTTCCTACAGCGAACACATGCATGGGACAGCCGCAGGATGCTACCCCATTGGACAGGGAAAAAACATGAAAAGCCACCTCATCTTCTCATATCCTGGTGCTCGGGTTCAAGCTTCCATCTCTTTCCTGAAAACATCCCCACTTGGGGAAGTCAGCACTTTCTAAACCCTCTTTCTTATATCTTGGAATTCGTTCCATGGATGAACTGCAATGGGGAAGAATAAGACACGATGCCTATATATTTGGACAGGCACTTGGCGCTCTAATTTCCAATGCTGATCTAGAATTGACCCAAATCTAAGCTTGCTCTCAGAAGGAGAATAGGGCTTGAAAATTTCCTGCTGCTTTGTGACCAGTTCCGAAAGTGGGAAGTTGAGCAGGGCATCTCAGGGAGCCTATAATTCATGGCCCTGCAGGATGGGCAAAGACACCTAATGTGGAAAAATGACTTGGGTTGAAACACGGAAAAAAACTTGAGAGCAAGGCAGAATTGCAGAAATGGGATTTCAAGAGGGAGATGGGTCTCGCCTGGTAAGGAGCTAGAATGCGGCAGTACTTCTTCAACCATACCTTTGTCGAAAAAGGGGTGTATGCCTTTATCCTGAATATATTCAGGATAAAGGCATAGACCATTTCGGGGCAACCAGGCAGGGGCTCGGTGCAAATCAACACTACATAGTGCTATCACTTCCCATCCAAACAAAGGGTCATCTACGAAAAGTGTAAAGACCAGAAATGCAGGGTAGCGTGGAGGTAAACCGTACCCACATTTTGTGGAATGTGGGATGGCAAATTGAAATCAGCACTCTGGCGAACTCTATGCTGTATTCGAAAGTAATGTAAGAAACAAAGCTATAGCGCATCAGACACTTCCACTCAAGGACGTATATTTTCAGGAAACCAAAGATCCTCAGGACACAGGCAACCCAACGTTGACTTCTGCTCTCTTTACAAAAGCCTCGACTAGGATACAATCTAAATTTCCTTGGACGGAATATGTGGATGAAGAATATGTGATTCTTATCTACAATGATATATTAGTGAGCCAGGAAATGAGTGAAATAACGTCCCTTGCCACCACCGGAGTGTTCTTAGTTACACTCATTCTCATCGAATTTAGTCACATAGAAAATAGTGGTTTATCAAAGAGATGAGGTACAGGTGGAATATAAAATTGCATCCCGTGAACGAAATGGCAGACGACAGAAAGAATTACAGATTTAGCAAACACACTTATGCCTGTAGGAGCGCAAAGGTCCCTTGAGGTGAGTAAAAGCCAGGTGTTTTCAATGAGCACAGATACTATTCTATATAGACCAAAGAGGGAATGAACACAACTTACTCTAAAACTCAAAAGACTGAACTCAGCCCACTTTGCACACCAGAAAAGATTATTTACAACTGGTCAGAATTTGAAAAACAGTTTATCGATGTCTCTCTGGAAGAGAATCAAGTGGATGCACAGCAGCAAGCAACACAGCACTGACAATCAGCTGCACCCCGTGAGAAAAACAAACTGCAAACTAAAGGCAGTGAGTGAGAGATAAATTCTTCCAGACTTCGTTCAGGGGCTGTGATTGAAGTTGTTTTGAGCATATATTAACACACAGAAGGATGGGACCTCAGGGAGGACACTCGTGGCTCTGAGAGTCTTCGTGAGCATGAGTCAGCAAATGCAGCCCTTCTAGAATAACACTGCCTTGCCCTGATTCCATGGACCCGAAATCACCAAATGCAGATGACCCTTCCTACAGCGAACACATGCATGGGACAGCCGCAGGATGCTACCCCATTGGACAGGGAAAAAACATGAAAAGCCACCTCATCTTCTCATATCCTGGTTCTCGGGTTCAAGCTTCCAGCCGCTTTCCTGAAAATATCCCCACTTGGGGAAGTCAGCACTTTCAAAACCCTCTTTCTTATAGCTTGGAATTCGTTCCATGGATGAACTGCAATGGGGAAGAATAAGACACGATGCCTATATGTTTGGACAGGCACCTGGCGCTCTAATTTCCAATGCTGATCTAGAATTGACCCAAATCTAAGCTTGCTCTCAGAAGGAGAATAGGGCTTGAAAATTTCCTGCTGCTTTGTGACCAGTTCCGAAAGTGGGAAGTTGAGCAGGGCATCTCAGGGAGCCTATAATTCATGGCCCTACAGGATGGGCAAAGACACCTAATGTGGAAAAATGACTTGGGTTGAACCACGGAAAATAACTTGAGAGCAAGGCAGAATTGCAGAAATGGGATTTCAAGAGGGAGATGGGTCTCGCCTGGTAAGGAGCTAGAATGCGGCAGTACTTCTTCAACCATGCCTTTGTCGAAAAAGGGGTGTATGCCTTTATCCTGAATATATTCAGGATAAAGGCATAGACCGTTTTGGGTCAACCAGGCAGGGGCTCGGTGCAAATCAACACTACATAGTGCTATCACTTCCCATCCAAACAAAGGGTCATCTACGAAAAGTGTAAAGACCAGAAATGCAGGGTAGCGTGGAGGTAAACCGTACCCACATTTTGTGGAATGTGGGATGTCAAATTGAAATCAGCACTCTTGCGAACTCTATGCTGTATTCGAAAGTAATGTAAGAAACAAAGCTATAGCGCATCAGACACTTCCACTCAAGGACGTATATTTTCAGGAAACCAAAGATCCTCAGGACACAGGCAACCCAACGTTGACTTCTGCTCTCTTTACAAAAGCCTCGACTAGGATACAATCTAAATTTCCTTGTACGGAAAACGTGGATGAAGAATATGTGATTCTTATCTACAATGATATATTAGTGAGCCAGGAAATGAGTGAAATAACGTCCCTTGCCACCACCGGAGTGTTCTTAGTTACACTCATTCTCAGCGAATTTAGTCACATAGAAAATAGTGGTTTATCAAAGAGATGAGGTACAGGTGGAATATAAAATTGCATCCCGTGAACGAAATGGCAGACGACAGAAAGAATTACAGATTTAGCAAACACATTTATGCCTGTAGGAGCGCAAAGGTCCCTTGAGGTGAGTAAAAGCCAGGTGTTTTCAATGAGCACAGATACTATTCTATATAGACCAAAGAGGGAATGAACACAACTTACTCTAAAACTCAAAGGACTGAACTCAGCCCACTTTGCACACCAGAAAAGATTATTTACAACTGGTCAGAATTTGAAAAACAGTTTATCGATGTCTCTCTGGAAGAGAATCAAGTGGATGCACAGCAGCAAGCAACACAGCACTGACAATCAGCTACACCCCGTGAGAAAAACAAACTGCAAACTAAAGGCAGTGAGTGAGAGATAAATTCTTCGAGACTTCGTTCAGGGGCTGTGATTGAAGTTGTTTTGAGCATATATTAACACAGAGAAGGATGGGACCTCAGGGACGACACTCGTGGCTCTGAGAGTCTTCGTGAGCATGAGTCAGCAAATGCAGCCCTTCTAGAATAACACTGCCTTGCCCTGATTCCATGGACCCAAAATCACCAAATGCAGATGACCCTTCCTACAGCGAACACATGCATGGGACAGCCGCAGGATGCTACCCCATTGGACAGGGAAAAAACATGAAAAGCCACCTCATCTTCTCATATCCTGGTTCTCGGGTTCAAGCTTCCAGCCGCTTTCCTGAAAATATCCCCACTTGGGGAAGTCAGCACTTTCAAAACCCTCTTTCTTATAGCTTGGAATTCGTTCCATGGATGAACTGCAATGGGGAAGAATAAGACACGATGCCTATATGTTTGGACAGGCACCTGGCGCTCTAATTTCCAATGCTGATCTAGAATTGACCCAAATCTAAGCTTGCTCTCAGAAGGAGAATAGGGCTTGAAAATTTCCTGCTGAATTGACCCAAATCTAAGCTTGCTCTCAGAAGGAGAATAGGGCTTGAAAATTTCCTGCTGCTTTGTGACCAGTTCCGAAAGTGGGAAGTTGAGCAGGGCATCTCAGGGAGCCTATAATTCATGGCCCTACAGGATGGGCAAAGACACCTAATGTGGAAAAATGACTTGGGTTGAACCACGGAAAATAACTTGAGAGCAAGGCAGAATTGCAGAAATGGGATTTCAAGAGGGAGATGGGTCTCGCCTGGTAAGGAGCTAGAATGCGGCAGTACTTCTTCAACCATGCCTTTGTCGAAAAAGGGGTGTATGCCTTTATCCTGAATATATTCAGGATAAAGGCATAGACCGTTTTGGGTCAACCAGGCAGGGGCTCGGTGCAAATCAACACTACATAGTGCTATCACTTCCCATCCAAACAAAGGGTCATCTACGAAAAGTGTAAAGACCAGAAATGCAGGGTAGCGTGGAGGTAAACCGTACCCACATTTTGTGGAATGTGGGATGTCAAATTGAAATCAGCACTCTTGCGAACTCTATGCTGTATTCGAAAGTAATGTAAGAAACAAAGCTATAGCGCATCAGACACTTCCACTCAAGGACGTATATTTTCAGGAAACCAAAGATCCTCAGGACACAGGCAACCCAACGTTGACTTCTGCTCTCTTTACAAAAGCCTCGACTAGGATACAATCTAAATTTCCTTGGACGGAAAACGTGGATGAAGAATATGTGATTCTTATCTACAATGATATATTAGTGAGCCAGGAAATGAGTGAAATAACGTCCCTTGCCACCACCGGAGTGTTCTTAGTTACACTCATTCTCAGCGAATTTAGTCACATAGAAAATAGTGGTTTATCAAAGAGATGAGGTACAGGTGGAATATAAAATTGCATCCCGTGAACGAAATGGCAGACGACAGAAAGAATTACAGATTTAGCAAACACACTTATGCCTGTAGGAGCGCAAAGGTCCCTTGAGGTGAGTAAAAGCCAGGTGTTTTCAATGAGCACAGATACTATTCTATATAGACCAAAGAGGGAATGAACACAACTTACTCTAAAACTCAAAGGACTGAACTCAGCCCACTTTGCACACCAGAAAAGATTATTTACAACTGGTCAGAATTTTAAAAACAGTTTATCGATGTCTCTCTGGAAGAGAATCAAGTGGATGCACAGCAGCAAGCAACACAGCACTGACAATCAGCTGCACCCCGTGAGAAAAACAAACTGCAAACTAAAGGCAGTGAGTGAGAGATAAATTCTTCGAGACTTCGTTCAGGGGCTGTGATTGAAGTTGTTTTGAGCATATATTAACACAGAGAAGGATGGGACCTCAGGGACGACACTCGTGGCTCTGAGAGTCTTCGTGAGCATGAGTCAGCAAATGCAGCCCTTCTAGAATAACACTGCCTTGCCCTGATTCCATGGACCCAAAATCACCAAATGCAGATGACCCTTCCTACAGCGAACACATGCATGTGACAGCCGCAGGATGCTACCCCATTGGACAGGGAAAAAACATGAAAAGCCACCTCATCTTCTCATATCCTGGTGCTCGGGTTCAAGCTTCCAGCCGCTTTCCTGAAAATATCCCCACTTGGGGAAGTCAGCACTTTCAAAACCCTCTTTCTTATAGCTTGGAATTCGTTCCATGGATGAACTGCAATGGGGAAGAATAAGACACGATGCCTATATGTTTGGACAGGCACCTGGCGCTCTAATTTCCAATGCTGATCTAGAATTGACCCAAATCTAAGCTTGCTCTCAGAAGGAGAATAGGGCTTGAAAATTTCCTGCTGCTTTGTGACCAGTTCCGAAAGTGGGAAGTTGAGCAGGGCATCTCAGGGAGCCTATAATTCATGGCCCTGCAGGATGGGCAAAGACACCTACTGTGGAAAAATGACTTGGGTTGAACCACGGAAAATAACTTGAGAGCAAGGCAGAATTGTAGAAATGGGATTTCAAGAGGGAGATGGCTCTCGCCTGGTAAGGAGCTAGAATGCGGCAGTACTTCTTCAACCATGCCTTTGTCGAAAAAGGGGTGTATGCCTTTATCCTGAATATATTCAGGATAAAGGCATAGACCGTTTTGGGTCAACCAGGCAGGGGCTCGGTGCAAATCAACACTACATAGTGCTATCACTTCCCATCCAAACAAAGGGTCATCTACGAAAAGTGTAAAGACCAGAAATGCAGGGTAGCGTGGAGGTAAACCGTACCCACATTTTGTGGAATGTGGGATGTCAAATTGAAATCAGCACTCTTGCGAACTCTATGCTGTATTCGAAAGTAATGTAAGAAACAAAGCTATAGCGCATCAGACACTTCCACTCAAGGACGTATATTTTCAGGAAACCAAAGATCCTCAGGACACAGGCAACCCAACGTTGACTTCTGCTCTCTTTACAAAAGCCTCGACTAGGATACAATCTAAATTTCCTTGGATGGAAAACGTGGATGAAGAATATGTGATTCTTATCTACAATGATATATTAGTGAGCCAGGAAATGAGTGAAATAACGTCCCTTGCCACCACCGGAGTGTTCTTAGTTACACTCATTCTCAGCGAATTTAGTCACATAGAAAATAGTGGTTTATCAAAGAGATGAGGTACAGGTGGAATATAAAATTGCATCCCGTGAACGAAATGGCAGACGACAGAAAGAATTACAGATTTAGCAAACACACTTATGCCTGTAGGAGCGCAAAGGTCCCTTGAGGTGAGTAAAAGCCAGGTGTTTTCAATGAGCACAGATACTATTCTATATAGACCAAAGAGGGAATGAACACAACTTACTCTAAAACTCAAAGGACTGAACTCAGCCCACTTTGCACACCAGAAAAGATTATTTACAACTGGTCAGAATTTGAAAAACAGTTTATCGATGTCTCTCTGGAAGAGAATCAAGTGGATGCACAGCAGCAAGCAACACAGCACTGACAATCAGCTACACCCCGTGAGAAAAACAAACTGCAAACTAAAGGCAGTGAGTGAGAGATAAATTCTTCGAGACTTCGTTCAGGGGCTGTGATTGAAGTTGTTTTGAGCATATATTAACACACAGAAGGATGGGACCTCAGGGAGGACACTCGTGGCTCTGAGAGTCTTCGTGAGCATGAGTCAGCAAATGCAGCCCTTCTAGAATAACACTGCCTTGCCCTGATTCCATGGACCCAAAATCACCAAATGCAGATGACCCTTCCTACAGCGAACACATGCATGGGACAGCCGCAGGATGCTACCCCATTGGACAGGGAAAAAACATGAAAAGCCACCTCATCTTCTCATATCCTGGTGCTCGGGTTCAAGCTTCCAGCCGCTTTCCTGAAAATATCCCCACTTGGGGAAGTCAGCACTTTCAAAACCCTCTTTCTTATAGCTTGGAATTCGTTCCATGGATGAACTGCAATGGGGAAGAATAAGACACGATGCCTATATGTTTGGACAGGCACCTGGCGCTCTAATTTCCAATGCTGATCTAGAATTGACCCAAATCTAAGCTTGCTCTCAGAAGGAGAATAGGGCTTGAAAATTTCCTGCTGCTTTGTGACCAGTTCCGAAAGTGGGAAGTTGAGCAGGGCATCTCAGGGAGCCTATAATTCATGGCCCTGCAGGATGGGCAAAGACACCTACTGTGGAAAAATGACTTGGGTTGAACCACGGAAAATAACTTGAGAGCAAGGCAGAATTGCAGAAATGGGATTTCAAGAGGGAGATGGCTCTCGCCTGGTAAGGAGCTAGAATGCGGCAGTACTTCTTCAACCATGCCTTTGTCGAAAAAGGGGTGTATGCCTTTATCCTGAATATATTCAGGATAAAGGCATAGACTGTTTTGGGTCAACCAGGCAGGGTCTCGGTGCAAATCAACACTACATAGTGCTATCACTTCCCATCCAAACAAAGGGTCATCTACGAAAAGTGTAAAGACCAGAAATGCAGGGTAGCGTGGAGGTAAACCGTACCCACATTTTGTGGAATGTGGGATGTCAAATTGAAATCAGCACTCTTGCGAACTCTATGCTGTATTCGAAAGTAATGTAAGAAACAAAGCTATAGCGCATCAGACACTTCCACTCAAGGACGTATATTTTCAGGAAACCAAAGATCCTCAGGACACAGGCAACCCAACGTTGACTTCTGCTCTCTTTACAAAAGCCTCGACTAGGATACAATCTAAATTTCCTTGGACGGAAAACGTGGATGAAGAATATGTGAGTCTTATCTACAATGATATATTAGTGAGCCAGGAAATGAGTGAAATAACGTCCCTTGCCACCACCGGAGTGTTCTTAGTTACACTCATTCTCAGCGAATTTAGTCACATAGAAAATAGTGGTTTATCAAAGAGATGAGGTACAGGTGGAATATAAAATTGCATCCCATGAACGAAATGGCAGACGACAGAAAGAATTACAGATTTAGCAAACACACTTATGCCTGTAGGAGCGCAAAGGTCCCTTGAGGTGAGTAAAAGCCAGGTGTTTTCAATGAGCACAGATACTATTCTATATAGACCAAAGAGGGAATGAACACAACTTACTCTAAAACTCAAAGGACTGAACTCAGCCCACTTTGCACACCAGAAAAGATTATTTACAACTGGTCAGAATTTGAAAAACAGTTTATCGATGTCTCTCTGGAAGAGAATCAAGTGGATGCACAGCAGCAAGCAACACAGCACTGACAATCAGCTACACCCCGTGAGAAAAACAAACTGCAAACTAAAGGCAGTGAGTGAGAGATAAATTCTTCGAGACTTCGTTCAGGGGCTGTGATTGAAGTTGTTTTGAGCATATATTAACACACAGAAGGATGGGACCTCAGGGAGGACACTCGTGGCTCTGAGAGTCTTCGTGAGCATGAGTCAGCAAATGCAGCCCTTCTAGAATAACACTGCCTTGCCCTGATTCCATGGACCCAAAATCACCAAATGCAGATGACCCTTCCTACAGCGAACACATGCATGGGACAGCCGCAGGATGCTACCCCTTTGGACAGGGAAAAAACATGAAAAGCCACCTCATCTTCTCATATCCTGGTGCTCGGGTTCAAGCTTCCAGCCGCTTTCCTGAAAATATCCCCACTTGGGGAAGTCAGCACTTTCAAAACCCTCTTTCTTATAGCTTGGAATTCGTTCCATGGATGAACTGCAATGGGGAAGAATAAGACACGATGCCTATATGTTTGGACAGGCACCTGGCGCTCTAATTTCCAATGCTGATCTAGAATTGACCCAAATCTAAGCTTGCTCTCAGAAGGAGAATAGGGCTTGAAAATTTCCTGCTGCTTTGTGACCAGTTCCGAAAGTGGGAAGTTGAGCAGGGCATCTCAGGGAGCCTATAATTCATGGCCCTGCAGGATGGGCAAAGACACCTACTGTGGAAAAATGACTTGGGTTGAACCATGGAAAATAACTTGAGAGCAAGGCAGAATTGCAGAAATGGGATTTCAAGAGGGAGATGGGTCTCGCCTTGTAAGGAGCAAGAATGTGGCAGTACTTCTTCAACCATGCCTTTGTCGAAAAAGGGGTGTATGCCTTATCCTGAATATATTCAGGATAAAGGCATAGACCGTTTTGGGGCAACCAGGCAGTGGCTCGGTGCAAATCAACACTACATAGTGCTATCACTTCCCATCCAAAAAAGGGTCATCTATGAAAAGTGTAAAGACCAGAAATGCAGGGTAGCGTGGAGGTAAACCGTACCCACATTTTGTGGAATGTGGGATGTCAAATTGAAATCAGCACTCTTGCGAACTCTATGCTGTATTCGAAAGTAATGTAAGAAACAAAGCTATAGCGCATCGGACACTTCCACTCAAGGACGTATATTTTCAGGAAAACTAAAGATCCCCAGGACACAGGCAACCCAACGTTTACTTCTGCTCTATTTACAAAGGCCTCGACTAGGATACAATCTAAATTTCCTTGGACGGAAAACGTGGATGAAGAATATGTGATTCTTATCTACAATGATATATTAGTGAGCCAGGAAATGAGTGAAATAACGTCCCTTGCCACCACCGGAGTGTTCTTAGTTAGACTCATACTCAGCGAATTTAGTCACATAGAAAATAGTGGTTTATCAAAGAGATGAGGTACATGTGGAATATAAAATTGCATCCCATGAACGAAATGGCAGACGACAGAAAGAATTACAGATTTAGCAAACACACTTATGCCTGTAGGAGTGCAAAGGTCCCTCGAGGTGAGTAAAAGCCAGGTGTTTTCAATGAGCACAGATACTATTCTATATAGACCAAAGAGGGAATGAACACAACTTACTCTAAAACTCAAAGGACTGAACTCAGCCCACTTTGCACACCAGAAAAGATTATTTACAACTGGTCAGAATTTGAAAAACAATTTATCGATGTCTCTCTGGAAGAGAATCAAGTGGATGCACAGCAGCAAGCAACACAGCACTGACAATCAGCTACACCCCGTGAGAAAAACAAACTGCAATCTAAAGGCAGTGAGTGAGAGATAAATTCTTCGAGACTTCGTTCAGGGGCTGTGATTGAAGTTGTTTTGAGCATATATTAACACACAGAAGGATGGGACCTCAGGGAGGACACTCGTGGCTCTGAGAGTCTTCGTGAGCATGAGTCAGCAAATGCAGCCCTTCTAGAATAACACTGCCTTGCCCTGATTCCATGGCCCCGAAATCACCAAATGCAGACGGCCCTTCCTACAGCGAACACATGCATGGGACAGCCGCAGGATGCTACGCCATTGGACAGGGAAAAAACATGAAACGCCACCTCATCTTCTCATATCCTGGTGCTCGGGTTCAAGCTTTCAGCCGCTTTCCTGAAAACATCCCCACTTGGGGAAGTCAGCACTTTCAAAACCCTCTTTCTTATAGCTTGGAATTCGTTCCATGGATGAACTGCAATGGGGAAGAATAAGACACGATGCCTATATATTTGGACAGGCACTTGGTGCTCTAATTTCCAATGCTGATCTAGAATTGACCCAAATCTAAGCTTGCTCTCAGAAGGAGAATAGGGCTTGAAAATTTCCTGCTGCTTTGTGACCAGTTCCGAAAGTGGGAAGTTGAGCAGGGCATCTCAGGGAGCCTATAATTCATGGCCCTGCAGGATGGGCAAAGACACCTAATGTGGAAAAATGACTTGGGTTGAACCACGGAAAATAACTTGAGAGCAAGGCAGAATTGCAGAAATGGGATTTCAAGAGGGAGATGGGTCTCGCCTGGTAAGGAGCTAGAATGCGGCAGTACTTCTTCAACCATGCCTTTGTCGAAAAAGGGGTGTATGCCTTTATCCTGAATATATTCAGGATAAAGGCATAGACCGTTTTGGGGCAACCAGGAAGGGGCTCGGTGCAAATCAACACTACATAGTGCTATCACTTCCCATCCAAACAAAGGGTCATCTCCGAAAAGTGTAAAGACCAGAAATGCAGGGTAGCGTCGAGGTAAACCGTACCCACATTTTGTGGAATGTGGGATGGCAAATTGAAATCAGCACTCTTGCGAACTCTATGCTGTATTCGAAAGTAATGTAAGAAACAAAGCTATAGCGCATCGGACACTTCCACTCAAGGACGTATATTTTCAGGAAAACTAAAGATCCCCAGGACACAGGCAACCCAACGTTTACTTCTGCTCTATTTACAAAGGCCTCGACTAGGATACAATCTAAATTTCCTTGGACGGAAAAGGTGGATGAAGAATATGTGAGTCTTATCTACAATGATATATTAGTGAGCCAGGAAATGAGTGAAATAACGTCCCTTGCCACCACCCGAGTGTTCTTAGTTACACTCATTCTCAGCGAATTTAGTCACATAGAAAATAGTGGTTTATCAAAGAGATGAGGTACATGTGGAATATAAAATTGCATCCCATGAACGAAATGGCAGACGACAGAAAGAATTACAGATTTAGCAAACACACTTATGCCTGTAGGAGTGCAAAGGTCCCTCGAGGTGAGTAAAAGCCAGGTGTTTTCAATGAGCACAGATACTATTCTATATAGACCAAAGAGGGAATGAACACAACTTACTCTAAAACTCAAAGGACTGAACTCAGCCCACTTTGCACACCAGAAAAGATTATTTACAACTGGTCAGAATTTGAAAAACAATTTATCGATGTCTCTCTGGAAGAGAATCAAGTGGATGCACAGCAGCAAGCAACACAGCACTGACAATCAGCTACACCCCGTGAGAAAAACAAACTGCAATCTAAAGGCAGTGAGTGAGAGATAAATTCTTCGAGACTTCGTTCAGGGGCTGTGATTGAAGTTGTTTTGAGCATATATTAACACACAGAAGGATGGGACCTCAGGGAGGACACTCGTGGCTCTGAGAGTCTTCGTGAGCATGAGTCAGCAAATGCAGCCCTTCTAGAATAACACTGCCTTGCCCTGATTCCATGGCCCCGAAATCACCAAATGCAGACGGCCCTTCCTACAGCGAACACATGCATGGGACAGCCGCAGGATGCTACGCCATTGGACAGGGAAAAAACATGAAACGCCACCTCATCTTCTCATATCCTGGTGCTCGGGTTCAAGCTTTCAGCCGCTTTCCTGAAAACATCCCCACTTGGGGAAGTCAGCACTTTCAAAACCCTCTTTCTTATAGCTTGGAATTCGTTCCATGGATGAACTGCAATGGGGAAGAATAAGACACGATGCCTATATATTTGGACAGGCACTTGGTGCTCTAATTTCCAATGCTGATCTAGAATTGACCCAAATCTAAGCTTGCTCTCAGAAGGAGAATAGGGCTTGAAAATTTCCTGCTGCTTTGTGACCAGTTCCGAAAGTGGGAAGTTGAGCAGGGCATCTCAGGGAGCCTATAATTCATGGCCCTGCAGGATGGGCAAAGACACCTAATGTGGAAAAATGACTTGGGTTGAACCACGGAAAATAACTTGAGAGCAAGGCAGAATTGCAGAAATGGGATTTCAAGAGGGAGATGGGTCTCGCCTGGTAAGGAGCTAGAATGCGGCAGTACTTCTTCAACCATGCCTTTGTCGAAAAAGGGGTGTATGCCTTTATCCTGAATATATTCAGGATAAAGGCATAGACCGTTTTGGGGCAACCAGGAAGGGGCTCGGTGCAAATCAACACTACATAGTGCTATCACTTCCCATCCAAACAAAGGGTCATCTCCGAAAAGTGTAAAGACCAGAAATGCAGGGTAGTGTGGAGGTAAACCGTACCCACATTTTGTGGAATGTGGGATGTCAAATTGAAATCAGCACTCTGGCGAACTCTATGCTGTATTCGAAAGTAATGTAAGAAACAAAGCTATAGCGCATCGGACACTTCCACTCAAGGACGTATATTTTCAGGAATACTAAAGATCCCTAGGACACAGGCAACACAACGTTTACTTCTGCTCTCTTTACAAAAGCCTCGACTAGGATACAATCTAAATTTCCTTGGACGGAAAAGGTGGATGAAGAATATGTGATTCTTATCTACAATGATATATTAGTGAGCCAGGAAATGAGTGAAATAACGTCCCTTGCCACCACCCGAGTGTTCTTAGTTACACTCATTCTCAGCGAATTTAGTCACATAGAAAATAGTGGTTTATCAAAGAGATGAGGTACAGGTGGAATATAAAATTGCATCCCATGAATGAAATGACAGATGACAGAAAGAATTACAGATTTAGCAAACACACTTATGCCTGTAGGAGCGCAAAGGTCCCTTGAGGTGAGTAAAAGCCAGGTGTTTTCAATGAGCACAGATACTATTCTATATAGACCAAAGAGGGAATGAACACAACTTACTCTAAAACTCAAAGGACTGAACTCAGCCCACTTTGAACACCAGAAAAGATTATTTACAACTGGTCAGAATTTGAAAAACAGTTTATCGATGTCTCTCTGGAAGAGAATCAAGTGGAGGCACAGCAGCAAGCAACACAGCACTGACAATCAGCTACACCCCGTGAGAAAAACAAACTGCAAAATAAAGGCAGTGAGTGAGAGATAAATTCTTCGAGACTTCGGTCAGGGGCTGTGATTGAAGTTGTTTTGAGCATATATTAACACACAGAAGGATGGGACCTCAGGGAGGACACTCGTGGCTCTGAGAGTCTTCGTGAGCATGAGTCAGCAAATGCAGCCCTTCTAGAATAACACTGCCTTGCCCTGATTCCATGGCCCCAAAATCACCAAATGCAGACGACCCTTCCTACAGCGAACACATGCATGGGAGCGCCGCAGGATGCTACGCCATTGGACAGGGAAAAAACATGAAAAGCCACCTCATCTTCTCATATCCTGGTGCTCGGGTTCAAGCTTCCAGCCGCTTTCCTGAAAATATCCCCACTTGGGGAAGTCAGCACTTTCAAAACCCTCTTTCTTATAGCTTGGAATTCGTTCCATGGATGAACTGCAATGGGGAAGAATAAGACACGATGTCTATATATTTGGAGAGGCACTTGGTGCTCTAATTTCCAATGCTGATCTAGAATTGACCCAAATCTAAGCTTGCTCTCAGAAGGAGAATAGGGCTTGAAAATTTCCTGCTGCTTTGTGACCAGTTCCGAAAGTGGGAAGTTGAGCAGGGCATCTCAGGGAGCCTATAATTCATGGCCCTGCAGGATGGGCAAAGACACCTAATGTGGAAAAATGACTTGGGTTGAACCACGGAAAATAACTTGAGAGCAAGGCAGAATTGCAGAAATGGGATTTCAAGAGGGAGATGGGTCTCGCCTGGTAAGGAGCTAGAATGCGGAGGTACTTCTTCAACCATGCCTTTGTCGAAAAAGGGGTGTATGCCTTTATCCTGAATATATTCAGGATAAAGGCATAGACCGTTTTGGGGCAACCAGGCAGTGGATCGGTGCAAATCAACACTACATAGTGCTATCACTTCCAATCCAAAAAAGGGTCATCTATGAAAAGTGTAAAGACCAGAAATGCAGGGTAGCGTGGAGGTAAACCGTACCCACATTTTGTGGAATGTGGGATGTCAAATTGAAATCAGCACTCTGGCGAACTCTATGCTGTATTCGAAAGTAATGTAAGAAACAAAGCTATAGCGCATCGGACACTTCCACTCAAGGACGTATATTTTCAGGAAAACCAAAGATCCCCAGGACACAGGCAACCCAACGTTTATTTCTGCTCTATTTACAAAGGCCTCGACTAGGATACAATCTAAATTTCCTTGGACAGAAAACGTGGATGAAGAATATGTGATTCTTATCTATAATGATATATTAGTGAGCCAGGAAATGAGTGAAATAACGTCCCTTGCCACCACCGGAGTGTTCTTAGTTAGACTCATTCTCAGCGAATTTAGTCACATAGAAAATAGTGGTTTATCAAAGAGATGAGGTACAGGTGGAATATAAAATTGCATCCCATGAACGAAATGGCAGACGACAGAAAGAATTACAGATTTAGCAAACACACTTATGCCTGTAGGAGTGCAAAGGTCCCTCGAGGTGAGTAAAAGCCAGGTGTTTTCAATGAGCACAGATACTATTCTATATAGACCAAAGAGGGAATGAACACAACTTACTCTAAAACTCAAAGGACTGAACTCAGCCCACTTTGCACACCAGAAAAGATTATTTACAACTGGTCAGAATTTGAAAAACAATTTATCGATGTCTCTCTGGAAGAGGATCAAGTGGATGCACAGCAGCAAGCAACACAGCACTGACAATCAGCTACACCCCGTGAGAAAAACAAACTGCAAAATAAAGGCAGTGAGTGAGAGATAAATTCTTCGAGACTTCGTTCAGGGGCTGTGATTGAAGTTGTTTTGAGCATATATTAACACACAGAAGGATGGGACCTCAGGGAGGACACTCGTGGCTGTGAGAGTCTTCGTGAGCATGAGTCAGCAAATGCAGCCCTTCTAGAATAACACTGCCTTGCCCTGATTCCATGGCCCCGAAATCACCAAATGCAGACGGCCCTTCCTACAGCGAACACATGCATGGGACAGCCGCAGGATGCTACGCCATTGGACAGGGAAAAAACATGAAAAGCCACCTCATCTTCTCATATCCTGGTGCTCGGGTTCAAGCTTCCAGCCGCTTTCCTGAAAACATCCCCACTTGGGGAAGTCAGCACTTTCAAAACCCTCTTTCTTATAGCTTGGAATTCGTTCCATCGATGAACTGCAATGGGGAAGAATAAGACACGATGCCTATATATTTGGACAGGCACTTGGTGCTCTAATTTCCAATGCTGATCTAGAATTGACCCAAATCTAAGCTTGCTCTCAGAAGGAGAATAGGGCTTGAAAATTTCCTGCTGCTTTGTGACCAGTTCCGAAAGTGGGAAGTTGAGCAGGGCATCTCAGGGAGCCTATAATTCATGGCCCTGCAGGATGGGCAAAGACACCTAATGTGGAAAAATGACTTGGGTTGAACCACGGAAAATAACTTGAGAGCAAGGCAGAATTGCAGAAATGGGATTTCAAGAGGGAGATGGGTCTCGCCTGGTAAGGAGCTAGAATGCGGCACTACTTCTTCAACCATGCCTTTGTCGAAAAAGGGGTGTATGCCTTTATCCTGAATATATTCAGGATAAAGGCATAGACCGTTTTGGGGCAACCAGGCAGGGGCTCGGTGCAAATCAACACTACATAGTGCTATCACTTCCCATCCAAACAAAGGGTCATCTACGAAAAGTGTAAAGACCAGAAATGCAGGGTAGCGTCGAGGTAAACCGTACCCACATTTTGTGGAATGTGGGATGGCAAATTGAAATCAGCACTCTGGCGAACTCTATGCTGTATTCAAAGTAATGTAAGAAACAAAGCTATAGTGCATCGGACACTTCCACTCAAGGACGTATATTTTCAGGAAAACCAAAGATCCTCAGGACACAGGCAACCCAATGTTTACTTCTGCTCTCTTTACAAAAGCCTCGACTAGGATACAATCTAAATTTCCTTGGACGGAAAACGTGGATGAAGAATATGTGAGTCTTATCTACAATGATATATTAGTGAGCCAGGAAAAGAGTGAAATAACGTCCCTTGCCACCACCGGAGTGTTCTTAGTTACACTCATTCTCAGCGAATTTAGTCACATAGAAAATAGTGGTTTATCAAAGAGATGAGGTACAGGTGGAATATAAAATTGCATCCCATGAACGAAATGACAGATGACAGAAAGAATTACAGATTTAGCAAACACACTTATGCCTGTAGGAGCGCAAAGGTCCCTTGAGGTGAGTAAAGGCCAGGTGTTTTCAATGAGCACAGATACTATTCTATATAGACCAAAGAGGGAATGAACACAACTTACTCTAAAACTCAAAGGACTGAACTCAGCCCACTTTGCACACCAGAAAAGATTATTTACAACTGGTCAGAATTTTAAAAACAGTTTATCGATGTCTCTCTGGAAGAGAATCAAGTGGATGCACAGCAGCAAGCAACACAGCACTGACAATCAGCTGCACCCCGTGAGAAAAACAAACTGCAAACTAAAGGCAGTGAGTGAGAGATAAATTCTTCGAGACTTCGTTCAGGGGCTGTGATTGAAGTTGTTTTGAGCATATATTAACACAGAGAAGGATGGGACCTCAGGGACGACACTCGTGGCTCTGAGAGTCTTCGTGAGCATGAGTCAGCAAATGCAGCCCTTCTAGAATAACACTGCCTTGCCCTGATTCCATGGACCCAAAATCACCAAATGCAGACGACCCTTCCTACAGCGAACACATGCATGTGACAGCCGCAGGATGCTACCCCATTGGACAGGGAAAAAACATGAAAAGCCACCTCATCTTCTCATATCCTGGTGCTCGGGTTCAAGCTTCCAGCCGCTTTCCTGAAAATATCCCCACTTGGGGAAGTCAGCACTTTCAAAACCCTCTTTCTTATAGCTTGGAATTCGTTCCATGGATGAACTGCAATGGGGAAGAATAAGACACGATGCCTATATATTTGGACAGGCACTTGGCGCTCTAATTTCCAATGCTGATCTAGAATTGACCCAAATCTAAGCTTGCTCTCAGAAGGAGAATAGGGCTTGAAAATTTCCTGCTGCTTTGTGACCAGTTCCGAAAGTGGGAATTTGAGCAGGGCATCTCAGGGAGCCTATAATTCATGGCCCTGCAGGATGGGCAAAGACACCTAATGTGGAAAAATGACTTGGGTTGAACCACGGAAAATAACTTGAGAGCAAGGCAGAATTGCAGAAATGGGATTTCAAGAGGGAGATGGGTCTCACCTGGTAAGGAGCTAGAATGCGGCAGTACTTCTTCAACCATGCCTTTGTCGAAAAAGGGGTGTATGCCTTTATCCTGAATATATTCAGGATAAAGGTATAGACCGTTTTGGGGCAACCAGGCAGGGGCTCGGTGCAAATCAACACTACATAGTGCTATCACTTCCCATCCAAAAAAAGGGTCATCTACGAAAAGTGTAAAGACCAGAAATGCAGGGTAGTGTGGAGGTAAACCGTACCCACATTTTGTGGAATGTGGGATGTCAAATTGAAATCAGCACTCTGGCCAACTCTATGCTGTATTCGAAAGTAATGTAAGAAACAAAGCTATAGCGCATAGGACACTTCAACTCAAGGACGTATATTTTCAAGAAAAACAAAGATCCTCAGGACACAGGCAACCCAACGTTTACTTCTGCTCTCTTTACAAAAGCCTCGACTAGGATACAATCTAAATTTCCTTGGACGGAAAAGGTGGATGAAGAATATGTGATTCTTATCTACAATGATATATTAGTGAGCCAGGAAATGAGTGAAATAACGTCCCTTGCCACCACCCGAGTGTTCTTAGTTACACTCATTCTCAGCGAATTTAGTCACATAGAAAATAGTGGTTTATCAAAGAGATGAGGTACAGGTGGAATATAAAATTGCATCCCATGAACGAAATGACAGATGACAGAAAGAATTACAGATTTAGCAAACACACTTATGCCTGTAGGAGCGCAAAGGTCCCTCGAGGTGAGTAAAAGCCAGGTGTTTTCAATGAGCACAGATACTATTCTATATAGACCAAAGAGGGAATGAACACAACTTACTCTAAAACTCAAAGGACTGAACTCAGCCCACTTTGAACACCAGAAAAGATTATTTACAACTGGTCAGAATTTGAAAAACAGTTTATCGATGTCTCTCTGGAAGAGAATCAAGTGGAGGCACAGCAGCAAGCAACACAGCACTGACAATCAGGTACACCCCGTGAGAAAAACAAACTGCAAACTAAAGGCAGTGGCTGAGAGATAAATTCTTCGAGACTTCGTTCAGGGGCTCTGATTGAAGTTGTTTTGAGCATATATTAACACACAGAAGGATGGGACCTCAGGGAGGACACTCGTGGCTGTGAGAGTCTTCGTGAGCATGAGTCAGCAAATGCAGCCCTTCTAGAATAACACTGCCTTGCCCTGATTCCATGGCCCCAAAATCACCAAATGCAGACGACCCTTCCTACAGCGAACACATGCATGGGAGCGCCGCAGGATGCTACCCCATTGGACAGGGAAAAAACATGAAAAGCCACCTCATCTTCTCATATCCTGGTGCTCGGGTTCAAGCTTCCAGCCGCTTTCCTGAAAATATCCCCACTTGGGGAAGTCAGCACTTTCAAAACCCTCTTTCTTATAGCTTGGAATTCGTTCCATGGATGAACTGCAATCGGGAAGAATAAGACACGATGCCTATATATTTGGAGAGGCACTTGGTGCTCTAATTTCCAATGCTGATCTAGAATTGACCCAAATCTAAGCTTGCTCTCAGAAGGAGAATAGGGCTTGAAAATTTCCTGCTGCTTTGTGACCAGTTCCGAAAGTGGGAAGTTGAGCAGGGCATCTCAGGGAGCCTATAATTCATGGCCCTGCAGGACGGGCAAAGACACCTAATGTGGAAAAATGACTTGGGTTGAACCACGGAAAATAACTTGAGAGCAAGGCAGAATTGCAGAAATGGGATTTCAAGAGGGAGATGGGTCTCGCCTGGTAAGGAGCTAGAATGCGGAGGTACTTCTTCAACCATGCCTTTGTCGAAAAAGGGGTGTATGCCTTTATCCTGAATATATTCAGGATAAAGGCATAGACCATTTCGGGGCAACCAGGCAGTGGCTCGGTGCAAATCAACACTACATAGTGCTATCAATTCCCATCCAAAAAAGGGTCATCTATGAAAAGTGTAAAGACCAGAAATGCAGGGTAGCGTGGAGGTAAACCGTACCCACATTTTGTGGAATGTGGGATGTCAAATTGAAATCAGCACTCTTGCGAACTCTATGCTGTATTCGAAAGTAATGTAAGAAACAAAGCTATAGCGCATCGGACACTTCCACTCAATGACGTATATTTTCAGGAAAACCAAAGATCCCCAGGACACAGGCAACCCAACGTTTACTTCTGCTCTATTTACAAAGGCCTCGACTAGGATACAATCTAAATTTCCTTGGACGGAAAACGTGGATGAAGAATATGTGATTCTTATCTATAATGATATATTAGGGAGCCAGGAAATGAGTGAAATAACGTCCCTTGCCACCACCGGAGTGTTCTTAGTTAGACTCATTCTCAGCGAATTTAGTCACATAGAAAATAGTGGTTTATCAAAGAGATGAGGTACATGTGGAATATAAAATTGCATCCCATGAACGAAATGGCAGACAACAGAAAGAATTACAGATTTAGCAAACACACTTATGCCTGTAGGAGTGCAAAGGTCCCTCGAGGTGAGTAAAAGCCAGGTGTTTTCAATGAGCACAGATACTATTCTATATAGACCAAAGAGGGAATGAACACAACTTACTCTAAAACTCAAAGGACTGAACTCAGCCCTCTTTGCACACCAGAAAAGATTATTTACAACTGGTCAGAATTTGAAAAACAATTTATCGATGTCTCTCTGGAAGAGGATCAAGTGGATGCACAGCAGCAAGCAACACAGCACTGACAATCAGCTACACCCCGTGAGAAAAACAAACTGCAATCTAAAGGCAGTGAGGGGCTTCCCTGGTGGCGCAGTGGTTGAGGGTCCGCCTGCCGATGCAGGGGACACGGGTTCGTGCCCCGGTCTGGGAAGATCCCACATGCCCTGGAGCGGCGGGGCCCGTGAGCCATGGCTGCTGAGCCTGCGCGTCCGGAGCCTGCGCTCTGCAATGGGAGAGGCCACAACAGTGAGAGGCCCGCGTACCACAAAAAAAAAAAAAAAAAAAAAAAAAAAAAAAATAAAGGCAGTGAGTGAGAGATAAATTCTTCGAGACTTCGTTCAGGGGCTGTGATTGAAGTTGTTTTGAGCATATATTAACACACAGAAGGATGGGACCTCAGGGAGGACACTCGTGGCTGTGAGAGTCTTCGTGAGCATGAGTCAGCAAATGCAGCCCTTCTAGAATAACACTGCCTTGCCCTGATTCCATGGCCCCGAAATCACCAAATGCAGACGGCCCTTCCTACAGCGAACACATGCATGGGACAGCCGCAGGATGCTACGCCATTGGACAGGGAAAAAACATGAAAAGCCACCTCATCTTCTCATATCCTGGTGCTCGGGTTCAAGCTTCCAGCCGCTTTCCTGAAAACATCCCCACTTGGGGAAGTCAGCACTTTCAAAACCCTCTTTCTTATAGCTTGGAATTCGTTCCATCGATGAACTGCAATGGGGAAGAATAAGACACGATGCCTATATATTTGGACAGGCACTTGGTGCTCTAATTTCCAATGCTGATCTAGAATTGACCCAAATCTAAGCTTGCTCTCAGAAGGAGAATAGGGCTTGAAAATTTCCTGCTGCTTTGTGACCAGTTCCGAAAGTGGGAAGTTGAGCAGGGCATCTCAGGGAGCCTATAATTCATGGCCCTGCAGGATGGGCAAAGACACCTAATGTGGAAAAATGACTTGGGTTGAACCACGGAAAATAACTTGAGAGCAAGGCAGAATTGCAGAAATGGGATTTCAAGAGGGAGATGGGTCTCGCCTGGTAAGGAGCTAGAATGCGGCAGTACTTCTTCAACCATGCCTTTGTCGAAAAAGGGGTGTATGCCTTTATCCTGAATATATTCAGGATAAAGGTATAGACCGTTTTGGGGCAACCAGGCAGGGGCTCGGTGCAAATCAACACTACATAGTGCTATCACTTCCCATCCAAAAAAAGGGTCATCTACGAAAAGTGTAAAGGCCAGAAATGCAGGGTAGTGTGGAGGTAAACCGTACCCACATTTTGTGGAATGTGGGATGTCAAATTGAAATCAGCACTCTGGCGAACTCTATGCTGTATTCGAAAGTAATGTAAGAAACAAAGCTATAGCGCATCGGACACTTCCACTCAAGGACGTATATTTTCAGGAATACTAAAGATCCCTAGGACACAGGCAACACAACGTTTACTTCTGCTCTCTTTACAAAAGCCTCGACTAGGATACAATCTAAATTTCCTTGGACGGAAAAGGTGGATGAAGAATATGTGATTCTTATCTACAATGATATATTAGTGAGCCAGGAAATGAGTGAAATAACGTCCCTTGCCACCACCGGAGTGTTCTTAGTTACACTCATTCTCAGCGAATTTAGTCACATAGAAAATAGTGGTTTATCAAAGAGATGAGGTACAGGTGGAATATAAAATTGCATCCCATGAACGAAATGACAGATGACAGAAAGAATTACAGATTTAGCAAACACACTTATGCCTGTAGGAGCGCAAAGGTCCCTTGAGGTGAGTAAAAGCCAGGTGTTTTCAATGAGCACAGATACTATTCTATATAGACCAAAGAGGGAATGAACACAACTTACTCTAAAACTCAAAGGACTGAACTCAGCCCACTTTGAACACCAGAAAAGATTATTTACAACTGGTCAGAATTTGAAAAACAGTTTATCGATGTCTCTCTGGAAGAGAATCAAGTGGAGGCACAGCAGCAAGCAACACAGCACTGACAATCAGGTACACCCCGTGAGAAAAACAAACTGCAAACTAAAGGCAGTGGCTGAGAGATAAATTCTTCGAGACTTCGTTCAGGGGCTGTGATTGAAGTTGTTTTGAGCATATATTAACACACAGAAGGATGGGACCTCAGGGAGGACACTCGTGGCTCTGAGAGTCTTCGTGAGCATGAGTCAGCAAATGCAGCCCTTCTAGAATAACACTGCCTTGCCCTGATTCCATGGCCCCAAAATCACCAAATGCAGACGACCCTTCCTACAGCGAACACATGCATGGGAGCGCCGCAGGATGCTACCCCATTGGACAGGGAAAAAACATGAAAAGCCACCTCATCTTCTCATATCCTGGTGCTCGGGTTCAAGCTTCCAGCCGCTTTCCTGAAAATATCCCCACTTAGGGAAGTCAGCACTTTCAAAACCCTCTTTCTTATAGCTTGGAATTCGTTCCATGGATGAACTGCAATGGGGAAGAATAAGACACGATGCCTATATATTTGGAGAGGCACTTGGTGCTCTAATTTCCAATGCTGATCTAGAATTGACCCAAATCTAAGCTTGCTCTCAGAAGGAGAATAGGGCTTGAAAATTTCCTTCTGCTTTGTGACCAGTTCCGAAAGTGGGAAGTTGAGCAGGGCATCTCAGGGAGCCTATAATTCATGGCCCTGCAGGATGGGCAAAGACACCTAATGTGGAAAAATGACTTGGGTTGAACCACGGAAAATAACTTGAGAGCAAGGCAGAATTGCAGAAATGGGATTTCAAGAGGGAGATGGGTCTCGCCTGGTAAGGAGCTAGAATGCGGCAGTACTTCTTCAACCATGCCTTTGTCGAAAAAGGGGTGTATGCCTTTATCCTGAATATATGCAGGATAAAGGCATAGACCGTTTTGGGGCAACCAGGCAGGGGCTCGGTGCAAATCAACACTACGTAGTGCTATCACTTCCCATCCAAAAAAGGGTCATCTATGAAAAGTGTAAAGACCAGAAATGCAGGGTAGCGTGGAGGTAAACCGTACCCACATTTTGTGGAATGTGGGATGGCAAATTGAAATCAGCACTCTTGCGAACTCTATGCTGTATTCGAAAGTATTGTAAGAAACAAAGCTATAGCGCATAGGACACTTCCACTCAAAGACGTATAATTTCAGGAAAACCAAAGATCCCCAGGACACAGGCAACCCAACGTTTACTTCTGCTCTATTTACAAAGGCCTCGACTAGGATACAATCTAAATTTCCTTGGACGGAAAACGTGGATGAAGAATATGTGATTCTTATCTACAATGATATATTAGTGAGCCAGGAAATGAGTGAAATAACGTCCCTTGCCACCACCGGAGTGTTCTTAGTTAGACTCATTCTCAGAGAATTTAGTCACATAGAAAATAGTGGTTTATCAAAGAGATGAGGTACATGTGGAATATAAAATTGCATCCCATGAACGAAATGGCAGACGACAGAAAGAATTACAGATTTAGCAAACACACTTATGCCTGTAGGAGTGCAAATGTCCCTCGAGGTGAGTAAAAGCCAGGTGTTTTCAATGAGCACAGATAGTATTCTATATAGACCAAAGAGGGAATGAACACAACTTACTCTAAAACTCAAAGGACTGAACTCAGCCCACTTTGCACACCAGAAAAGATTATTTACAACTGGTCAGAATTTGAAAAACAATTTATCGATGTCTCTCTGGAAGAGGATCAAGTGGATGCACAGCAGCAAGCAACACAGCACTGACAATCAGCTACACCCCGTGAGAAAAACAAACTGCAATCTAAAGGCAGTGAGGGGCTTCCCTGGTGGCGCAGTGGTTGAGGGTCCGCCTGCCGATGCAGGGGACACGGGTTCGTGCCCCGGTCTGGGAAGATCCCACATGCCCTGGAGCGGCGGGGCCCGTGAGCCATGGCTGCTGAGCCTGCGCGTCCGGAGCCTGCGCTCTGCAATGGGAGAGGCCACAACAGTGAGAGGCCCGCGTACCACAAAAAAAAAAAAAAAAAAAAAAAAAAAAAAAATAAAGGCAGTGAGTGAGAGATAAATTCTTCGAGACTTCGTTCAGGGGCTGTGATTGAAGTTGTTTTGAGCATATATTAACACACAGAAGGATGGGACCTCAGGGAGGACACTCGTGGCTGTGAGAGTCTTCGTGAGCATGAGTCAGCAAATGCAGCCCTTCTAGAATAACACTGCCTTGCCCTGATTCCATGGCCCCGAAATCACCAAATGCAGACGGCCCTTCCTACAGCGAACACATGCATGGGACAGCCGCAGGATGCTACGCCATTGGACAGGGAAAAAACATGAAAAGCCACCTCATCTTCTCATATCCTGGTGCTCGGGTTCAAGCTTCCAGCCGCTTTCCTGAAAACATCCCCACTTGGGGAAGTCAGCACTTTCAAAACCCTCTTTCTTATAGCTTGGAATTCGTTCCATCGATGAACTGCAATGGGGAAGAATAAGACACGATGCCTATATATTTGGACAGGCACTTGGTGCTCTAATTTCCAATGCTGATCTAGAATTGACCCAAATCTAAGCTTGCTCTCAGAAGGAGAATAGGGCTTGAAAATTTCCTGCTGCTTTGTGACCAGTTCCGAAAGTGGGAAGTTGAGCAGGGCATCTCAGGGAGCCTATAATTCATGGCCCTGCAGGATGGGCAAAGACACCTAATGTGGAAAAATGACTTGGGTTGAACCACGGAAAATAACTTGAGAGCAAGGCAGAATTGCAGAAATGGGATTTCAAGAGGGAGATGGGTCTCGCCTGGTAAGGAGCTAGAATGCGGCACTACTTCTTCAACCATGCCTTTGTCGAAAAAGGGGTGTATGCCTTTATCCTGAATATATTCAGGATAAAGGCATAGAGCGTTTTGGGGCAACCAGGCAGGGGCTCGGTGCAAATCAACACTACATAGTGCTATCACTTCCCATCCAAACAAAGGGTCATCTACGAAAAGTGTAAAGACCAGAAATGCAGGGTAGCGTCGAGGTAAACCGTACCCACATTTTGTGGAATGTGGGATGTCAAATTGAAATCAGCACTCTGGCGAACTCTATGCTGTATTCGAAAGTAATGTAAGAAACAAAGCTATAGCGCATCGGACACTTCCACTCAAGGACGTATATTTTCAGGAAAACTAAAGATCCCTAGGACACAGGCAACACAACGTTTACTTCTGCTCTCTTTACAAAAGCCTCGACTAGGATACAATCTAAATTTCCTTGGACGGAAAAGGTGGATGAAGAATATGTGATTCTTATCTACAATGATATATTAGTGAGCCAGGAAATGAGTGAAATAACGTCCCTTGCCACCACCCGAGTGTTCTTAGTTACACTCATTCTCAGCGAATTTAGTCACATAGAAAATAGTGGTTTATCAAAGAGATGAGGTACAGGTGGAATATAAAATTGCATCCCATGAACGAAATGACAGATGACAGAAAGAATTACAGATTTAGCAAACACACTTATGCCTGTAGGAGCGCAAAGGTCCCTTGAGGTGAGTAAAAGCCAGGTGTTTTCAATGAGCACAGATACTATTCTATATAGACCAAAGAGGGAATGAACACAACTTACTCTAAAATTCAAAGGACTGAACTCAGCCCACTTTGCACACCAGAAAAGATTATTTACAACTGGTCAGAATTTGAAAAACAGTTTATCGATGTCTCTCTGGAAGAGAATCAAGTGGAGGCACAGCAGCAAGCAACACAGCACTGACAATCAGCTACACCCCGTGAGAAAAACAAACTGCAAACTAAAGGCAGTGAGTGAGAGATAAATTCTTCGAGACTTCGTTCAGGGGCTGTGATTGAAGTTGTTTTGAGCATATATTAACACACAGAAGGATGGGACCTCAGGGAGGACACTCGTGGCTCTGAGAGTTTTCGTGAGCATGAGTCAGCAAATGCAGCCCTTCTAGAATAACACTGCCTTGCCCTGATTCCATGGCCCCGAAATCACCAAATGCAGACGACCCTTCCTACAGCGAACACATGCATGGGACAGCCGCAGGATGCTACCCCATTGGACAGGGAAAAAAGCATGAAAAGCCACCTCATCTTCTCATATCCTGGTGCTCGGGTTCAAGCTTCCAGCCTCTTTCCTGATAATATCCCCACTTGGGGAAGTCAGCACTTTCAAAACCCTCTTTCTTATAGCTTGGAATTCGTTCCATGGATGAACTGCAATGGGGAAGAATAAGACACGATGCCTATATATTTGGACAGGCACTTGGCGCTCTAATTTCCAATGCTGATCTAGAATTGACCCAAATCTAAGCTTGCTCTCAGAAGGAGAATAGGGCTTGAAAATTTCCTGCTGCTTTGTGACCAGTTCCGAAAGTGGGAATTTGAGCAGGGCATCTCAGGGAGCCTATAATTCATGGCCCTGCAGGATGGGCAAAGACACCTAATGTGGAAAAATGACTTGGGTTGAACCACGGAAAATAACTTGAGAGCAAGGCAGAATTGCAGAAATGGGATTTCAAGAGGGAGATGGGTCTCGCCTGGTAAGGAGCTAGAATGCGGCAGTACTTCTTCAACCATGCCTTTGTCGAAAAAGGGGTGTATGCCTTTATCCTGAATATATTCAGGATAAAGGTATAGACCGTTTTGGGGCAACCAGGCAGGGGCTCGGTGCAAATCAACACTACATAGTGCTATCACTTCCCATCCAAAAAAAGGGTCATCTACGAAAAGTGTAAAGACCAGAAATGCAGGGTAGCGTGGAGGTAAACCGTACCCACATTTTGTGGAATGTGGGATGTCAAATTGAAATCAGCACTCTTGCGAACTCTATGCTGTATTCGAAAGTAATGTAAGAAACAAAGCTATAGCGCATCGGACACTTCCACTCAAGGACGTATATTTTCAGGAAAACCAAAGATCCCCAGGACACAGGCAACCCAACGTTTACTTCTGCTCTATTTACAAAGGCCTCGACTAGGATACAATCTAAATTTCCTTGGACGGAAAACGTGGATGAAGAATATGTGATTCTTATATATAATGATATATTAGGGAGCCAGGAAATGAGTGAAATAACGTCCCTTGCCACCACCGGAGTGTTCTTAGTTAGACTCATTCTCAGCGAATTTAGTCACATAGAAAATAGTGGTTTATCAAAGAGATGAGGTACATGTGGAATATAAAATTGCATCCCATGAACGAAATGGCAGACGACAGAAAGAATTACAGATTTAGAAAACACACTTATGCCTGTAGGAGTGCAAAGGTCCCTCGAGGTGAGTAAAAGCCAGGTGTTTTCAATGAGCACAGATACTATTCTATATAGACCAAAGAGGGAATGAACACAACTTACTCTAAAACTCAAAGGACTGAACTCAGCCCACTTTGCACACCAGAAAAGATTATTTACAACTGGTCAGAATTTGAAAAACAATTTATCGATGTCTCTCTGGAAGAGGATCAAGTGGATGCACAGCAGCAAGCAACACAGCACTGACAATCAGCTACACCCCGTGAGAAAAACAAACTGCAAAATAAAGGCAGTGAGTGAGAGATAAATTCTTTGAGACTTCGTTCAGGGGCTGTGATTGAAGTTGTTTTGAGCATATATTAACACACAGAAGGATGGGACATCAGGGAGGACACTCGTGGCTCTGAGAGTTTTCGTGAGCATGAGTCAGCAAATGCAGCCCTTCTAGAATAACACTGCCTTGCCCTGATTCCATGGCCCCGAAATCACCAAATGCAGACGACCCTTCCTACAGCGAACACATGCATGGGACAGCCGCAGGATGCTACGCCATTGGACAGGGAATAAACATGAAAAGCCACCTCATCTTCTCATATCCTGGTGCTCGGGTTCAAGCTTCCAGCCTCTTTCCTGATAATATCCCCACTTGGGGAAGTCAGCACTTTCAAAACCCTCTTTCTTATAGCTTGGAATTCGTTCCATGGATGAACTGCAATGGGGAAGAATAAGACACGATGCCTATATATTTGGACAGGCACTTGGCGCTCTAATTTCCAATGCTGATCTAGAATTGACCCAAATCTAAGCTTGCTCTCAGAAGGAGAATAGGGCTTGAAAATTTCCTGCTGCTTTGTGACCAGTTCCGAAAGTGGGAATTTGAGCAGGGCATCTCAGGGAGCCTATAATTCATGGCCCTGCAGGATGGGCAAAGACACCTACTGTGGAAAAATGACTTGGGTTGAACCACGGAAAATAACTTGAGAGCAAGGCAGAATTGCAGAAATGGGATTTCAAGAGGGAGATGGGTCTCGCCTGGTAAGGAGCTAGAATGCGGCAGTACTTCTTCAACCATGCCTTTGTCGAAAAAGGGGTGTATGCCTTTATCCTGAATATATGCAGGATAAAGGCATAGACCGTTTTGGGGCAACCAGGCAGGGGCTGGGTGCAAATCAACACTACATAGTGCTATCACTTCCCATCCAAAAAAGGGTCATCTATGAAAAGTGTAAAGACCAGAAATGCAGGGTAGCGTGGAGGTAAACCGTACCCACATTTTGTGGAATGTGGGATGGCAAATTGAAATCAGCACTCTTGCGAACTCTATGCTGTATTCGAAAGTATTGTAAGAAACAAAGCTATAGCGCATAGGACACTTCCACTCAAAGACGTATAATTTCAGGAAAACCAAAGATCCCCAGGACACAGGCAACCCAACGTTTACTTCTGCTCTATTTACAAAGGCCTCGACTAGGATACAATCTAAATTTCCTTGGACGGAAAACGTGGATGAAGAATATGTGAGTCTTATCTACAATGATATATTAGTGAGCCAGGAAATGAGTGAAATAACGTCCCTTGCCACCACCCGAGTGTTCTTAGTTACACTCATTCTCAGCGAATTTAGTCACATAGAAAATAGTGGTTTATCAAAGAGATGAGGTACATGTGGAATATAAAATTGCATCCCATGAACGAAATGGCAGACGACAGAAAGAATTACAGATTTAGCAAACACACCTATGCCTGTAGGAGCGCAAAGGTCCCTTGAGGTGAGTAAAAGCCAGGTGTTTTCAATGAGCACAGATACTATTCTATATAGACCAAAGAGGGAATGAACACAACTTACTCTAAAACTCAAAGGACTGAACTCAGCCCACTTTGCACACCAGAAAAGATTATTTACAACTGGTCAGAATTTGAAAAACAGTTTATCGATGTCTCTCTGGAAGAGAATCAAGTGGATGCACAGCAGCAAGCAACACAGCACTGACAATCAGCTACACCCCGTGAGAAAAACAAACTGCAAAAAAAAGGCAGTGAGTGAGAGATAAATTCTTCGAGACTTCGTTCAGGGGCTGTGATTGAAGTTGTTTTGAGCATATATTAGCACACAGAAGGATGGGACCTCAGGGAGGACACTCGTGGCTCTGAGAGTCTTCGTGAGCATGAGTCAGCAAATGCAGCCCTTCTAGAATAACACTGCCTTGCCCTGATTCCATGGCCCCAAAATCACCAAATGCAGACGACCCTTCCTACAGCGAACACATGCATGGGAGCGCCGCAGGATGCTACCCCATTGGACAGGGAAAAAACATGAAAAGCCACCTCATCTTCTCATATCCTGGTGCTCGGGTTCAAGCTTCCAGGCGCTTTCCTGAAAACATCCCCACGTGGGGAAGTCAGCACTTTCAATTCCCTCTTTCTTATAGCTTGGAATTCGTTCCATGGATGAACTGCAATGGGGAAGAATAAGACACGATGCCTATATATTTGGAGAGGCACTTGGTGCTCTAATTTCCAATGCTGATCTAGAATTGACCCAAATCTAAGCTTGCTCTCAGAAGGAGAATAGGGCTTGAAAATTTCCTGCTGCTTTGTGACCAGTTCCGAAAGTGGGAAGTTGAGCAGGGCATCTCAGGGAGCCTATAATTCATGGCCCTGCAGGATGGGCAAAGACACCTAATGTGGAAAAATGACTTGGGTTGAACCACGGAAAATAACTAGAGAGCAAGGCAGAATTGCAGAAATGGGATTTCAAGAGGGAGATGGGTCTCGCCTGGTAAGGAGCTAGAATGCGGCAGTACTTCTTCAACCATGCCTTTGTCGAAAAAGGGGTGTATGCCTTTATCCTGAATATATTCAGGATAAAGGCATAGACCGTTTTGGGTCAACCAGGCAGGGGCTCGGTGCAAATCAACACTACATAGTTCTATCACTTCCCATCCAAACAAAGGGTCATCTACGAAAACTGTAAAGACCAGAAATGCAGGGTAGCGTGGAGGTTAACCGTACCCACATTTTGTGGAATGTGGGATGTCAAATTGAAATCAGCACTCTTGCGAACTCTATGCTGTATTCGAAAGTAATGTAAGAAACAAAGCTTTAGCGCATCGGACACTTCCACTCAAGGACGTATATTTTCAGGAAAACCAAAGATCCTCAGGAAACAGGCAACCCAACGTTGACTTCTGCTCTCTTTACAAAAGCCTCGACTGGGATACAATCTAAATTTCCTTGGACGGAAAACCTGGATGAAGAATATGTGATTCTTATCTACAATGATATATTAGTGAGCCAGGAAATGAGTGAAATAACGTCCCTTGCCACCACCGGAGTGTTCTTAGTTACACTCATTCTCAGCGAATTTAGTCACATAGAAAATAGTGGTTTATCAAAGAGATGAGGTACAGGTGGAATATAAAATTGCATCCCATGAACGAAATGGCAGACGACAGAAAGAATTACAGATTTAGCAAACACACTTATGCCTGTAGGAGCGCAAAGGTCCCTTGAGGTGAGTAAAAGCCAGGTGTTTTCAATGAGCACAGATACTATTCTATATAGACCAAAGAGGGAATGAACACAACTTACTCTAAAACTCAAAGGACTGAACTCAGCCCACTTTGCACACCAGAGAAGATTATTTACAACTGGTCAGAATTTGAAAAACAGTTTATCGATGTCTCTCTGGAAGAGAATCAAGTGGATGCACAGCAGCAAGCAACACAGCACTGACAATCAGCTACACCCCGTGAGAAAAACAAACTGCAAACTAAAGGCAGTGAGTGAGAAATAAATTCTTCGAGACTTCGTTCAGGGGCTGTGATTGAAGTTGTTTTGAGCATATATTAACACACAGAAGGATGGGACCTCAGGGAGGACACTCGTGGCTCTGAGAGTCTTCGTGAGCATGAGTCAGCAAATGCAGCCCTTCTAGAATAACACTGCCTTGCCCTGATTCCATGGCCCCGAATTCACCAAATGCAGACGAACCTTCCTACAGCGAACACATGCATGGGACAGCCGCAGGATGCTACCCCATTGGACAGGGAAAAAACATGAAAAGCCACCTCATCTTCTCATATCCTGGTGCTCGGGTTCAAGCTTCCAGGCGCTTTCCTGAAAACATCCCCACTTGGGGAAGTCAGCACTTTCAAAACCCGCTTTCTTATAGCTTGGAATTCGTTCCATGGATGAACTGCAATGGGGAAGAATAAGACACGATGCCTATATATTTGGAGAGGCACTTGGTGCTCTAGTTTCCAAAGCTGATCTAGAATTGACCCAAATCTAAACTTGCTCTCAGAGGGAGAATAGGGCTTGAAAATTTCCTCCTGCTTTGTGACCAGTTCCGAAAGTGGGAAGTTGAGCAGGGCATCTCAGGGAGCCTATAATTCATGGCCCTGCAGGATGGGCAAAGAAACCTACTGTGGAAAAATGACTTGGGTTGAACCACGGAAAATAACTTGAGAGCAAGGCAGAATTGCAGAAATGGGATTTCAAGAGGGAGATGGGTCTCGCCTGGTAAGGAGCTAGAATGCGGCAGTACTTCTTCAACCATGCGTTTGTCGAAAAAGGGGTGTATGCCTTTATCATGAATATATTCAGGATAAAGGCATAGACCGTTTTGGGGCAACCAGGCAGGGGCTCGGGGCAAATCAGCACTACATAGTGCTATCACTTCCCATCCAAACAAAGGGTCATCTACGAAAAGTGTAAAGACCAGAAATGCAGGGTAGCGTGGAGGTAAACCGTACCCACATTTTGTGGAATGTGGGATGTCAAATTGAAATCAGCACTCTGGCGAACTCTATGCTGTATTCGAAAGTAATGTAAGAAACAAAGCTATAGCGCATAGGACACTTCCACTCAAGGACGTATATTTTCAGGAAAACCAAAGATCCCCAGGACACAGGCAACCCAACCTTTACTTCTGCTCTCTTTACAAAAGCCTCGACTAGGATACAATCTAAATTTCCTTGGACGGAAAACGTGGATGAAGAATATGTGATTCTTATCTACAATGATATATTAGTGAGCCAGGAAATGAGTGAAATAACGTCCCTTGCCACCACCGGAGTGTTCTTAGTTACACTCATTCTCAGCGAATTTAGTCACATAGAAAATAGTGGTTTATCAAAGAGATGAGGTACAGGTGGAATATAAAATTGCATCCCATGAACGAAATGGCAGACGACAGAAAGAAGTACAGATTTAGCAAACACACTTATGCCTGTAGGAGCGCAAAGGTCCCTTGAGGTGAGTAAAGGCCAGGTGTTTTCAATGAGCACAGATACTATTCTATATAGACCAAAGAGGGAATGAACACAACTTACTCTAAAACTCAAAGGACTGAACTCAGCCCACTTTGCACACCAGAAAAGATTATTTACAACTGGTCAGAATTTGAAAAACAGTTTATCGATGTCTCTCTGGAAGAGAATCAAGTGGATGCACAGCAGCAAGCAACACAGCACTGACAATCAGCTACACCCCGTGAGAAAAACAAACTGCAAAATAAAGGCAGTGAGTGAGAGATAAATTCTTCGAGACTTCGTTCAGGGGCTGTGATTGAAGTTGTTTTGAGCATATATTAGCACACAGAAGGATGGCACCTCAGGGAGGACACTCGTGGCTCTGAGAGTCTTCGTGAGCATGAGTCAGCAAATGCAGCCCTTCTAGAATAACACTGCCTTGCCCTGATTCCATGGCCCCAAAATCACCAAATGCAGACGACCCTTCCTACAGCGAACACATGCATGGGAGCGCCGCAGGATGCTACCCCATTGGACAGGGAAAAAACATGAAAAGCCACCTCATCTTCTCATATCCTGGTGCTCGGGTTCAAGCTTCCAGGCGCTTTCCTGAAAACATCCCCACGTGGGGAAGTCAGCACTTTCAATTCCCTCTTTCTTATAGCTTGGAATTCGTTCCATGGATGAACTGCAATGGGGAAGAATAAGACACGATGCCTATATATTTGGAGAGGCACTTGGTGCTCTAATTTCCAATGCTGATCTAGAATTGACCCAAATCTAAGCTTGCTCTCAGAAGGAGAATAGGGCTTGAAAATTTCCTGCTGCTTTGTGACCAGTTCCGAAAGTGGGAAGTTGAGCAGGGCATCTCAGGGAGCCTATAATTCATGGCCCTGCAGGATGGGCAAAGACACCTAATGTGGAAAAATGACTTGGGTTGAACCACGGAAAATAACTTGAGAGCAAGGCAGAATTGCAGAAATGGGATTTCAAGAGGGAGATGGGTCTCGCCTGGTAAGGAGCTAGAATGCGGCAGTACTTCTTCAACCATGCCTTTGTCGAAAAAGGGGTGTATGCCTTTATCCTGAATATATTCAGGATAAAGGCATAGACCGTTTTGGGTCAACCAGGCAGGGGCTCGGTGCAAATCAACACTACATAGTTCTATCACTTCCCATCCAAACAAAGGGTCATCTACGAAAACTGTAAAGACCAGAAATGCAGGGTAGCGTGGAGGTTAACCGTACCCACATTTTGTGGAATGTGGGATGTCAAATTGAAATCAGCACTCTTGCGAACTCTATGCTGTATTCGAAAGTAATGTAAGAAACAAAGCTTTAGCGCATCGGACACTTCCACTCAAGGACGTATATTTTCAGGAAAACCAAAGATCCTCAGGAAACAGGCAACCCAACGTTGACTTCTGCTCTCTTTACAAAAGCCTCGACTGGGATACAATCTAAATTTCCTTGGACGGAAAACCTGGATGAAGAATATGTGATTCTTATCTACAATGATATATTAGTGAGCCAGGAAATGAGTGAAATAACGTCCCTTGCCACCACCGGAGTGTTCTTAGTTACACTCATTCTCAGCGAATTTAGTCACATAGAAAATAGTGGTTTATCAAAGAGATGAGGTACAGGTGGAATATAAAATTGCATCCCATGAACGAAATGGCAGACGACAGAAAGAATTACAGATTTAGCAAACACACTTATGCCTGTAGGAGCGCAAAGGTCCCTTGAGGTGAGTAAAAGCCAGGTGTTTTCAATGAGCACAGATACTATTCTATATAGACCAAAGAGGGAATGAACACAACTTACTCTAAAACTCAAAGGACTGAACTCAGCCCACTTTGCACACCAGAGAAGATTATTTACAACTGGTCAGAATTTGAAAAACAGTTTATCGATGTCTCTCTGGAAGAGAATCAAGTGGATGCACAGCAGCAAGCAACACAGCACTGACAATCAGCTACACCCCGTGAGAAAAACAAACTGCAAACTAAAGGCAGTGAGTGAGAGATAAATTCTTCGAGACTTCGTTCAGGGGCTGTGATTGAAGTTGTTTTGAGCATATATTAACACAGAGAAGGATGGGACCTCAGGGAGGACACTCGTGGCTCTGAGAGTCTTCGTGAGCATGAGTCAGCAAATGCAGCCCTTCTAGAATAACACTGCCTTGCCCTGATTCCATGGACCCGAATTCACCAAATGCAGACGACCCTCCCTACAGCGAACACATGCATGGGACAGCCGCAGGATGCTACCCCATTGGACCGGGAAAAAACATGAAAAGCCACCTCATCTTCTCATATCCTGGTGCTCGGGTTCAAGCTTCCAGGCGCTTTCCTGAAAACATCCCCACTTGGGGAAGTCAGCACTTTCAAAACCCGCTTTCTTATAGCTTGGAATTCGTTCCATGGATGAACTGCAATGGGGAAGAATAAGACACGATGCCTATATATTTGGAGAGGCACTTGGTGCTCTAATTTCCAAAGCTGATCTAGAATTGACCCAAATCTAAACTTGCTCTCAGAAGGAGAATAGGGCTTGAAAATTTCCTCCTGCTTTGTGACCAGTTCCGAAAGTGGGAAGTTGAGCAGGGCATCTCAGGGAGCCTATAATTCATGGCCCTGCAGGATGGGCAAAGAAACCTAATGTGGAAAAATGACTTGGGTTGAACCACGGAAAATAACTTGAGAGCAAGGCAGAATTGCAGAAATGGGATTTCAAGAGGGAGATGGGTCTCGCCTGGTAAGGAGCTAGAATGCGGCAGTACTTCTTCAACCATGCCTTTGTCGAAAAAGGGGTGTATGCCTTTATCCTGAATATATTCAGGATAAAGGCATAGACCGTTTTGGGGCAACCAGGCAGGGGCTCGGTGCAAATCAGCACTACATAGTGCTATCACTTCCCATCCAAACAAAGGGTCATCTACGAAAAGTGTAAAGACCAGAAATGCAGGGTAGCGTGGAGGTAAACCGTACCCACATTTTGTGGAATGTGGGATGGCAAATTGAAATCAGCACTCTGGCGAACTCTATGCTGTATTCGAAAGTAATGTAAGAAACAAAGCTATAGCGCATCGGACACTTCCACTCAAGGACGTATATTTTCAGGAAAACCAAAGATCCCCAGGACACAGGCAACCCAACCTTTACTTCTGCTCTATATACAAAAGCCTCGACTAGGATACAATCTAAATTTCCTTGGACGGAAAACGTGGATGAAGAATATGTGAGTCTTATCTACAATGATATATTAGTGAGCCAGGAAATGAGTGAAATAACGTCCCTTGCCACCACCAGAGTGTTCTTAGTTACACTCATTCTCAGCGAATTTAGTCACATAGAAAATAGTGGTTTATCAAAGAGATGAGGTACAGGTGGAATATAAAATTGCATCCCATGAACGAAATGGCAGACGACAGAAAGAAGTACAGATTTAGCAAACACACTTATGCCTGTAGGAGCGCAAAGGTCCCTTGAGGTGAGTAAAGGCCAGGTGTTTTCAATGAGCACAGATACTATTCTATATAGACCAAAGAGGGAATGAACACAACTTACTCTAAAACTCAAAGGACTGAACTCAGCCCACTTTGCACACCAGAAAAGATTATTTACAACTGGTCAGAATTTGAAAAACAGTTTATCGATGTCTCTCTGGAAGAGAATCAAGTGGATGCACAGCAGCAAGCAACACAGCACTGACAATCAGCTACACCCCGTGAGAAAAACAAACTGCAAAATAAAGGCAGTGAGTGAGAGATAAATTCTTCGAGACTTCGTTCAGGGGCTGTGATTGAAGTTGTTTTGAGCATATATTAGCACACAGAAGGATGGCACCTCAGGGAGGACACTCGTGGCTCTGAGAGTCTTCGTGAGCATGAGTCAGCAAATGCAGCCCTTCTAGAATAACACTGCCTTGCCCTGATTCCATGGCCCCAAAATCACCAAATGCAGACGACCCTTCCTACAGCGAACACATGCATGGGAGCGCCGCAGGATGCTACCCCATTGGACAGGGAAAAAACATGAAAAGCCACCTCATCTTCTCATATCCTGGTGCTCGGGTTCAAGCTTCCAGGCGCTTTCCTGAAAACATCCCCACGTGGGGAAGTCAGCACTTTCAATTCCCTCTTTCTTATAGCTTGGAATTCGTTCCATGGATGAACTGCAATGGGGAAGAATAAGACACGATGCCTATATATTTGGAGAGGCACTTGGTGCTCTAATTTCCAATGCTGATCTAGAATTGACCCAAATCTAAGCTTGCTCTCAGAAGGAGAATAGGGCTTGAAAATTTCCTGCTGCTTTGTGACCAGTTCCGAAAGTGGGAAGTTGAGCAGGGCATCTCAGGGAGCCTATAATTCATGGCCCTGCAGGATGGGCAAAGACACCTAATGTGGAAAAATGACTTGGGTTGAACCACGGAAAATAACTTGAGAGCAAGGCAGAATTGCAGAAATGGGATTTCAAGAGGGAGATGGGTCTCGCCTGGTAAGGAGCTAGAATGCGGCAGTACTTCTTCATCCATGCCTTTGTCGAAAAAGGGGTGTATGCCTTTATCCTGAATATATTCAGGATAAAGGCATAGACCGTTTTGGGTCAACCAGGCAGGGGCTCGGTGCAAATCAACACTACATAGTTCTATCACTTCCCATCCAAACAAAGGGTCATCTACGAAAACTGTAAAGACCAGAAATGCAGGGTAGCGTGGAGGTTAACCGTACCCACATTTTGTGGAATGTGGGATGTCAAATTGAAATCAGCACTCTTGCGAACTCTATGCTGTATTCGAAAGTAATGTAAGAAACAAAGCTTTAGCGCATCGGACACTTCCACTCAAGGACGTATATTTTCAGGAAAACCAAAGATCCTCAGGAAACAGGCAACCCAACGTTGACTTCTGCTCTCTTTACAAAAGCCTCGACTGGGATACAATCTAAATTTCCTTGGACGGAAAACCTGGATGAAGAATATGTGATTCTTATCTACAATGATATATTAGTGAGCCAGGAAATGAGTGAAATAACGTCCCTTGCCACCACCGGAGTGTTCTTAGTTACACTCATTCTCAGCGAATTTAGTCACATAGAAAATAGTGGTTTATCAAAGAGATGAGGTACAGGTGGAATATAAAATTGCATCCCATGAACGAAATGGCAGACGACAGAAAGAATTACAGATTTAGCAAACACACTTATGCCTGTAGGAGCGCAAAGGTCCCTTGAGGTGAGTAAAAGCCAGGTGTTTTCAATGAGCACAGATACTATTCTATATAGACCAAAGAGGGAATGAACACAACTTACTCTAAAACTCAAAGGACTGAACTCAGCCCACTTTGCACACCAGAGAAGATTATTTACAACTGGTCAGAATTTGAAAAACAGTTTATCGATGTCTCTCTGGAAGAGAATCAAGTGGATGCACAGCAGCAAGCAACACAGCACTGACAATCAGCTACACCCCGTGAGAAAAACAAACTGCAAACTAAAGGCAGTGAGTGAGAGATAAATTCTTCGAGACTTCGTTCAGGGGCTGTGATTGAAGTTGTTTTGAGCATATATTAACACAGAGAAGGATGGGACCTCAGGGAGGACACTCGTGGCTCTGAGAGTCTTCGTGAGCATGAGTCAGCAAATGCAGCCCTTCTAGAATAACACTGCCTTGCCCTGATTCCATGGACCCGAATTCACCAAATGCAGACGACCCTCCCTACAGCGAACACATGCATGGGACAGCCGCAGGATGCTACCCCATTGGACCGGGAAAAAACATGAAAAGCCACCTCATCTTCTCATATCCTGGTGCTCGGGTTCAAGCTTCCAGGCGCTTTCCTGAAAACATCCCCACTTGGGGAAGTCAGCACTTTCAAAACCCGCTTTCTTATAGCTTGGAATTCGTTCCATGGATGAACTGCAATGGGGAAGAATAAGACACGATGCCTATATATTTGGAGAGGCACTTGGTGCTCTAATTTCCAAAGCTGATCTAGAATTGACCCAAATCTAAACTTGCTCTCAGAAGGAGAATAGGGCTTGAAAATTTCCTCCTGCTTTGTGACCAGTTCCGAAAGTGGGAAGTTGAGCAGGGCATCTCAGGGAGCCTATAATTCATGGCCCTGCAGGATGGGCAAAGAAACCTAATGTGGAAAAATGACTTGGGTTGAACCACGGAAAATAACTTGAGAGCAAGGCAGAATTGCAGAAATGGGATTTCAACAGGGAGATGGGTCTCGCCTGGTAAGGAGCTAGAATGCGGCAGTACTTCTTCAACCATGCCTTTGTCGAAAAAGGGGTGTATGCCTTTATCCTGAATATATTCAGGATAAAGGCATAGACCGTTTTGGGGCAACCAGGCAGGGGCTCGGTGCAAATCAGCACTACATAGTGCTATCACTTCCCATCCAAACAAAGGGTCATCTACGAAAAGTGTAAAGACCAGAAATGCAGGGTAGCGTGGAGGTAAACCGTACCCACATTTTGTGGAATGTGGGATGGCAAATTGAAATCAGCACTCTGGCGAACTCTATGCTGTATTCGAAAGTAATGTAAGAAACAAAGCTATAGCGCATCGGACACTTCCACTCAAGGACGTATATTTTCAGGAAAACCAAAGATCCCCAGGACACAGGCAACCCAACCTTTACTTCTGCTCTATATACAAAAGCCTCGACTAGGATACAATCTAAATTTCCTTGGACGGAAAACGTGGATGAAGAATATGTGAGTCTTATCTACAATGATATATTAGTGAGCCAGGAAATGAGTGAAATAACGTCCCTTGCCACCACCAGAGTGTTCTTAGTTACACTCATTCTCAGCGAATTTAGTCACATAGAAAATAGTGGTTTATCAAAGAGATGAGGTACAGGTGGAATATAAAATTGCATCCCATGAACGAAATGGCAGACGACAGAAAGAATTACAGATTTAGCAAACACACTTATGCCTGTAGGAGCGCAAAGGTCCCTTGAGGTGAGTAAAAGCCAGGTGTTTTCAATGAGCACAGATACTATTCTATATAGACCAAAGAGGGAATGAACACAACTTACTCTAAAACTCAAAGGACTGAACTCAGCCCACTTTGCACACCAGAGAAGATTATTTACAACTGGTCAGAATTTGAAAAACAGTTTATCGATGTCTCTCTGGAAGAGAATCAAGTGGATGCACTGCAGCAAGCAACACAGCACTGACAATCAGCTACACCCCGTGAGAAAAACAAACTGCAAACTAAAGGCAGTGAGTGAGAGATAAATTCTTCGAGACTTCGTTCAGGGGCTGTGATTGAAGTTGTTTTGAGCACACAGAAGGATGGGACCTCAGGGAGGACACTCGTGGCTCTGAGAGTCTTCGTGCGCATGAGTCAGCCAATGCAGCCCTTCTAGAATAACACTGCCTTGCCCTGATTCCATGGCCCCGAATTCACCAAATGCAGACGACCCTTCCTACAGCGAACACATGCATGGGACAGCCGCAGGATGCTACCCCATTGGACAGGGAAAAAACATGAAAAGCCACCTCATCTTCCCATATCCTGGTGCTCGGGTTCAAGCTTCCAGGCGCTTTCCTGAAAACATCCCCACTTGGGGAATTCAGGACTTTCAAAACCCGCTTTCTTATAGCTTGGAATTCGTTCCATGGATGAACTGCAATGGGGAAGAATAAGACACGATGCCTATATATTTGGACAGGCACTTGGTGCTCTAATTTCCAATGCTGATCTAGAATTGACCCAAATCTAAGCTTGCTCTCAGAAGGAGAATAGGGCTTGAAAATTTCCTGCTGCTTTGTGACCAGTTCCGAAAGTGGGAAGTTGAGCAGGGCATCTCAGGGTGCCGATAATTCATGGCCCTGCAGGATGGGCAAAGACACGTAATGTGGAAAAATGACTTGGGTTGAACCACGGAAAATAACTTGAGAGCAAGGCAGAATTGCAGAAATGGAATTTCAAGAGGGAGATGGGTCTCGCCTGGTAAGGAGCTAGAATGCGGCAGCACTTCTTCAACCATGCCTTTGTCGAAAAAGGGGTGTATGCCTTTATCCTGAATATATTCAGGATAAATGCATAGACCGTTTTGGGTCAACCAGGCAGGGGCTCGGTGCAAATCAACACTACATAGTGCTATCACTTCCCATCCAAACAAAGGGTCATCTACGAAAAGTGTAAAGACCAGAAATGCAGGGTAGCGTGGAGGTAAACCGTACCCACATTTTGTGGAATGTGGGATGGCAAATTGAAATCAGCACTCTGGCGAACTCTATGCTGTATTCGAAAGTAATGTAAGAAACAAAGCTATAGCGCATCGGACACTTCCACACAAGGACGTATATTTTCAGGAAAACCAAAGATCCTCAGGACACAGGCAACCGAACGTTGACTTCTGCTCTCTTTACAAAACCCTCGACTAGGATACAATCTAAATTTCCTTGGACGGAAAACCTGGATAAAAAATATGTGATTCTTATCTACAATGATATATTAGTGAGCCAGGAAATGAGTGAAATAACGTCCCTTGCCACCACTGGAGTGTTCTTAGTTACACTCATTCTCAGCGAATTTAGTCACATAGAAAATAGTGGTTTATCAAAGAGATGAGGTACAGTTGGACTATAAAATTGCATCCCATGAACGAAATGGCAGACGACAGAAAGAATTACAGATTTAGCAAACACACTTATGCCTGTAGGAGCGCAAAGGTCCCTTGAGGTGAGTAAAAGCCAGGTGTTTTCAATGAGCACAGATACTATTCTATATAGACCAAAGAGGGAATGAACACAACTTAATCTAAAACTCAAAGGACTGAACTCAGCCCACTTTGCACACCAGAAAAGATTATTTACAACTGGTCAGAATTTGAAAAACAGTTTATCGATGTCTCTCTGGAAGAGAATCAAGTGGATGAACAGCAGCAAGCAACACAGCACTGACAATCAGCTACACCCCGTGAGAAAAACAAACTGCAAAGTAAAGGCAGTGACTGAGAGATAAATTCTTAGAGACTTCGTTCAGGGGCTGTGATTGAAGTTGTTTTGAGCATATATTAACACACAGAAGGATGGGACCTCAGGGAGGACACTCGTGGCTCTGAGAGTCTTCGTGAGCATGAGTCAGCAAATGCAGCCCTTCTAGAATAACACTGCCTTGCCCTGATTCCATGGACCCGAAATCACCAAATGCAGACGACCCTTCCTACACTGAACACATGCATGGGACAGCCGCAGGATGCTACCCCATTGGACAGGGAAAAAACATGAAAAGCCACCTCATCTTCTCATATCCTGGTGCTTGGGTTCAAGCTTCCAGCCGCTTTCCTGAAAATATCCCCACTTGGGGAAGTCAGCACTTTCAAAACCCTCTTTCTTATAGCTTGCAATTCGTTCCATGGATGAACTGCAATGGGGAAGAATAAGACACGATGCCTATATATTTGGAGAGGCACTTGGTGCTCTAATTTCCAATGCTGATCTAGAATTGACCCAAATCTAAGCTTGCTCTCAGAAGGAGAATAGGGCTTGACAATTTCCTGCTGCTTTGTGACCAGTTCCGAAAGTGGGAAGTTGAGCAGGGCATCTCAGGGAGCCTACAATTCATGGCCCTGCAGGATGGGCAAAGACACCTAATGTGGAAAAATGACTTGGGTTGAACCACGGAAAATAACTTGAGAGCAAGGCAGAATTGCAGAAATGGGATTTCAAGAGGGAGATGGGTCTCGCCTGGTAAGGAGATAGATTGCGGCAGTACTTCTTCAACCATGCCTTTGTCGAAAAAGGGGTGTATGCCTTTATCCTTAATATATTCAGGATAAATGCATAGACCGTTTTGGGGCAACCAGGCAGGCGCTCGGTGCAAATCAACACTACATAGTGCTATCACTTCCCATCCAAACAAATGGTCATCTACGAAAAGTGTAAAGAACAGAAATGCCGGGTAGCGTGGAGGTAAACCGTACCAACATTTTGTGGAATGTGGGATGGCAAGTTGAAATCCGCACTCTGGCGAACTCTATGCTGTATTCGAAAGTAATGTAAGAAACAAAGCTACAGCGCATAGGACACTTCCACTCAAGGACGTATATTTTCAGGAAAACCAAAGAACCTCAGGACACAGGCAACCCATCGTTGACTTCTGCTCTCTTTACAAAAGCCTCGACTAGGATACATTCTAAATTTCCTTGTATGGAAAACCTGGAGGAAGAATATGTGATTCTTACCTACAATGATATATTAGTGAGCCAGGAAATGAGTGAAATAACGTCCCTTGCCACCACCGGAGTGTTCTTCGTTACACTCATTCTCAGCGAATATAGTCACATAGAAAATAGTGGTTTATCAAAGAGATGAGGTACAGTTGGAATATAAAATTGCATCCCATGAACGAAATGGCAGACGACAGAAAGAATTACAGATTTAGCAAACACACTTATGCCTGTAGGAGCGCAAAGGTCCCTTGAGGTGAGTAAAAGCCAGGTGTTTTCAATGAGCACAGATACTATTCTATATAGACCAAAGAGGGAATGAACACAACTTACTCTAAAACTCAAAGGACTGAACTCAGCCCACTTTGCACACCAGAAAAGATTATTTACAACTGGTCAGAATTTGAAAAACAGTTTATCGATGTCTCTCTGGAAGAGAATCAAGTGGATGCACAGCAGCAAGCAACACAGCAGTGACAATCAGCTACACCCCGTGAGAAAAACAAACTGCAAACTAAAGGCAGTGAGTGAGAGATAAATTCTTCGAGACTTTGTTCAGGGGCTGTGATTGAAGTTGTTTTGAGCATATATTAACACACAGAAGGATGGGATCTCAGGGAGGACACTCGTGGCTCTGAGAGTCTTCGTGAGCATGAGTCAGCAAATGCAGCCCTTCTAGAATAACACTGCCTTGCCCTGATTCCATGGCCCCGAAATCACCAAATGCAGACGACCCTTCCTACAGCGAACACATGCATGGGACAGCCGCAGGATGCTACCCCATTGGACAGGGAAAAAACATGAAAAGCCACCTCATCTTCTCATATCCTGGTGCTCGGGTTCAAGCTTCCAGGCGCTTTCCTGAAAACATGCCCACTTGGGGAAGTCAGCACTTTCAAAACCCTCTTTCTTATAGCTTGGAATTCGTTCCATGGATGAACTGCAATGGGGAAGAGTAAGACACGATGCCTATATATTTGGACAGGCACTTGGCGCTCTAATTTCCAATGCTGATCTAGAATTGTCCCAAGTCTAAGTTGCTCTCAGAAGGAGAATAGGGCTTGAAAATTTCCTGCTGCTTTGTGACCAGTTCCGAAAGTGGGAATTTGAGCAGGGCATCTCAGGGAGCCTATCATTCATGGCCCTGCAGGATGGGCAAAGACACCTAATGTGGAAAAATGACTTGGGTTGAACCACGGAAAATAACTTGAGAGCAAGGCAGAATTGCAGAAATGGGATTTCAAGAGGGAGATGGGTCTCGCCTGGTAAGGAGCTAGAATGCGGCAGTACTTCTTCAACCATGCCTTTGTCGAAAAAGGGGTGTATGGCTTTATCCTGAATATATTCAGGATAAAGGCATAGACCGTTTGGGGGCAACCAGGCAGTGGCTCGGTGCAAATCAACACTACGTAGTGCTATCACTTCCTATCCAAAAAAGAGTCATCTATGAAAAGTGTAAAGACCAGAAATGCAGGGTAGCGTGGAGGTAAACCGTACCCAAATTTTGTGGAATGTGGGATAGCAAATTGAAATCAGCACTCTGGCGAACTCTATGCTGTATTCGAAAGTAATGTAAGAAACAAAGCTATAGCGCATAGGACACTTCCACTCAAGAACGTACATTTTCAGGAAAACCAAAGATCCCCAGGACATAGGCAACCCAACGTTTACTTCTGCTCTCTTTACAAAAGCCTTGACTAGGATACAATCTAAATTTCCTTGGACGGAAAACGTGGATGAAGAATATGTGATTCTTATCTACAATGATATATTAGTGAGCCAGGAAATGAGTGAAATAACGTCCCTTGCCACCACCCGAGTGTTCTTAGTTACACTCATTCTCAGCGAATTTAGTCACATAGAAAATAGTGGTTTATCAAAGAGATGAGGTACAGGTGGAATATAAAATTGCATCCCATGAACGAAATGACAGACGACAGAAAGAATTACAGATTTAGCAAACACACTTATGCCTGTAGGAGCGCAAAGGTCCCTTGAGGTGAGTAAAAGCCAGGTGTTTTCAATGAGCACAGATACTATTCTATATAGACCAAAGAGGGAATGAACACAACTTACTCTAAAACTCAAAGGACTGAACTCAGCCCACTTTGCACACCAGAAAAGATTATTTACAACTGGTCAGAATTTGAAAAACCGTTTATCGATGTCTCTCTGGAAGAGAATTAAGTGGATGCACAGCAGCAAGCAACACAGCATTGACAATCAACTACACCCCGACAGAAATACAAACTGCAAAATAAAGGCAGTGAGTGAGAGATAAATTCTTTGAGACTTCATTCACGGGCTGTGATTGAAGTTGTTTTGAGCATATATTAACACACAGAAGGATGGGACCTCAGGGAGGACACTCGTGGCTCTGAGAGTCTTCGTGAGCATGAGTCAGCAAATGCAGCCCTTCTAGAATAACACTGCCTTGCCCTGATTCCATGGCCCCGAAATCACCAAATGCAGACGACCCTTCCTACAGCGAACACATGCATGGGACAGCCGCAGGATGCTACCCCATTGGACAGGGAAAAAACATGAAAAGCCACCTCATCTTCTCATATCCTGGTGCTCGGGTTCAAGCTTCCAGGCGCTTTCCTGAAAACATGCCCACTTGGGGAAGTCAGCACTTTCAAAACCCTGTTTCTTATAGCTTGGATTTCTTTCCATGGATGAACTGCAATGGGGAAGAATAAGACACGATGCCTATATATTTGGACAGGCACTTGGTGCTCTAATTTCCAATGCTGATCTAGAATTGACCCAAATCTAAGCTTGCTCTCAGAAGGAGAATAGGGCTTGAAAATTTCCTGCTGCTTTGTGACCAGTTCCGAAAGTGGGAAGTTGAGCAGGGCATCTCAGGGAGCCGATAATTCATGGCCCCGCAGGATGGGCAAAGACACTTAATGTGGAAAAATGACTTGGGTTGAACCACGGAAAATAACTTGAGAGCAAGGCAGTATTGCAGAAATGGGATTTCAAGAGGGAGATGGGTCTCGCCTGGTAAGGAACTAGAATGCGGCAGTACTTCTTCAACCATGCCTTTGCCGAAAATGGGGTGTATGCCTTTATCCTGAATATATTCAGGATAAAGGCATAGACCGTTTTGGGGCAACCAGGCAGGGGCTCCGTGCAAATCAACACTACATAGTTCTATCACTTCGAATCAAAACAAAGGGTCATCTACGAAAAGTGTAAAGACCAGAAATGCAGGGTAGCGTGGAGGTAAACCGTACCCACATTTTGTGGAATGTGGGATGGCAAATTGAAATCAGCACTCTGGCGAACTCTATGCTGTATTCGAAAATAATGTAAGAAACAAAGCTATAGCGCATAGGACACTTCCACTCAAGGACGTATATTTTCAGGAAAACCAAAGATCCTCAGGACACAGGCAAGCCAACGTTTACTTCTGCTCTCTTTACAAAAGCCTCGACTAGGATACAATCTAAATTTCCTTGCACGGAAAACCTGGATGAAGAATATGTGATTCTTATCTACAATGATATATTAGTGAGCCAGGAAATGAGTGAAATAACGTCCGTTGCCACCACCCGAGTGTTCTTAGTTACACTCATTCTCAGCGAATTTAGTCACATAGAAAATAGTGGTTTATCAAAGAGATGAGGTACAGGTGGAATATAAAATTGCATCCCATGAACGAAATGGCAGACGACAGAAAGAATTACAGATTTAGCAAACACACTTATGCCTGTAGGAGCGCAAAGGTCCCTTGAGGTGAGTAAAAGCCAGGTGTTTTCAATGAGCACAGATACTATTCTATATAGACCAAAGAGGGAATGAACACAACTTACTCTAAAACTCAAAGGACTGAACTCAGCCCACTTTGCACACCAGAAAAGATTATTTACAACTGGTCAGAATTTGAAAAACAGTTTATCGATGTCTCTCTGGAAGAGAATCAAGTGGATGCACAGCAGCAAGCAACACAGCAGTGACAATCAGCTACACCCCGTGAGAAAAACAAACTGCAAACTAAAGGCAGTGAGTGAGAGATAAATTCTTCGAGACTTTGTTCAGGGGCTGTGATTGAAGTTGTTTTGAGCATATATTAACACACAGAAGGATGGGATCTCAGGGAGGACACTCGTGGCTCTGAGAGTCTTCGTGAGCATGAGTCAGCAAATGCAGCCCTTCTAGAATAACACTGCCTTGCCCTGATTCCATGGCCCCGAAATCACCAAATGCAGACGACCCTTCCTACAGCGAACACATGCATGGGACAGCCGCAGGATGCTACCCCATTGGACAGGGAAAAAACATGAAAAGCCACCTCATCTTCTCATATCCTGGTGCTCGGGTTCAAGCTTCCAGGCGCTTTCCTGAAAACATGCCCACTTGGGGAAGTCAGCACTTTCAAAACCCTCTTTCTTATAGCTTGGAATTCGTTCCATGGATGAACTGCAATGGGGAAGAGTAAGACACGATGCCTATATATTTGGACAGGCACTTGGCGCTCTAATTTCCAATGCTGATCTAGAATTGTCCCAAGTCTAAGTTGCTCTCAGAAGGAGAATAGGGCTTGAAAATTTCCTGCTGCTTTTTGACCAGTTCCGAAAGTGGGAATTTGAGCAGGGCATCTCAGGGAGCCTATCATTCATGGCCCTGCAGGATGGGCAAAGACACCTAATGTGGAAAAATGACTTGGGTTGAACCACGGAAAATAACTTGAGAGCAAGGCAGTATTGCAGAAATGGGATTTCAAGAGGGAGATGGGTCTCGCCTGGTAAGGAACTAGAATGCGGCAGTACTTCTTCAACCATGCCTTTGCCGAAAATGGGGTGTATGCCTTTATCCTGAATATATTCAGGATAAAGGCATAGACCGTTTTGGGGCAACCAGGCAGGGGCTCCGTGCAAATCAACACTACATAGTTCTATCACTTCGAATCAAAACAAAGGGTCATCTACGAAAAGTGTAAAGACCAGAAATGCAGGGTAGCGTGGAGGTAAACCGTACCCACATTTTGTGGAATGTGGGATGGCAAATTGAAATCAGCACTCTGGCGAACTCTATGCTGTATTCGAAAATAATGTAAGAAACAAAGCTATAGCGCATAGGACACTTCCACTCAAGGACGTATATTTTCAGGAAAACCAAAGATCCTCAGGACACAGGCAAGCCAACGTTTACTTCTGCTCTCTTTACAAAAGCCTCGACTAGGATACAATCTAAATTTCCTTGCACGGAAAACCTGGATGAAGAATATGTGATTCTTATCTACAATGATATATTAGTGAGCCAGGAAATGAGTGAAATAACGTCCGTTGCCACCACCCGAGTGTTCTTAGTTACACTCATTCTCAGCGAATTTAGTCACATAGAAAATAGTGGTTTATCAAAGAGATGAGGTACAGGTGGAATATAAAATTGCATCCCATGAACGAAATGGCAGACGACAGAAAGAATTACAGATTTAGCAAACACACTTATGCCTGTAGGAGCGCAAAGGTCCCTTGAGGTGAGTAAAAGCCAGGTGTTTTCAATGAGCACAGATACTATTCTATATAGACCAAAGAGGGAATGAACACAACTTACTCTAAAACTCAAAGGACTGAACTCAGCCCACTTTGCACACCAGAAAAGATTATTTACAACTGGTCAGAATTTGAAAAACAGTTTATCGATGTCTCTCTGGAAGAGAATCAAGTGGATGCACAGCAGCAAGCAACACAGCAGTGACAATCAGCTACACCCCGTGAGAAAAACAAACTGCAAACTAAAGGCAGTGAGTGAGAGATAAATTCTTCGAGACTTTGTTCAGGGGCTGTGATTGAAGTTGTTTTGAGCATATATTAACACACAGAAGGATGGGATCTCAGGGAGGACACTCGTGGCTCTGAGAGTCTTCGTGAGCATGAGTCAGCAAATGCAGCCCTTCTAGAATAACACTGCCTTGCCCTGATTCCATGGCCCCGAAATCACCAAATGCAGACGACCCTTCCTACAGCGAACACATGCATGGGACAGCCGCAGGATGCTACCCCATTGGACAGGGAAAAAACATGAAAAGCCACCTCATCTTCTCATATCCTGGTGCTCGGGTTCAAGCTTCCAGGCGCTTTCCTGAAAACATGCCCACTTGGGGAAGTCAGCACTTTCAAAACCCTCTTTCTTATAGCTTGGAATTCGTTCCATGGATGAACTGCAATGGGGAAGAGTAAGACACGATGCCTATATATTTGGACAGGCACTTGGCGCTCTAATTTCCAATGCTGATCTAGAATTGTCCCAAGTCTAAGTTGCTCTCAGAAGGAGAATAGGGCTTGAAAATTTCCTGCTGCTTTGTGACCAGTTCCGAAAGTGGGAATTTGAGCAGGGCATCTCAGGGAGCCTATCATTCATGGCCCTGCAGGATGGGCAAAGACACCTAATGTGGAAAAATGACTTGGGTTGAACCACGGAAAATAACTTGAGAGCAAGGCAGAATTGCAGAAATGGGATTTCAAGAGGGAGATGGGTCTCGCCTGGTAAGGAGCTAGAATGCGGCAGTACTTCTTCAACCATGCCTTTGTCGAAAAAGGGGTGTATGGCTTTATCCTGAATATATTCAGGATAAAGGCATAGACCGTTTGGGGGCAACCAGGCAGTGGCTCGGTGCAAATCAACACTACGTAGTGCTATCACTTCCTATCCAAAAAAGAGTCATCTATGAAAAGTGTAAAGACCAGAAATGCAGGGTAGCGTGGAGGTAAACCGTACCCAAATTTTGTGGAATGTGGGATAGCAAATTGAAATCAGCACTCTGGCGAACTCTATGCTGTATTCGAAAGTAATGTAAGAAACAAAGCTATAGCGCATAGGACACTTCCACTCAAGAACGTACATTTTCAGGAAAACCAAAGATCCCCAGGACATAGGCAACCCAACGTTTACTTCTGCTCTCTTTACAAAAGCCTTGACTAGGATACAATCTAAATTTCCTTGGACGGAAAACGTGGATGAAGAATATGTGATTCTTATCTACAATGATATATTAGTGAGCCAGGAAATGAGTGAAATAACGTCCCTTGCCACCACCCGAGTGTTCTTAGTTACACTCATTCTCAGCGAATTTAGTCACATAGAAAATAGTGGTTTATCAAAGAGATGAGGTACAGGTGGAATATAAAATTGCATCCCATGAACGAAATGACAGACGACAGAAAGAATTACAGATTTAGCAAACACACTTATGCCTGTAGGAGCGCAAAGGTCCCTTGAGGTGAGTAAAAGCCAGGTGTTTTCAATGAGCACAGATACTATTCTATATAGACCAAAGAGGGAATGAACACAACTTACTCTAAAACTCAAAGGACTGAACTCAGCCCACTTTGCACACCAGAAAAGATTATTTACAACTGGTCAGAATTTGAAAAACCGTTTATCGATGTCTCTCTGGAAGAGAATTAAGTGGATGCACAGCAGCAAGCAACACAGCATTGACAATCAACTACACCCCGACAGAAATACAAACTGCAAAATAAAGGCAGTGAGTGAGAGATAAATTCTTTGAGACTTCATTCACGGGCTGTGATTGAAGTTGTTTTGAGCATATATTAACACACAGAAGGATGGGACCTCAGGGAGGACACTCGTGGCTCTGAGAGTCTTCGTGAGCATGAGTCAGCAAATGCAGCCCTTCTAGAATAACACTGCCTTGCCCTGATTCCATGGCCCCGAAATCACCAAATGCAGACGACCCTTCCTACAGCGAACACATGCATGGGACAGCCGCAGGATGCTACCCCATTGGACAGGGAAAAAACATGAAAAGCCACCTCATCTTCTCATATCCTGGTGCTCGGGTTCAAGCTTCCAGGCGCTTTCCTGAAAACATGCCCACTTGGGGAAGTCAGCACTTTCAAAACCCTGTTTCTTATAGCTTGGATTTCTTTCCATGGATGAACTGCAATGGGGAAGAATAAGACACGATGCCTATATATTTGGACAGGCACTTGGTGCTCTAATTTCCAATGCTGATCTAGAATTGACCCAAATCTAAGCTTGCTCTCAGAAGGAGAATAGGGCTTGAAAATTTCCTGCTGCTTTGTGACCAGTTCCGAAAGTGGGAAGTTGAGCAGGGCATCTCAGGGAGCCGATAATTCATGGCCCCGCAGGATGGGCAAAGACACTTAATGTGGAAAAATGACTTGGGTTGAACCACGGAAAATAACTTGAGAGCAAGGCAGTATTGCAGAAATGGGATTTCAAGAGGGAGATGGGTCTCGCCTGGTAAGGAACTAGAATGCGGCAGTACTTCTTCAACCATGCCTTTGCCGAAAATGGGGTGTATGCCTTTATCCTGAATATATTCAGGATAAAGGCATAGACCGTTTTGGGGCAACCAGGCAGGGGCTCCGTGCAAATCAACACTACATAGTTCTATCACTTCGAATCAAAACAAAGGGTCATCTACGAAAAGTGTAAAGACCAGAAATGCAGGGTAGCGTGGAGGTAAACCGTACCCACATTTTGTGGAATGTGGGATGGCAAATTGAAATCAGCACTCTGGCGAACTCTATGCTGTATTCGAAAATAATGTAAGAAACAAAGCTATAGCGCATAGGACACTTCCACTCAAGGACGTATATTTTCAGGAAAACCAAAGATCCTCAGGACACAGGCAAGCCAACGTTTACTTCTGCTCTCTTTACAAAAGCCTCGACTAGGATACAATCTAAATTTCCTTGCACGGAAAACCTGGATGAAGAATATGTGATTCTTATCTACAATGATATATTAGTGAGCCAGGAAATGAGTGAAATAACGTCCGTTGCCACCACCCGAGTGTTCTTAGTTACACTCATTCTCAGCGAATTTAGTCACATAGAAAATAGTGGTTTATCAAAGAGATGAGGTACAGGTGGAATATAAAATTGCATCCCATGAACGAAATGGCAGACGACAGAAAGAATTACAGATTTAGCAAACACACTTATGCCTGTAGGAGCGCAAAGGTCCCTTGAGGTGAGTAAAAGCCAGGTGTTTTCAATGAGCACAGATACTATTCTATATAGACCAACGAGGGAATGAACACAACTTACTCTAAAACTCAAAGGACTGAACTCAGCCCACTTTGCACACCAGAGAAGATTATTGACAACTGGTCAGAATTTGAAAAACAGTTTATCGATGTCTCTCTGAAAGAGAATCAAGTGGATGCACAGCAGCAAGCAACACAGCACTGACAATCAGCTACACCCCGTGAGAAAAACAAACTGCAAAATAAAGGCAGTGAGTGAGAGATAAATTCTTCGAGACTTCGTTCAGGGGCTGTGATTGAAGTTGTTTTGAGCATATATTAACACACAGAAGGATGGGACCTCAGGGAGGACACTCGTGGCTCTGAGAGTCTTCGTGAGCACGAGTCAGCAAATGCAGCCCTTCTAGAATAACACTGCCTTGCCCTGATTCCATGGCCCCGAAATCACCAAATGCAGACGACCCTTCCTACAGCGAACACATGCATGGGACAGCTGCAGGATGCTACCCCATTGGACAGGGAAAAAACATGAAAAGCCACCTCATCTTCTCATAACCTGGTGCTCGGGTTCAAGCTTCCAGCCGCTTTCCTGAAAATATCCCCACTTGGGGAAGTCAGCACTTTCAAAACCCTCTTTCTTATAGCTAGAAATTCGTTCCATGAATGAACTGCAATTGGGAAGAATAAGACACGATGCCTGTATATTTGGACAAGCACTTGGCGCTCTAATTTCCAATGCTGATCTAGTATTGACCCAAGCCTAAGCTTGCTCTCAGAAGGACAATAGGGCTTGACAATTTCCTGCTGCTTTGTGACCAGTTCCCAAAGTGGGAAGTTGAGCAGGGCATCTCAGGGAGCCTATAATTCATGGCCCTGCAGGATGGGCAAAGACACCTAATGTGGAAAAATGACTTGGGTTGAACCACGGAAAATAACTTGAGAGCAAGGCAGAATTGCAGAAATGGGATTTCAAGAGGGAGATGGGTCTCGCCTGGTAAGGAGCTAGAATGGGGCAGTACTACTTCAACCATGCCTTTGTCGAAAGAGAGTGTATGCCTTTATCCTGAATATATTCAGGATAAAGGCATAGACCGTTTTGGGGCAACCAGGCAGGGGCTCGGTGCAAATCAACACTACATAGTGCTATCACTTCCCATCCAAACAAAGGGTCATCTACGAAAAGTGTAAAGACCCGAAATGCAGGGTAGCGTGGAGGTAAACCGTACCCACATTTTGTGGAATGTGGGATGGCTAATTGAAATCAGCACTCTGGCCAACTCTATGCTGTATTCGAAAGTAATGTAAGAAACAAAGCTATAGCGCATAGGACACTTCAACTCAAGGACGTATATTTTCAAGAAAAACAAAGATCCTCAGGACACAGGCAACCCAACGTTTACTTCTGCTCTCTTTACAAAAGCCTCGACTAGGATACAATCTAAATTTCCTTGGACGGAAAACGTGGATGAAGAATATATGATTCTTATCTACAATGATATATTAGTGAGCCAGGAAATGAGTGAAATAACGTCCCTTGCCACCACCGGAGTGTTCTTAGTTACACTCGTTCTCAGCGAATTTAGTCACATAGAAAATAGTGGTTTATCAAAGAGATGAGGTACAGGTGGAATATAAAATTGCATCCCGTGAACGAAGTGGCAGACGACAGAAAGAATTACAGATTTAGCAAACACACTTATGCCTGTAGGAGCGCAAAGGTCCCTTGAGGTGAGTAAAAGCCAGGTGTTTTCAATGAGCACAGATACTATTCTATATAGACCAAGGAGAGAATGAACACAACTTACTCTAAAACTGAAAGGACTGAACTCAGCCCACTTTGCACACCAGAAAAGATTATTTACAACTGGTCAGAATTTGAAAAACAGTTTATCGATGTCTCTCTGGAAGAGAATCAAGTGGATGCACAGCAGCAAGCAACACAGCAGTGACAATCAGCTACACACCGTGAGAAAAACAAACTGCAAACTAAAGGCAGTGAGTGAGAGATAAATTCTTCGAGACTTCGTTCAGGGGCTGTGATTGAAGTTGTTTTGAGCATATATTAACACACAGAAGGATGGGACCTCAGGGAGGACACTCGTGGCTCTGAGAGTCTTCGTGAGCATGAGTCAGCAAATGCAGCCCTTCTAGAATAACACTGCCTTGCCCTGATTCCATGGCCCCGAAATCACCAAATGCAGACGACCCTTCCTACAGCGAACACATGCATGGGACAGCCGCAGGATGCTACCCCATTGGACAGGGAGAAAACATGAAAAGCCACCTCATCTTCTCATATCCTGGTGCTTGGGTTCAAGCTTCCAGCCGCTTTCCTGAAAATATCCCCACTTGGGGAAGTCAGCACTTTCAAAACCCTCTTTCTTATAGCTTGGAATTCGTTCCATGGATGAACTGCAATGGGGAAGAATAAGACACGATGCCTATATATTTGGACAGGCACTTGGTGCTCTAATTTCCAATGCTGATCTAGAATTGACCCAAATCTAAGCTTGCTCTCAGAAGGAGAATAGGGCTTGAAAATTTCCTGCTGCTTTGTGACCAGTTCCGAAAGTGGGAAGTTGAGCAGGGCATCTCAGGGAGCCTACAATTCATGGCCCTGCAGGATGGGCAAAGACACCTAATGTGGAAAAATGACTTGGGTTGAACCACGGAAAATAACTTGAGAGCAAGGCAGAATTGCAGAAATGGGATTTCAAGAGGGAGATGGGTCTCGCCTGGTAAGGAGCTAGATTGCGGCAGTACTTCTTCAACCATGCCTTTGTCGAAAAAGGGGTGTATGCCTTTATCCTTAATATATTCAGGATAAAGGCATAGACCGTTTTGGGGCAACCAGGCAGGCGCTCGGTGCAAATCAACACTACATAGTGCTATCACTTCCCATCCAAACAAAGGGTCATCTACGAAAAGTGTAAAGACCAGAAATGCCGGGTAGCGTGGAGGTAAACCGTACCAACATTTTGTGGAATGTGGGATGGCAAGTTGAAATCCGCACTCTGGCGAACTCTATGCTGTATTCGAAAGTAATGTAAGAAACAAAGCTACAGCGCATAGGACACTTCCACTCAAGGACGTATATTTTCAGGAAAACCAAAGAACCTCAGGACACAGGCAACCCATCGTTGACTTCTGCTCTCTTTACAAAAGCCTCGACTAGGATACATTCTAAATTTCCTTGTATGGAAAACCTGGATGAAGAATATGTGATTCTTATCTACAATGATATATTAGTGAGCCAGGAAATGAGTGAAATAACGTCCCTTGCCACCACCGGAGTGTTCTTCGTTACACTCATTCTCAGCGAATATAGTCACATAGAAAATAGTGGTTTATCAAAGAGATGAGGTACAGGTGGAATATAAAATTGCATCCCATGAACGAAATGGCAGACGACAGAAAGAATTACAGATTTAGCAAACACACTTATGCCTGTAGGAGCGCAAAGGTCCCTTGAGGTGAGTAAAAGCCAGGTGTTTTCAATGAGCACAGATACTATTCTATATAGCCCAAAGAGGGAATGAACACAACTTACTCTAAAACTCAAAGGACTGAACTCAGCCCACTTTGCACACCAGAAAAGATTATTTACAACTGGTCAGAATTTGAAAAACAGTTTATCGATGTCTCTCTGGAAGAGAATCAAGTGGATGCACAGCAGCAAGCAACACAGCAGTGACAATCAGCTACACCCCGTGAGAAAAACAAACTGCAAACTAAAGGCAGTGAGTGAGAGATAAATTCTTCGAGACTTCGTTCAGGGGCTGTGATTGAAGTTGTTTTGAGCATATATTAACACACAGAAGGATGGGACCTCAGGGAGGACACTCGTGGCTCTGAGAGTCTTCGTGAGCATGAGTCAGCAAATGCAGCCCTTCTAGAATAACACTGCCTTGCCCTGATTCCATGGCCCCGAATTCACCAAATGCAGACGACCCTTCCTACAGCGAACACATGCATGGGACAGCCGCAGGATGCTACCCCATTGGACAGGGAAAAAACATGAAAAGCCACCTCATCTTCTCATATCCTGGTGCTCGGGTTCAAGCTTCCAGGCGCTTTCCTGAAAACATCCCCACTTGGGGAAGTCAGCACTTTCAAAACCCTCTTTCTTATAGCTTGGAATTCGTTCCATGGATGAACTGCAATGGGGAAGAATAAGACACGATGCCTATATATTTGGACAGGCACTTGGTGCTCTAATTTCCAATGCTGATCTAGAATTGACCCAAATCTAAGCTTGCTCTCAGAAGGAGAATAGGGCTTGAAAATTTCCTGCTGCTTTGTGACCAGTTCCGAAAGTGGGAAGTTGAGCAGGGCATCTAAGGGAGCCGATAATTCATGACCCTGCAGGATGGGCAAAGACACCTAATGTGGAAAAATGACTTGGGTTGAACCACGGAAAATAACTTGAGAGCAAGGCAGAATTGCAGAAATGGGATTTCAAGAGGGAGATGGGTCTCGCCTGGTAAGGAGCTAGAATGCGGCAGTACTTCATCAACCATGCCTTTGTCGAAAAAGGGGTGTAGGCCTTTATCCTGAATATATTCAGGATAAATGCATAGACCGTTTTGGGTCAACCAGGCAGGGGCTCGGTGCAAATCAACACTACATAGTGCTATCACTTCCCATCCAAATAAAGGGTCATCTACGAAAAGTGTAAAGACCAGATATGCAGAGTAGCGTGGAGGTAAACCATACCCACATTTTGTGGAATGTGGGATGGCAAATTGAAATCAGCACTCTGGCGAACTCTATGCTGTATTCGAAAGTAATGTAAGAAACAAAGCTATAGCGCATAGGACACTTCAATTCAAGGACGTATATTTTCAGGAAAACCAAAGATCCTCAGGACACAGGCACCCAACGTTTACTTCTGATCTCTTTACAAAAGCCTCGACTAGGATACAATCTAAATTTCCTTGGACGGAAAACGTGGATGAAGAATATGTGATTCTTATCTACAATGATATATTAGTGAGCCAGGAAATGAGTGAAATAACGTCCCTTGCCACCACCGGAGTGTTCTTAGTTACACTCATTGTCAGCGAATTTAGTCACATAGAAAAGAGTGGTTTATCAAAGAGATGAGGTACAGGTGGAATATAAAATTGCATGCCGTGAACGAAATGGCAGACGACAGAAAGAATTACAGATTTAGCAAACACACTTATGCCTGTAGGAGCGCAAAGGTCCCTTGAGGTGAGTAAAAGCCAGGTGTTTTCAATGAGCACAGATACTATTCTATATAGACCAAGGAGAGAATGAACACAACTTACTCTAAAACTGAAAGGACTGAACTCAGCCCACTTTGAACACCAGAAAAATTATTTACAACTGGTCAGAATTTGAAAAACAGTTTATCGATGTCTCTCTGGAAGAGAATCAAGTGGATGCACAGCAGCAAGCAACACAGCACTGACAATCAGCTACACCCCGTGAGAAAAACAAACTGCAAAATAAAGGCAGTGAGTGAGAGATAAATTCTTCGAGACTTCGTTCAGTGGCTGTGATTGAAGTTGTTTTGAGCATATATTAACACAGAGAAGGATGGGACCTCAGGGAGGACACTCGTGGCTCTGAGAGTCTTCGTGAGCATGAGTCAGCAAATGCAGCCCTTCTAGAATAACACTGCCTTGCCCTGATTCCATGGACCCGAAATCACCAAATGCAGACGACCCTTCCTACAGCGAACGCATGCATGGGACAGCCGCCGGATGCTACCCCATTGGACAGGGATAAAACATGAAAAGCCACCTCATCTTCTCATATCCTGGTGCTCGGGTTCAAGCTTCCAGCCGCTTTCCTGAAAATATCCCCACTTGGGGAAGTCAGCACTTTCAAAACCCTCTTTCTTATAGCTTGGAATTCGTTCCATGGATGAACTGCAATGGGGAAGAATAAGACACGATGCCTATATATTTGGACAGGCACTTGGTGCTCTAATTTCCAAAGCTGATCTAGAATTGACCCAAATCTAAGCTTGCTCTCAGAAGGAGAATAGGGCTTGAAAATTTCCTGCTGCTTTGTGACCAGTTCCGAATGTGGGAAGTTGAGCAGGGCATCTCAGGGAGCCTACAATTCATGGCCCTGCAGGATGGGCAAAGACACCTAATGTGGAAGAATGACTTGGGTTGAACCATGGAAAATAACTTGAGAGCAAGGCAGAATTGCAGAAATGGGATTTCAAGAGGGAGATGGGTCTCGCCTGGTAAGGAGCTAGAATGGGGCAGTACTACTTCAACCATGCCTTTGTCGAAAGAGAGTGTATGCCTTTATCCTGAATATATTCAGGATAAAGGCATAGACCGTTTTGGGGCAACCAGGCAGTGGCTCGGTGCAAATCAACACTACATAGTGCTATCACATCCCATCCAAACAAAGGGTCATCTACGAAAAGTGTAAAGACCAGAAATGCAGGGTAGCGTGGAGGTAAACCGTACCCACATTTTGTGGAATGTGGGATGGCTAATTGAAATCAGCACTCTGGCCAACTCTATGCTGTATTCGAAAGTAATGTAAGAAACAAAGCTATAGCGCATAGGACACTTCAACTCAAGGACGTATATTTTCAAGAAAAACAAAGATCCTCAGGACACAGGCAACCCAACGTTTACTTCTGCTCTCTTTACAAAAGCCTCGACTAGGATACAATCTAAATTTCCTTGGACGGAAAACGTGGATGAAGAATATGTGATTCTTATCTACAATGATATATTAGTGAGCCAGGAAATGAGTGAAATAACGTCCCTTGCCACCACCGGAGTGTTCTTAGTTACACTCGTTCTCAGCGAATTTAGTCACATAGAAAATAGTGGTTTATCAAAGAGATGAGGTACAGGTGGAATATAAAATTGCATCCCGTGAACGAAGTGGCAGACGACAGAAAGAATTACAGATTTAGCAAACACACTTATGCCTGTAGGAGCGCAAAGGTCCCTTGAGGTGAGTAAAAGCCAGGTGTTTTCAATGAGCACAGATACTATTCTATATAGACCAAGGAGAGAATGAACACAACTTACTCTAAAACTGAAAGGACTGAACTCAGCCCACATTGCACACCAGAAAAGATTATTTACAACTGGTCAGAATTTGAAAAACAGTTTATCGATGTCTCTCTGGAAGAGAATCAAGTGGATGCACAGCAGCAAGCAACACAGCAGTGACAATCAGCTACACACCGTGAGAAAAACAAACTGCAAACTAAAGGCAGTGAGTGAGAGATAAATTCTTCGAGACTTCGTTCAGGGGCTGTGATTGAAGTTGTTTTGAGCATATATTAACACACAGAAGGATGGGACCTCAGGGAGGACACTCGTGGCTCTGAGAGTCTTCGTGAGCATGAGTCAGCAAATGCAGCCCTTCTAGAATAACACTGCCTTGCCCTGATTCCATGGACCCGAAATCACCAAATGCAGACGACCCTTCCTACAGTGAACACATGCATGGGACAGCCGCAGGATGCTACCCCATTGGACAGGGAAAAAACATGAAAAGCCACCTCATCTTCTCATATCCTGGTGCTTGGGTTCAAGCTTCCAGCCGCTTTCCTAAAACGATCCCCACTTGGGGAAGTCAGCACTTTCAAAACCCTCTTTCTTATAGCTTGGAATTCGTTCCATGGATGAACTGCAATGGGGAAGAAAAAGACACGATGCCTATATATTTGGACAGGCACTTGGTGCTCTAATTTCCAATGCTGATCTAGAATTGACCCAAATCTAAGCTTGCTCTCAGAAGGAGAATAGGGCTTGAAAATTTCCTGCTGCTTTGTGACCAGTTCCGAAAGTGGGAAGTTGAGCAGGGCATCTCAGGGAGCCTACAATTCATGGCCCTGCAGGATGGGCAAAGACACCTAATGTGGAAAAATGCCTTGGGTTGAACCACGGAAAATAACTTGAGAGCAAGGCAGAATTGCAGAAATGGGATTTCAAGAGGGAGATGGGTCTCGCCTGGTAAGGAGCTAGATTGCGGCAGTACTTCTTCAACCATGCCTTTGTCGAAAAAGGGGTGTATGCCATTATCCTTAATATATTCAGGATAAAGGCATAGACCGTTTTGGGGCAACCAGGCAGGGGCTCGGTGCAAATCAACACTACATAGTGCTATCACTTCCCATCCAAACAAAGGGTCATCTACGAAAAGTGTAAAGACCAGAAATGCCGGGTAGCGTGGAGGTAAACCGTACCAACATTTTGTGGAATGTGGGATGGCAAGTTGAAATCCGCACTCTGGCGAACTCTATGCTGTATTCGAAAGTAATGTAAGAAACAAAGCTACAGCGCATAGGACACTTCCACTCAAGGACGTATATTTTCAGGAAAACCAAAGAACCTCAGGACACAGGCAACCCATCGTTGACTTCTGCTCTCTTTACAAAAGCCTCGACTAGGATACATTCTAAATTTCCTTGTATGGAAAACCTGGATGAAGAATATGTGATTCTTATCTACAATGATATATTAGTGAGCCAGGAAATGAGTGAAATAACGTCCCTTGCCACCACCGGAGTGTTCTTAGTTACACTCATTCTCAGCGAATATAGTCACATAGAAAATAGTGGTTTATCAAAGAGATGAGGTACAGTTGGAATATAAAATTGCATCCCATGAACGAAATGGCAGACGACAGAAAGAATTACAGATTTAGCAAACACACTTATGCCTGTAGGAGCGCAAAAGTCCCTTGAGGTGAGTAAAAGCCTGGTGTTTTCAATGAGCACAGATACTATTCTATATAGACCAAAGAGGGAATGAACACAACTTACTCTAAAACTCAAAGGACTGAACTCAGCCCACTTTGCACACCAGAAAAGATTATTTACACCTGGTCAGAATTTGAAAAACAGTTTATCGATGTCTCTCTGGAAGAGAATCAAGTGGATGCACAGCACCAAGCAACACAGCACTGACAATCAGCTACACCCCGTGAGAAAAACAAACTGCAAACTAAAGGCAGTGAGTGAGAGATAAATTCTTCGAGACTTCGTTCAGGGGCTGTGATTGAAGTTGTTTTGAGCATATATTAACACACAGAAGGATGGGACCTCAGGGAGGACACTCGTGGCTCTGAGAGTCTTCGTGAGCATGAGTCAGCAAATGCAGCCCTTCTAGAATAACACTGCCTTGCCCTGATTCCATGGCCCCGAATTCACCAAATGCAGACGACCCTTCCTACAGCGAACACATGCATGGGACAGCCGCAGGATGCTACCCCATTGGACAGGGAAAAAACATGAAAAGCCACCTCAACTTCTCATATCCTGGTGCTCGGGTTCAAGCTTCCAGCCGCTTTCCTGAAAATATCCGCACTTGGGGAAGTCAGCACTTTCAAAACCCTCTTTCTTATAGCTTGGAATTCGTTCCATGGATGAACTGCAATGGGGAAGAATAAGACACGATGCCTATATATTTGGACAGGCACTTGGTGCTCTAATTTCCAATGCTGATCTAGAATTGACCCAAATTTAAGCTTGCTCTCAGAAGGAGAATAGGGCTTGAAAATTTCCTGCTGCTTTGTGACCAGTTCCGAAAGTGGGAAGTTGAGCAGGGCATCTCAGGGAGCCGATAATTCATGGCCCTGCAGGATGGGCAAAGACACGTAATGTGGAAAAATGACTTGGGTTGAACCACGGAAAATAACTTGAGAGCAAGGCAGAATTGCAGAAATGGGATTTCAAGAGGGAGATGGGTCTCGCCTGGTAAGGAGCTAGAATGCAGCAGTACTTCTTCAACCATGCCTTTGTCGAAAAAGGGGTGTATGCCTTTATCCTAAATATATTCAGGATAAATGCATAGACCGTTTTGGGTCAACCAGGCAGGGGCTCGGTGCAAATCAACACTACATAGTGCTATCACTTCCCATCCAAACAAAGGGTCATCTACGAAAACTGTAAAGACCAGAAATGCAGGGTAGAGTGGAGGTTAACCGTACCCACATTTTGTGGAATGTGGGATGTCAAATTGAAATCAGCACTCTGGCGAACTCTATGCTGTATTCGAAAGTAATGTAAGAAACAAAGCTTTAGCGCATCGGACACTTCCACTCAAGGACGTATATTTTCAGGAAAACCAAAGATCCTCAGGACACAGGCAACCCAACGTTGACTTCTGCTCTCTTTACAAAATCCTCGACTGGGATACAATCTAAATTTCCTTGGACGGAAAACGTGGATGAAGAATATGTGATTCTTATCTACAATGATATATTAGTGAGCCAGGAAATGAGTGAAATAACGTCCCTTGCTACCACCGGAGTGTTCTTAGTTACACTCATTCTCAGCGAATTTAGTCACATAGAAAATAGTGGTTTATCAAAGAGATGAGGTACAGGTGGAATATAAAATTGCATCCCATGAACGAAATGGCAGACGACAGAAAGAATTACAGATTTAGCAAACACACTTATGCCTGTAGGAGCGCAAAGGTCCCTTGAGGTGAGTAAAAGCCAGGTGTTTTCAATGAGCACAGATACTATTCTATATAGACCAAAGAGGGAATGAACACAACTTACTCTAAAACTCAAAGGACTGAACTCAGCCCACTTTGCACACCAGAGAAGATTATTTACAACTGGTCAGAATTTGAAAAACAGTTTATCGATGTCTCTCTGGAAGAGAATCAAGTGGATGCACAGCAGCAAGCAACACAGCACTGACAATCAGCTACACACCGTGAGAAAAACAAACTGCAAACTAAAGGCAGTGAGTGAGAGATAAATTCTTCGAGACTTCGTTCAGGGGCTGTGATTGAAGTTGTTTTGAGCATATATTAACACACAGAAGGTTGGGACCTCAGGGAGGACACTCGTGGCTCTGAGAGTCTTCGTGAGCATGAGTCAGCAAATGCAGCCCTTCTAGAATAACACTGCCTTGCCCTGATTCCATGGCCCCGAATTCACCAAATGCAGACGACCCTTCCTACAGCGAACACATGCATGGGACAGCCACAGGATGCTACCCCATTGGACAGGGAAAAAACATGAAAAGCCACCTCATCTTCTCATATCCTGGTGCTCGGGTTCAAGCTTCCAGCCGCTTTCCTGAAAACATCCCCACTTGGGGAAGTCAGCACTTTCAAAACCCTCTTTCTTATAGCTTGGAATTCGTTCCATGGATGAACTGCAATGGGGAAGAATAAGACACGATGCCTATATATTTGGACAGGCACTTGGTGTTCTAATTTCCAATGCTGATCTAGAATTGACCCAAATCTAAGCTTGCTCTCAGAAGGAGAATAGGGCTTGAAAATTTCCTGCTGCTTTGTGACCAGTTCCGAAAGTGGGAAGTTGAGCAGGGCATCTCAGGGAGCCGATAATTCATGGCCCTGCAGGATGGGCAAAGACACCTAATGTGGAAAAATGACTTGGGTTGAACCACGGAAAATAACTTGACAGCAAGGCAGAATTGCAGAAATGGGATTTCAAGAGGGAGATGGGTCTCGCCTGGTAAGGAGCTAGAATGCGGCAGTACTTCATCAACCATGCCTTTGTCGAAAAAGGGGTGTATGCCTTTATCCTGAATATATTCAGGATAAAGGCATAGACCGTTTTGGGGCAACAAGGCAGGGGCTCGGTGCAAATCAACACTACATAGGGCTATCACTTCCCATCCAAACAAAGGGTCATCTACGAAAAGTGTAAAGACCAGAAATGCAGGGTAGCGTGGAGGTAAACCGTACCCACATTTTGTGGAATGTGGGATGTCAAATTGAAATCAGCACTCTGGCGAACTCTATGCTGTATTCGAAAGTAATGTAAGAAACACAGCTATAGCGCATCGGACACTTCCACACAAGGACGTATATTTTCAGGAAAACCAAAGATCCTCAGGACACAGGCAACCCAACGTTGACTTCTGCTCTCTTTACAAAAGCCTCGACTAGGATACAATCTAAATTACCTTGGACGGAAAACCTGGATAAAAAATATGTGATTCTTATCTACAATGATATATTAGTGAGCCAGGAAATGAGTGAAATAACGTCCCTTGCCACCACCCGAGTGTTCTTAGTTACACTCATTCTCAGCGAATTTAGTCACAAAGAAAATAGTGGTTTATCAAAGAGATGAGGTACAGTTGGAATATAAAATTGCATCCCATGAACGAAATGGCAGACGACAGAAAGAATTACAGATTTAGCAAACACACTTATGCCTGTAGGAGCGCAAAGGTCCCTTGAGGTGAGTAAAAGCCAGGTGTTTTCAATGAGCACAGATACTATTCTATATAGACCAAAGAGGGAATGAACAGAACTTACTCTAAAACTCAAAGGACTGAACTCAGCCCACTTTGCACACCAGAAAAGATTATTTACAACTGGTCAGAATTTGAAAAACAGTTTATCGATGTCTCTCTGGAAGAGAATCAAGTGGATGCACAGCAGCAAGCAACACAGCAGTGACAATCAGCTACACACCGTGAGAAAAACAAACTGCAAACTAAAGGCAGTGAGTGAGAGATAAATTCTTCGAGACTTCGTTCAGGGGCTGTGATTGAAGTTGTTTTGAGCATATATTAACACACAGAAGGATGGGACCTCAGGGAGGACACTCGTGGCTCTGAGAGTCTTCGTGAGCATGAGTCAGCAAATGCAGCCCTTCTAGAATAACACTGCCTTGCCCTGATTCCATGGCCCCGAATTCACCAAATGCAGACGACCCTTCCTACAGCGAACACATGCATGGGACAGCCGCAGGATGCTACCCCATTGGACAGGGAAAAAACATGAAAAGATACCTCATCTTCTCATATCCTGGTGCTCGGGTTCAAGCTTCCAGGCGCTTTCCTGAAAACATCCCCACTTGGGGAATTCAGCACTTTCAAAACCCTCTTTCTTATAGCTTGGAATTCGTTCCATGGATGAACTGCAATGGGGAAGAATAAGACACGATGCCTATATATTTGGACAGGCACTTGGTGCTCTAATTTCCAATGCTGATCTAGAATTGACCCAAATCTAAGCTTGCTCTCAGAAGGAGAATAGGGCTTGACAATTTCCTGCTGCTTTGTGACCAGTTCCGAAAGTGGGAAGTTGAGCAGGGCATCTCAGGGAGCCTATAATTCATGGCCCTGCTGGATGGGCAAAGACACCTAATGTGGAAAAATGACTTGGGTTGAACCACGGAAAATAACTTGAGAGCAAGGCAGAATTGCAGAAATGGGATTTCAAGAGGGAGATGGGTCTCGCCTGGTAAGGAGCTAGATTGCGGCAGTACTTCTTCAACCATGCCTTTGTTGAAAAAGGGGTGTATGCCTTTATCCTTAATATATTCAGGATAAAGGCATAGACCGTTTTGGGGCAACCAGTCAGGGGCTCGGTGCAAATCAACACTACATAGTGCTATCACTTCCCATCCAAACACAGGGTCATCTACGAAAAGTGTAAAGACCAGAAATGCCGGGTAGCGTGGAGGTAAACCGTACCCACATTTTGTGGAATGTGGGATGGCAAATTGAAATCAGCACTCTGGCGAACTCTATGCTGTATTCGAAAGTAATGTAAGAAACAAAGCTTTAGCGCATCGGACACTTCCACTCAAGGACGTATATTTTCAGGAAAACCAAAGATCCTCAGGACACAGGCAACCCAACGTTGACTTCTGCTCTCTTTACAAAATCCTCGACTGGGATACAATCTAAATTTCCTTGGACGGAAAACGTGGATGAAGAATATGTGATTCTTATCTACAATGATATATTAGTGAGCCAGGAAATGAGTGAAATAACGTCCCTTGCTACCACCGGAGTGTTCTTAGTTACACTCATTCTCAGCGAATTTAGTCACATAGAAAATAGTGGTTTATCAAAGAGATGAGGTACAGGTGGAATATAAAATTGCATCCCATGAACGAAATGGCAGACGACAGAAAGAATTACAGATTTAGCAAACACACTTATGCCTGTAGGAGCGCAAAGGTCCCTTGAGGTGAGTAAAAGCCAGGTGTTTTCAATGAGCACAGATACTATTCTATATAGACCAAAGAGGGAATGAACACAACTTACTCTAAAACTCAAAGGACTGAACTCAGCCCACTTTGCACACCAGAGAAGATTATTTACAACTGGTCAGAATTTGAAAAACAGTTTATCGATGTCTCTCTGGAAGAGAATCAAGTGGATGCACAGCAGCAAGCAACACAGCACTGACAATCAGCTACACACCGTGAGAAAAACAAACTGCAAACTAAAGGCAGTGAGTGAGAGATAAATTCTTCGAGACTTCGTTCAGGGGCTGTGATTGAAGTTGTTTTGAGCATATATTAACACACAGAAGGTTGGGACCTCAGGGAGGACACTCGTGGCTCTGAGAGTCTTCGTGAGCATGAGTCAGCAAATGCAGCCCTTCTAGAATAACACTGCCTTGCCCTGATTCCATGGCCCCGAATTCACCAAATGCAGACGACCCTTCCTACAGCGAACACATGCATGGGACAGCCACAGGATGCTACCCCATTGGACAGGGAAAAAACATGAAAAGCCACCTCATCTTCTCATATCCTGGTGCTCGGGTTCAAGCTTCCAGCCGCTTTCCTGAAAACATCCCCACTTGGGGAAGTCAGCACTTTCAAAACCCTCTTTCTTATAGCTTGGAATTCGTTCCATGGATGAACTGCAATGGGGAAGAATAAGACACGATGCCTATATATTTGGACAGGCACTTGGTGTTCTAATTTCCAATGCTGATCTAGAATTGACCCAAATCTAAGCTTGCTCTCAGAAGGAGAATAGGGCTTGAAAATTTCCTGCTGCTTTGTGACCAGTTCCGAAAGTGGGAAGTTGAGCAGGGCATCTCAGGGAGCCGATAATTCATGGCCCTGCAGGATGGGCAAAGACACCTAATGTGGAAAAATGACTTGGGTTGAACCACGGAAAATAACTTGACAGCAAGGCAGAATTGCAGAAATGGGATTTCAAGAGGGAGATGGGTCTCGCCTGGTAAGGAGCTAGAATGCGGCAGTACTTCATCAACCATGCCTTTGTCGAAAAAGGGGTGTATGCCTTTATCCTGAATATATTCAGGATAAAGGCATAGACCGTTTTGGGGCAACAAGGCAGGGGCTCGGTGCAAATCAACACTACATAGGGCTATCACTTCCCATCCAAACAAAGGGTCATCTACGAAAAGTGTAAAGACCAGAAATGCAGGGTAGCGTGGAGGTAAACCGTACCCACATTTTGTGGAATGTGGGATGTCAAATTGAAATCAGCACTCTGGCGAACTCTATGCTGTATTCGAAAGTAATGTAAGAAACACAGCTATAGCGCATCGGACACTTCCACACAAGGACGTATATTTTCAGGAAAACCAAAGATCCTCAGGACACAGGCAACCCAACGTTGACTTCTGCTCTCTTTACAAAAGCCTCGACTAGGATACAATCTAAATTACCTTGGACGGAAAACCTGGATAAAAAATATGTGATTCTTATCTACAATGATATATTAGTGAGCCAGGAAATGAGTGAAATAACGTCCCTTGCCACCACCCGAGTGTTCTTAGTTACACTCATTCTCAGCGAATTTAGTCACAAAGAAAATAGTGGTTTATCAAAGAGATGAGGTACAGTTGGAATATAAAATTGCATCCCATGAACGAAATGGCAGACGACAGAAAGAATTACAGATTTAGCAAACACACTTATGCCTGTAGGAGCGCAAAGGTCCCTTGAGGTGAGTAAAAGCCAGGTGTTTTCAATGAGCACAGATACTATTCTATATAGACCAAAGAGGGAATGAACAGAACTTACTCTAAAACTCAAAGGACTGAACTCAGCCCACTTTGCACACCAGAAAAGATTATTTACAACTGGTCAGAATTTGAAAAACAGTTTATCGATGTCTCTCTGGAAGAGAATCAAGTGGATGCACAGCAGCAAGCAACACAGCAGTGACAATCAGCTACACACCGTGAGAAAAACAAACTGCAAACTAAAGGCAGTGAGTGAGAGATAAATTCTTCGAGACTTCGTTCAGGGGCTGTGATTGAAGTTGTTTTGAGCATATATTAACACACAGAAGGATGGGACCTCAGGGAGGACACTCGTGGCTCTGAGAGTCTTCGTGAGCATGAGTCAGCAAATGCAGCCCTTCTAGAATAACACTGCCTTGCCCTGATTCCATGGCCCCGAATTCACCAAATGCAGACGACCCTTCCTACAGCGAACACATGCATGGGACAGCCGCAGGATGCTACCCCATTGGACAGGGAAAAAACATGAAAAGATACCTCATCTTCTCATATCCTGGTGCTCGGGTTCAAGCTTCCAGGCGCTTTCCTGAAAACATCCCCACTTGGGGAATTCAGCACTTTCAAAACCCTCTTTCTTATAGCTTGGAATTCGTTCCATGGATGAACTGCAATGGGGAAGAATAAGACACGATGCCTATATATTTGGACAGGCACTTGGTGCTCTAATTTCCAATGCTGATCTAGAATTGACCCAAATCTAAGCTTGCTCTCAGAAGGAGAATAGGGCTTGACAATTTCCTGCTGCTTTGTGACCAGTTCCGAAAGTGGGAAGTTGAGCAGGGCATCTCAGGGAGCCTATAATTCATGGCCCTGCTGGATGGGCAAAGACACCTAATGTGGAAAAATGACTTGGGTTGAACCACGGAAAATAACTTGAGAGCAAGGCAGAATTGCAGAAATGGGATTTCAAGAGGGAGATGGGTCTCGCCTGGTAAGGAGCTAGATTGCGGCAGTACTTCTTCAACCATGCCTTTGTTGAAAAAGGGGTGTATGCCTTTATCCTTAATATATTCAGGATAAAGGCATAGACCGTTTTGGGGCAACCAGTCAGGGGCTCGGTGCAAATCAACACTACATAGTGCTATCACTTCCCATCCAAACACAGGGTCATCTACGAAAAGTGTAAAGACCAGAAATGCCGGGTAGCGTGGAGGTAAACCGTACCCACATTTTGTGGAATGTGGGATGGCAAATTGAAATCAGCACTCTGGCGAACTCTATGCTGTATTCGAAAGTAATGTAAGAAACAAAGCTTTAGCGCATCGGACACTTCCACTCAAGGACGTATATTTTCAGGAAAACCAAAGATCCTCAGGACACAGGCAACCCAACGTTGACTTCTGCTCTCTTTACAAAATCCTCGACTGGGATACAATCTAAATTTCCTTGGACGGAAAACGTGGATGAAGAATATGTGATTCTTATCTACAATGATATATTAGTGAGCCAGGAAATGAGTGAAATAACGTCCCTTGCTACCACCGGAGTGTTCTTAGTTACACTCATTCTCAGCGAATTTAGTCACATAGAAAATAGTGGTTTATCAAAGAGATGAGGTACAGGTGGAATATAAAATTGCATCCCATGAACGAAATGGCAGACGACAGAAAGAATTACAGATTTAGCAAACACACTTATGCCTGTAGGAGCGCAAAGGTCCCTTGAGGTGAGTAAAAGCCAGGTGTTTTCAATGAGCACAGATACTATTCTATATAGACCAAAGAGGGAATGAACACAACTTACTCTAAAACTCAAAGGACTGAACTCAGCCCACTTTGCACACCAGAGAAGATTATTTACAACTGGTCAGAATTTGAAAAACAGTTTATCGATGTCTCTCTGGAAGAGAATCAAGTGGATGCACAGCAGCAAGCAACACAGCACTGACAATCAGCTACACACCGTGAGAAAAACAAACTGCAAACTAAAGGCAGTGAGTGAGAGATAAATTCTTCGAGACTTCGTTCAGGGGCTGTGATTGAAGTTGTTTTGAGCATATATTAACACACAGAAGGTTGGGACCTCAGGGAGGACACTCGTGGCTCTGAGAGTCTTCGTGAGCATGAGTCAGCAAATGCAGCCCTTCTAGAATAACACTGCCTTGCCCTGATTCCATGGCCCCGAATTCACCAAATGCAGACGACCCTTCCTACAGCGAACACATGCATGGGACAGCCACAGGATGCTACCCCATTGGACAGGGAAAAAACATGAAAAGCCACCTCATCTTCTCATATCCTGGTGCTCGGGTTCAAGCTTCCAGCCGCTTTCCTGAAAACATCCCCACTTGGGGAAGTCAGCACTTTCAAAACCCTCTTTCTTATAGCTTGGAATTCGTTCCATGGATGAACTGCAATGGGGAAGAATAAGACACGATGCCTATATATTTGGACAGGCACTTGGTGTTCTAATTTCCAATGCTGATCTAGAATTGACCCAAATCTAAGCTTGCTCTCAGAAGGAGAATAGGGCTTGAAAATTTCCTGCTGCTTTGTGACCAGTTCCGAAAGTGGGAAGTTGAGCAGGGCATCTCAGGGAGCCGATAATTCATGGCCCTGCAGGATGGGCAAAGACACCTAATGTGGAAAAATGACTTGGGTTGAACCACGGAAAATAACTTGACAGCAAGGCAGAATTGCAGAAATGGGATTTCAAGAGGGAGATGGGTCTCGCCTGGTAAGGAGCTAGAATGCGGCAGTACTTCATCAACCATGCCTTTGTCGAAAAAGGGGTGTATGCCTTTATCCTGAATATATTCAGGATAAAGGCATAGACCGTTTTGGGGCAACAAGGCAGGGGCTCGGTGCAAATCAACACTACATAGGGCTATCACTTCCCATCCAAACAAAGGGTCATCTACGAAAAGTGTAAAGACCAGAAATGCAGGGTAGCGTGGAGGTAAACCGTACCCACATTTTGTGGAATGTGGGATGTCAAATTGAAATCAGCACTCTGGCGAACTCTATGCTGTATTCGAAAGTAATGTAAGAAACACAGCTATAGCGCATCGGACACTTCCACACAAGGACGTATATTTTCAGGAAAACCAAAGATCCTCAGGACACAGGCAACCCAACGTTGACTTCTGCTCTCTTTACAAAAGCCTCGACTAGGATACAATCTAAATTACCTTGGACGGAAAACCTGGATAAAAAATATGTGATTCTTATCTACAATGATATATTAGTGAGCCAGGAAATGAGTGAAATAACGTCCCTTGCCACCACCCGAGTGTTCTTAGTTACACTCATTCTCAGCGAATTTAGTCACAAAGAAAATAGTGGTTTATCAAAGAGATGAGGTACAGTTGGAATATAAAATTGCATCCCATGAACGAAATGGCAGACGACAGAAAGAATTACAGATTTAGCAAACACACTTATGCCTGTAGGAGCGCAAAGGTCCCTTGAGGTGAGTAAAAGCCAGGTGTTTTCAATGAGCACAGATACTATTCTATATAGACCAAAGAGGGAATGAACAGAACTTACTCTAAAACTCAAAGGACTGAACTCAGCCCACTTTGCACACCAGAAAAGATTATTTACAACTGGTCAGAATTTGAAAAACAGTTTATCGATGTCTCTCTGGAAGAGAATCAAGTGGATGCACAGCAGCAAGCAACACAGCAGTGACAATCAGCTACACACCGTGAGAAAAACAAACTGCAAACTAAAGGCAGTGAGTGAGAGATAAATTCTTCGAGACTTCGTTCAGGGGCTGTGATTGAAGTTGTTTTGAGCATATATTAACACACAGAAGGATGGGACCTCAGGGAGGACACTCGTGGCTCTGAGAGTCTTCGTGAGCATGAGTCAGCAAATGCAGCCCTTCTAGAATAACACTGCCTTGCCCTGATTCCATGGCCCCGAATTCACCAAATGCAGACGACCCTTCCTACAGCGAACACATGCATGGGACAGCCGCAGGATGCTACCCCATTGGACAGGGAAAAAACATGAAAAGATACCTCATCTTCTCATATCCTGGTGCTCGGGTTCAAGCTTCCAGGCGCTTTCCTGAAAACATCCCCACTTGGGGAATTCAGCACTTTCAAAACCCTCTTTCTTATAGCTTGGAATTCGTTCCATGGATGAACTGCAATGGGGAAGAATAAGACACGATGCCTATATATTTGGACAGGCACTTGGTGCTCTAATTTCCAATGCTGATCTAGAATTGACCCAAATCTAAGCTTGCTCTCAGAAGGAGAATAGGGCTTGACAATTTCCTGCTGCTTTGTGACCAGTTCCGAAAGTGGGAAGTTGAGCAGGGCATCTCAGGGAGCCTATAATTCATGGCCCTGCTGGATGGGCAAAGACACCTAATGTGGAAAAATGACTTGGGTTGAACCACGGAAAATAACTTGAGAGCAAGGCAGAATTGCAGAAATGGGATTTCAAGAGGGAGATGGGTCTCGCCTGGTAAGGAGCTAGATTGCGGCAGTACTTCTTCAACCATGCCTTTGTTGAAAAAGGGGTGTATGCCTTTATCCTTAATATATTCAGGATAAAGGCATAGACCGTTTTGGGGCAACCAGTCAGGGGCTCGGTGCAAATCAACACTACATAGTGCTATCACTTCCCATCCAAACACAGGGTCATCTACGAAAAGTGTAAAGACCAGAAATGCCGGGTAGCGTGGAGGTAAACCGTACCCACATTTTGTGGAATGTGGGATGGCAAATTGAAATCAGCACTCTGGCGAACTCTATGCTGTATTCGAAAGTAATGTAAGACACACAGCTATAGCGCATCGGACACTTCCACTCAAGGACGTATATTTTCAGGAAAACCAAAGATCCTCAGGACACAGGCAACCCAACGTTGACTTCTGCTCTCTTTACAAAAGCCTCGACTAGGATACAATATAAATTTCCTTGGACGGAAAACGTGGATGAAGAATATGTGATTCTTATCTACAATGATATATTAGTGAGCCAGGAAATGAGTGAAATAACGTCCCTTGCCACCACCGGAGTGTTCTTAGTTACACTCATTCTCATCGAATTTAGTCACATAGAAAATAGTGGTTTATCAAAGAGATGAGGTACAGGTGGAATATAAAATTGCATCCCATGAACGAAATGGCAGACGACAGAAAGAATTACAGATTTAGCAAACACACTTATGCCTGTAGGAGCGCAAAGGTCCCTTGAGGTGAGTAAAAGCCAGGTGTTTTCAATGAGCACAGATACTATTCTATATAGACCAAAGAGGGAATGAACACAACTTACTCTAAAACTCAAAGGACTGAACTCAGCCCACTTTGCACACCAGAAAAGATTATTTACAACTGGTCAGAATTTGAAAAACAGTTTATCGATGTCTCTCTGGAAGAGAATCAAGTGGATGCACAGCAGGAAGCAACACAGCACTGACAATCAGCTACACCCCGTGAGAAAAAAAAACTGCAAAATAAAGGCAGTGAGTGAGAGATAAATTCTTTGAGACTTCGTTCAGGGGCTGTGATTGAAGTTGTTTTGAGCATATATTAACACACAGAAGGATGGGACCTCAGGGAGGACACTCGTGGCTCTGAGAGTCTTCGTGAGCATGAGTCAGCAAATGCAGCCCTTCTAGAATAACACTGCTTTGCCCTGATTCCATGGCCCCAAAATCACCAAATGCAGACGACACTTCCTACAGCGAACACATGCATGGGAGCGCCGCAGGATGCTACCCCATTGGACAGGGAAAAAACATGTAAAGCCACCTCATCTTCTCATATCCTGGTGCTCGGGTTCAAGCTTCCAGCCCCTTTCCTGAAAATATCCCCACTTGGGGAAGTCAGCACTTTCAAAACCCTCTTTCTTATAGCTTGGAATTCGTTCCATGGATGAACTGCAATGGGGAAGAATAAGACACGATGCCTATATATTTGGACAAGCACTTGGCGCTCTAATTTCCAATGGTGATCTAGAATTGAACCAAGCCTAAGCTTGCTCTCAGAAGGAGAATAGGGCTTGACAATTTCCTGCTGCTTTGTGACCAGTTCCGAAAGTGGGAAGTTGAGCAGGGCATCTCAGGGAGCCTATAATTCATGGCCCTGCAGGGTGGGCAAAGACACCTAATGTGGAAAAATGACTTGGGTTGAACCACGGAAAATAACTTGAGAGCAAGGCAGAATTGCAGAAATGGGATTTCAAGAGGGAGATGGGTCTCGCATCGTAAGGAGCTAGAATGCGGCAGTACTTCTTCAACCATGCCTTTGTCGAAAAAGCGGTGTATGCCTTTATCCTGAATATATTCAGGATAAAGGCATAGACCGTTTTGGGGCAACCAGGCAGTGGCTCCGTGCAAATCAACACTACATAGTGCTATCACTTCCCATCCAAAAAAGGGTCATCTATGAAAAGTGTAAAGACCAGAAATGCAGGGTAGCGTGGAGGTAAACCGTACCCACATTTTGTGGAATGTGGGATGTCAAATTGAAATCAGCACTCTTGCGAACTCTATGCTGTATTCGAAAGTAATGTAAGAAACAAAGCTATAGCGCATCGGACACTTCCACTCAAGGACGTATATTTTCAGGAAAACCAAAGATCCCCAGGACACAGGCAACCCAACGTTGACTTCTGCTCTCTTTACAAAAGCCTCGACTAGGATACAATCTAAATTTCCTTGGACGGAAAACGTGGATGAAGAATATGTGAGTCTTATCTACAATGATATATTAGTGAGCCAGGAAATGAGTGAAATAACGTCCGTTGCCACCACCGGAGTGTTCTTAGTTACACTCATTCTCAGCGAATTTAGTCACAAAGAAAATAGTGGTTTATCAAAGAGATGAGGTACAGGTGGAATATAAAATTGCATCCCATGAACGAAATGGCAGACGACAGAAAGAATTACAGATTTAGCAAACACGCTTATGCCTGTAGGAGCGCAAAGGTCCCTTGAGGTGAGTAAAAGCCAGGTGTTTTCAATGAGCACAGATACTATTCTATATAGACCAAAGAGGGAATGAACACAACTTACTCTAAAACTCAAAGGACTGAACTCAGCCCACTTTGCACACCAGAAAAGATTATTTACAACTGGTCAGAATTTGAAAAACAGTTTATCGATGTCTCTCTGGAAGAGAATCAAGTGGATGCACAGCAGAAAGCAACACAGCACTGACAATCAGCTACACCCCGTGAGAAAAACAAACTGCAAACTAAAGGCAGTGAGTGAGAGATAAATTCTTCGAGACTTCGTTCAGGGGCTGTGATTGAAGTTGTTTTGAGCATATATTAACACACAGAAGGATGGGACCTCAGGGAGGACACTCGTGGCTCTGAGAGTCTTCGTGAGCATGAGTCAGCAAATGCAGCCCTTCTAGAATAACACTGTCTTGCCCTGATTCCATGGCCCCGAAATCACCAAATGCAGACGACACTTCCTACAGCGAACACATGCATGGGACAGCCGCAGGATGCTACCCCATTGGACAGGGAAAAAACATGAAAAGCCACCTCATCTTCTCATATCCTGGTGCTCGGGTTCAAGCTTCCAGCCGCTTTCGTGAAAACATCCCCACTTGGGGAAGTCGGCACTTTCAAAACCCTCTTTCTTATAGCTTGGAATTCGTTCCATGGATGAACTGCAATGGGGAAGAATAAGACACGATGCCTATATATTTGGAGAGGCACTTGGTGCTCTAATTTCCAATGCTGATCTAGAATTGACCCAAATCTAAGCTTGCTCTCAGAAGGAGAATAGGGCTTGAAAATTTCCTGCTGCTTTGTGACCAGTTCCGAAAGTGGGAAGTTGAGCAGGGCATCTCAGGGAGCCTATAATTCATGGCCCTGCAGGGTGGGCAAAGACACCTAATGTGGAAAAATGACTTGGGTTGAACCACGGAAAATAACTTGAGAGCAAGGCAGAATTGCAGAAATAGGATTTCAAGATGGAGATGGGTCTCGCCTGGTAAGGAGCTAGAATGCGGAAGTACTTCTTCAACCATGCCTTTGTCGAAAAAGCGGTGTATGGCTTTATCCTGAATATATTCAGGATAAAGGCATAGACCGTTTGGGGGCAACCAGGCAGTGGCTCGGTGCAAATCAACACTACATAGTGCTATCACTTCCCATCCAAAAAAGAGTCATCTATGAAAAGTGTAAAGACCAGAAATGCAGGGTAGCGTGGAGGTAAACCGTACCCACTTTTTGTGGAATGTGGGATGTCAAATTGAAATCAGCACTCTGGCGAACTCTATGCTGTATTCGAAAGTAATGTAAGAAACAAAGCTATAGCGCATAGGACACTTCCACTCAAGAACGTATATTTTCAGGAAAACCAAAGATCCCCAAGACACAGGCAACCCAACGTTGACTTCTGCTCTCTTTACAAAAGCCTCGACTAGGATACAATCTAAATTTCCTTGGACGGAAAATGTGAATGAAGAATATGTGAGTCTTATCTACAATGATATATTAGTGAGCCAGGTAATGAGTGAAATAACGTCCCTTGCCACCACCGGAGTGTTCTTAGTTACACTCATTCTCAGCGAATTTAGTCACAAAGAAAATAGTGGTTTATCAAAGAGATGAGGTACAGGTGGAATATAAAATTGCATCCCATGAACGAAATGGCAGACGACAGAAAGAATTACAGATTTAGCAAACACGCTTATGCCTGTAGGAGCGCAAAGGTCCCTTGAGGTGAGTAAAAGCCAGGTGTTTTCAAAGAGCACAGATACTATTCTATATAGACCAAAGAGGGAATGAACACAACTTACTCTAAAACTCAAAGGACTGAACTCAGCCCACTTTGCACACCAGAAAAGATTGTTTACAACTGGTCAGAATTTGAAAAACAGTTTATCGATGTCTCTCTGGAAGAGAATCAAGTGGATGAACAGCAGCAAGCAACACAGCACTGACAATCAGCTACACCCCGTGAGAAAAACGAACTGCAAAGTAAAGGCAGTGACTGAGAGATAAATTCTTCGAGACTTCGTTCAGGGTCTGTGATTGAAGTTGTTTTGAGCATATATTAACACACAGAAGGATGGGACCTCAGGGAGGACACTCGTGGCTCTGAGAGTCTTCGTGAGCATGAGTCAGCAAATGCAGCCCTTCTAGAATAACACTGCCTTGCCCTGATTCCATGGACCCGAAATCACCAAATGCAGACGACCCTTCCTACTGTGAACACATGCATGGGACAGCCGCAGGATGCTACCCCATTGGACAGGGAAAAAACATGAAAAGCCACCTCATCTTCTCATATCCTGGTGCTCGGGTTCAAGCTTCCAGCCTCTTTCCTGAAAATATCCACACTTGGGGAAGTCAGCACTTTCAAAACCCTCTTTCTTATAGCTTGGAATTCGTTCCATGGATGAACTGCAATGGGGAAGAATAAGACACGATGCCTATACATTGGGACAGGCCCTTGGCGCTCTAATTTCCAATGCTGATCTAGAATTGACCCAGTCTAAGTTGCTCTCAGAAGGAGAATAGGGCTTGAAAATTTCCTGCTGCTTTGTGACCAGTTCCGAAAGTGGGAAGTTGAGCAGGGCATCTCAGGGAGCCTATAATTCATGGCCCTGCAGGATGGGCAAAGACACCTAATGTGGAAAAATGACTTGGGTTGAACCACGGAAAATAACTTGAGAGCAAGGCAGAATTGCAGAAATGGGATTTCAAGAGGGAGATGGGTCTCGCCTGGTAAGGAGCTAGAATGCGGCAGTACTTCTTCAACCATGCCTTTGTCGAAAAAGCGGTGTATGGCTTTATCCTGAATATATTCAGGATAAAGGCATAGACCATTTTGGGGCAACCAGGCAGGGGCTCGGTGCAAATCAACACCTCATAGTTCTATCACTTCGAATCAAAACAAAGGATCACCTATGAAAAGTGTAAAGACCAGAAATGCCGGGTAGCGTGGAGGTAAACCGTACCCACATTTTGTGGAATGTGGGATGTCAAATTGAAATCAGCACTCTTGCGAACTCTATGCTGTATTCGAAAGTAATGTAAGAAACAAAGCTATAGCGCATAGGACACTTCCACTCAAGAACGTACATTTTCAGGAAAACCAAAGATCCCCAGGACACAGGCAACCCAACGTTTACTTCTGCTCTATTTACAAAAGCCTTGACTAGGATACAATCTAAATTTCCTTTGACGGAAAACGTGGATGAAGAATATGTGAGTCTTATCTACAATGATATATTAGTGAGCCAGGAAATGAGTGAAATAACGTCCCTTGCCACCACCGGAGTGTTCTTAGTTACACTCATTCTCAGCGAATTTAGTCACATAGAAAATAGTGGTTTATGAAAGAGATGAGGTACAGGTGGAATATAAAATTGCATCCTATGAACGAAATGGCAGACGACAGAAAGAATTACAGATTTAGCAAACACACTTATGCCTGTAGGAGCGCAAAGGTCCCTTGAGGTGAGTAAAAGCCAGGTGTTTTCAATGAGCACAGATACTATTCTATATAGACCAAAGAGGGAATGAACACAACTTACTCTAAAACTCAAAGGACTGAACTCAGCCCACTTTGCACACCAGAAAAGATTATTTACAACTGGTCAGAATTTGAAAAACAGTTTATCGATGTCTCTCTGGAAGAGAATCAAGTGGATGCACAGCAGCAAGCAACACAGCACTGACAATCAACTACACCCCGAGAGAAAAACAAACTGCAAAATAAAGGCAGTGACTGAGAGATAAATTCTTCGAGACTTCGTTCAGGGGCTGTGATTGAAGTTGTTTTGAGCATATATTAACACACAGAAGGATGGGACCCTAGGGAGGACACTCGTGGCTCTGAGAGTCTTCGTGAGCATGAGTCAGCAAATGCAGCCCTTCTAGAATAACACTGCCTTGCCCTGATTCCATGGCCCCGAAATCACCAAATGCAGACGACCCTTCATACAGCGAACACATGCATGGGACAGCCGCAGGATGCTACCCCATTGGACAGGGAAAAAACATGAAAAGCCACCTCATCTTCTCATATCCTGGTGCTCGGGTTCAAGCTTCCAGGCGCTTTCCTGAAAACATCCCCACTTGGGGAAGTCAGCACTTTCAAAACCCTGTTTCTTATAGCTTGGAATTCGTTCCATGGATGAACTGCAATGGGGAAGAATAAGACACGATGCCTATATATTTGGACAGGCACTTGGTGCTCTAATTTCCAATGCTGATCTAGAATTGACCCAAATCTAAGCTTGCTCTCAGAAGGAGAATAGGGCTTGAAAATTTCCTGCTGCTTTGTGACCAGTTCCGAAAGTGGGAAGTTGAGCAGGGCATCTCAGGGAGCCTATAATTCATGACCCTGCAGGGTGGGCAAAGACACCTAATGTGGAAAAATGACTTGGGTTGAACCACGGAAAATAACTTGAGAGCAAGGCAGTATTGCAGAAATGGGATTTCAAGAGGGAGATGGGTCTCGCCTGGTAAGGAGCTAGAATGCGGCAGTACTTCTTCAACCATGCCTTTGTAGAAAAAGGGGTGTATGCCTTTATCCTGAATATATTCAGGATAAAGGGATAGACCGTTTTGGGGGAACCAGGCAGGGGCTCGGTGAAAATCAACACTACATAGTGCTATCACTTCCCATCCAAACAAAGGGTCATCTACGAAAAGTGTAAAGACCAGAAATGCAGGGTAGCGTGGAGGTAAACCGTACCCACATTTTGTGGAATGTGGGATGGCAAATTGAAATCAGCACTCTGGCGAACTCTATGGTGTATTTGAAAGTAATGTAAGAAACAAAGCTATAGCGCATCGGACACTTCCACTCAAGGACGTATATTTTCAGGAAAACCAAAGATCCTCAGGACACAGGCAACCCAACGTTTACTTCTGCTCTCTTTACAAAAGCCTCGACTGGGATACAATCTAAATTTCCTTGGACGGAAAACGTGGATGAAGAATATGTGATTCTTATCTACAATGATATATTAGTGAGCCAGGAAATGAGTGAAATAACGTCCCTTGCCACCACCGGAGTGTTCTTAGTTACACTCATTCTCAGCGAATTTAGTCACATAGAAAATAGTGGTTTATCAAAGAGATGAGGTACAGGTGGAATATAAAATTGCATCCCATGAACGAAATGGCAGACGACAGAAAGAATTACAGATTTAGCAAACACACTTATGCCTGTAGGAGCGCAAAGGTCCCTTGAGGTGAGTAAAAGCCAGGTGTTTTCAATGAGCACAGATACTATTCTATATAGACCAAAGAGGGAATGAACACAACTTACTCTAAAACTCAAAGGACTGAACTCAGCCCACTTTGCACACCAGAAAAGATTATTTACAACTGGTCAGAATTTGAAAAACAGTTTATCGATGTCTCTCTGGAAGAGAATCAAGTGGATGCACAGCAGCAAGCAACACAGCACTGACAATCAGCTACACCCCGTGAGAAAAACAAACTTCAAACTAAAGGCAGTGAGTGAGAGATAAATTCTTCGAGACTTCGTTCAGGGGCTGTGATTGAAGTTGTTTTGAGCATATATTAACACACAGAAGGATGGGACCTCAGGGAGGACACTCGTGGCTCTGAGAGTCTTCGTGAGCATGAGTCAGCAAATGCAGCCCTTCTAGAATAACACTGCCTTGCCCTGATTCCATGGCCCCGAAATCACCAAATGCAGACGACCCTTCCTACAGCGAACACATGCATGGGACAGCCGCAGGATGCTACCCCATTGGACAGGGAAAAAACATGAAAAGCCACCTCATCTTCTCATATCCTGGTGCTCGGGTTCAAGCTTCCAGCCGCTTTCCTGAAAATATCCCCACTTGGTGAAGTCAGCACTTTCAAAACCCTCGTTCTTATAGCTTGGAATTCGTTCCATGGATGAACTGCAATGGGGAAGAATAAGACACGATGCCTATATATTTGGACAGGCACTTTGTGCTCTAATTTACAATGCTGATCTAGAATTGAACCAAATCTAAGCTTGCTCTCAGAAGGAGAATAGGGCTTGAAAATTTCCTGCTGCTTTGTGACCAGTTCCGAAAGTGGAAAGTTGAGCAGGTCATCTCAGGGAGCCTATAATTCATGGACCTGCAGGATGGGCAAAAACACCTAATGTGGAAAAATGACTTGGGTTGAACCACGGAAAATAACTTGAGAGCAAGGCAGAATTGCAGAAATGGGATTTCAAGAGGGAGATGGGTCTCGCCTGGTAACGAGCTAGAATGCGGCAGTACTTCTTCAACCATGCCTTTGTCGAAAAAGCGGTGTATGATTTTATCCTGAATATATTCAGGATAAAGGCATAGACCGTTTTGGGGCAACCAGGCAGTGGCTCGGTGCAAATCAACACTACATAGTGCTATCACTTCCCATCCAAAACAGAGTCATCTATGAAAAGTGTAAAGACCAGAATTGCAGGGTAGCGTGGAGGTAAACCGTACCCACATTTTGTGGAATGTGGGATGTCAAATTGAAATCAGCACTCTGGCGAACTCTATGCTGTATTCGAAAGTAATGTAAGAAACAAAGCTATAGCGCATAGGACACTTCCACTCAAGAACGTATATTTTCAGGAAATCCAAAGATCCCCAGGACACAGGCAACCCAACGTTGACTTCTGCTCTCTTTACAAAAGCCTCGACTAGGATACAATCTAAATTTCCTTGGACGGAAAACGTGAATGAAGAATATGTGAGTCTTATCTACAATGATATATTAGTGAGCCAGGTAATGAGTGAAATAACGTCCCTTGCCACCACCGGAGTGTTCTTAGTTACACTCATTCTCAGCGAATTTAGTCACAAAGAAAATAGTGGTTTATCAAAGAGATGAGGTACAGTTGGAATATAAAATTGCATCCCATGAATGAAATGGCAGACGACAGAAAGAATTACAGATTTAGCAAACACGCTTATGCCTGTAGGAGCGCAAAGGTCCCTTGAGGTGAGTAAAAGCCAGGTGTTTTCAATGAGCACAGATACTATTCTATATAGACCAAAGAGGGAATGAACACAACTTACTCTAAAACTCAAAGGACTGAACTCAGCCCACTTTGCACACCAGAAAAGATTATTTACAACTGGTCAGAATTTGAAAAACAGTTTATCGATGTCTCTCTGGAAGAGAATCAAGTGGATGCACAGCAGCAAGCAACACAGCACTGACAATCAGCTACACCCCATGAGAAAAACAAACTGCAAACTAAAGGCAGTGAGTGAGAGATAAATTCTTCGAGACTTCGTTCAGGGGCTGTGATTGAAGTTGTTTTGAGCATATATTAACACACAGAAGGATGGGACCTCAGGGAGGACACTCGTGGCTCTGAGAGTCTTCGTGAGCATGAGTCAGCAAATGCAGCCCTTCTAGAATAACACTGCCTTGCCCTGATTCCATGGCCCCGAAATCACCAAATGCAGATGACCCTTCCTACAGCGAACACATGCATGGGACAGCCGCAGGATGCTACCCCATTGGACAGGGAAAAAACATGAAAAGCCACCTCATCTTCTCATATCCTGGTGCTCGGGTTCAAGCTTCCAGCCTCTTTCCTGAAAATATCCACACTTGGGGAAGTCAGCACTTTCAAAACCCTCTTTCTTATAGCTTGGAATTCGTTCCATGGATGAACTGCAATGGGGAAGAATAAGACACGATGCCTATACATTGGGACAGGCACTTGGCGCTCTAATTTCCAATGCTGATCTAGAATTGACCCAGTCTAAGTTGCTCTCAGAAGGAGAATAGGGCTTGAAAATTTCCTGCTGCTTTTTGACCAGTTCCGAAAGTGGGAAGTTGAGCAGGGCATCTCAGGGAGCCTATAATTCATGGCCCTGCAGGATGGGCAAAGACACCTAATGTGGAAAAATGACTTGGGTTGAACCACGGAAAATAACTTGAGAGCAAGGCAGAATTGCAGAAATGGGATTTCAAGAGGGAGATGGGTCTCGCCTGGTAAGGAGCTAGAATGCGGCAGTACTTCTTCATCCATGCCTTTGTCGAAAAAGGGGTGTATGCCTTTATCCTGAATATATTCAGGATAAAGGCATAGACCATTTTGGGGCAACCAGGCAGGGGCTCGGTGCAAATCAACACTACATAGTTCTATCACTTCGAATCAAAACAAAGGATCACCTATGAAAAGTGTAAAGACCAGAAATGCCGGGTAGCGTGGAGGTAAACCGTACCCACATTTTGTGGAATGTGGGATGTCAAATTGAAATCAGCACTCTGGCGAACTCTATGCTGTATTCGAAAGTAATGTAAGAAACAAAGCTATAGCGCATAGGACACTTCCACTCAACAACGTACATTTTCAGGAAAACCAAAGATCCCCAGGACACAGGCAACCCAACGTTTACTTCTGCTCTCTTTACAAAAGCCTTGACTAGGATACAATCTAAATTTCCTTGGACGGAAAACGTGGATGAAGAATATGCGAGTCTTATCTACAATGATATATTAGTGAGCCAGGAAATGAGTGAAATAACGTCCCTTGCCACCACCGGAGTGTTCTTAGTTACACTCATTCTCAGCGAATTTAGTCACATAGAAAATAGTGGTTTATCAAAGAGATGAGGTACAGGTGGAATATAAAATTGCATCCCATGAACGAAATGGCAGACGACAGAAAGAATTACAGATTTAGCAAACACACTTATGCCTGTAGGAGCGCAAAGGTCCCTTGAGGTGAGTAAAAGCCAGGTGTTTTCAATGAGCACAGATACTATTCTATATAGACCAAAGAGGGAATGAACACAACTTACTCTAAAACTCAAAGGACTGAACTCAGCCCACTTTGCACACCAGAAAAGATTATTTACAACTGGTCAGAATTTGAAAAACAGTTTATCGATGTCTCTCTGGAAGAGAATTAAGTGGATGCACAGCAGCAAGCAACAGAGCATTGACAATCAACTACACCCCGAGAGAAAAACAAACTGCAAAATAAAGGCAGTGACTGAGAGATAAATTCTTCGAGACTTCGTTCAGGGGCTGTGATTGAAGTTGTTTTGAGCATATATTAACACACAGAAGGATGGGACCTCAGGGAGGACACTCGTGGCTCTGAGAGTCTTCGTGAGCATGAGTCAGCAAATGCAGCCCTTCTAGAATAACACTGCCTTGCCCTGATTCCATGGCCCCGAAATCACCAAATGCAGACGACCCTTCCTACAGCGAACAAATGCATGGGACAGCCGCAGGATGCTACCACATTGGACAGGGAAAAAACATGAAAAGCCACCTCATCTTCTCATATCCTGGTGCTCGGGTTCAAGCTTCCAGGCGCTTTCCTGAAAACATCCCCACTTGGGGAAGTCAGCACTTTCAAAACCCTGTTTCTTATAGCTTGGAATTCGTTCCATGGATGAACTGCAATGGGGAAGAATAAGACACGATGCCTATATATTTGGACAGGCACTTGGTGCTCTAATTTCCAATGCTGATCTAGAATTGACCCAAATCTAAGCTTGCTCTCAGAAGGAGAATAGGGCTTGAAAATTTCCTGCTGCTTTGTGAACAGTTCTGAAAGTGGGAAGTTGAGCAGGTCATCTCAGAGAGCCTATAATTCATGGACCTGCAGGATGGGTAAAAACACCTAATGTGGAAAAATGACTTGGGTTGAACCACGGAAAATAACTTGAGAGCAAGGCAGTATTGCAGAAATGGGATTTCAAGAGGGAGATGGGTCTCGCCTGGTAAGGAGCTAGAATGCGGCAGTACTTCTTCAACCATGCCTTTGTCGAAAAAGGGGTGTATGCCTTTATCCTGAATATATTCAGGATAAAGGCATAGACCGTTTTGGGGCAACCAGGCAGGGGCTCAGTGAAAATCAACACTACATAGTGCTATCACTTCCCATCCAAACAAAGGGTCATCTACGAAAAGTGTAAAGACCAGAAATGCAGGGTAGCGTGGAGGTAAACCGTACCCACATTTTGTGGAATGTGGGATGTCAAATTGAAATCAGCACTCTGGCGAACTCTATGCTGTATTCGAAAGTAATGTAAGAAACAAAGCTATAGCGCATAGGACACTTCCACTCAAGAACGTATATTTTCAGGAAAACCAAAGATCCCCAGGACACAGGCAACCCAACGTTGACTTCTGCTCTCTTTACAAAAGCCTCGACTAGGATACAATCTAAATTTCCTTGGACGGAAAACGTGAATGAAGAATATGTTAGTCTTATCTACAATGATATATTAGTGAGCCAGGTAATGAGTGAAATAACGTCCCTTGCCACCACCGGAGTGTTCTTAGTTACACTCATTCTCAGCGAATTTAGTCACAAAGAAAATAGTGGTTTATCAAAGAGATGAGGTACAGGTGGAATATAAAATTGCATCCCATGAACGAAATGGCAGACGACAGAAAGAATTACAGATTTAGGAAACACGCTTATGCCTGTAGGAGCGGAAAGGTCCCTTGAGGTGAGTAAAAGCCAGGTGTTTTCAATGAGCACAGATACTATTCTATATAGACCAAAGAGGGAATGAACACAACTTACTCTAAAACTCAAAGGACTGAACTCAGCCCACTTTGCACACCAGAAAAGATTATTTACAACTGGTCAGAATTTGAAAAACAGTTTATCGATGTCTCTCTGGAAGAGAATCAAGTGGATGCACAGCAGCAAGCAACACAGCACTGACAATCAGCTACACCCCGTGAGAAAAACAAACTGCAAACTAAAGGCAGTGAGTGAGAGATAAATTCTTCGAGACTTCGTTCAGGGGCTGTGATTGAAGTTGTTTTGAGCATATATTAACACACAGAAGGATGGGACCTCAGGGAGGACACTCGTGGCTCTGAGAGTCTTCGTGAGCATGAGTCAGCAAATGCAGCCCTTCTAGAATAACACTGCCTTGCCCTGATTCCATGGCCCCGAAATCACCAAATGCAGACGACCCTTCCTACAGCGAACACATGCATGGGAGAGCCGCAGGATGCTACCCCATTGGACAGGGAAAAAACATGAAAAGCCACCTCATCTTCTCATATCCTGGTGCTCGGGTTCAAGCTTCCAGCCGCTTTCGTGAAAACATCCCCATTTGGGAAGGCAGCACTTTCAAAACCCTCTTTCTTATAGCTTGGAATTCGTTCCATGGATGAACTGCAATGGGGAAAAATAAGACAGGATGCCTATATATTTGGAGAGGCACTTGGTGCTCTAATTTCCAATGCTGATCTAGAATTGACCCAAATCTAAGCTTGCTCTCAGAAGGAGAATAGGGCTTGACAATTTCCTGCTGCTTTTTGACCAGTTCCGGAAGTGGGAAGTTGAGCAGGGCATCTCAGGGAGCCTATAATTCATGGCCCTGCAGGGTGGGCAAAGACACCTAATGTGGAAAAATGACTTGGGTTGAACCACGGAAAATAACTTGAGAGCAAGGCAGAATTGCAGAAATGGGATTTCAAGAGGGACATGGGTCTCGCCTGGTAAGCAGCTAGAATGGGGCAGTACTTCTTCAACCATGCCTGTGTCGAAAAAGGGTTGTATGCCTTTATCCTGAATATATTCAGGATAAAGGCATAGACCGTTTTGGGGCAACCAGGCAGGGGCTCGGTGCAAATCAACACTACATAGTGCTATCACTTCCCATCCAAACAAAGGGTCATCTACGAAAAGTGTAAAGACCAGAAATGCAGGGTAGCGTGGAGGTAAACCGTACCCACATTTTGTGGAATGTGGGATGGCAAATTGAAATCAGCACTATGGCGAACTCTATGCTGTATTCGAAAGTAATGTAAGAAACAAAGCTATAGCGCATCGGACAATTCCACTCAAGGACGTATATTTTCAGGAAAACCAAAGATCCTCAGAACACAGGCAACCCAACGTTGACTTCTGCTCTCTTTACAAAAGCCTCGACTAGGATACAATCTAAATTTCCTTGGACGGAAAACCTGGATAAAAAATATGTGATTCTTATCTACAATGATATATTAGTGAGCCAGGAAATGAGTGAAATAACGTCCCTTGCCACCACCGGAGTGTTCTTAGTTACACTCATTCTCAGCGAATTTAGTCACAAAGAAAATAGTGGTTTATCAAAGAGATGAGGTACAGTTGGAATATAAAATTGCATCCCATGAACGAAATGGCAGACGACAGAAAGAATTACAGATTTAGCAAACACACTTATGCCTGTAGGAGCGCAAAGGTCCCTTGAGGTGAGTAAAAGCCAGGTGTTTTCAATGAGCACAGATACTATTCTATATAGACCAAAGAGGGAATGAACACAACTTACTCTAAAACTCAAAGGACTGAACTCAGCCCACTTTGCACACCAGAAAAGATTATTTACAACTGATCAGAATTTGAAAAACAGTTTATCGATGTCTCTCTGGAAGAGAATCAAGTGGATGCACAGCAGCAAGCAACACAGCACTGACAATCAGCTACACACCGTGAGAAAAACAAACTGCAAACTAAAGGCAGTGAGTGAGAGATAAATTCTTCGCGACTTCGTTCAGGGGCTGTGATTGAAGTTGTTTTGAGCATATATTAACACACAGAAGGATGGGACCTCAGGGAGGACACTCGTGGCTCTGAGAGTCTTGGTGAGCATGAGTCAGCAAATGCAGCCTTTCTAGAATAACACTGCCTTGCCCTGATTCCATGGCCCCGAAATCACCAAATGCAGACGACCCTTCCTACAGCGAACACATGCATGGGACAGCCGCAGGATGCTACCACATTGGACAGGGAAAAAACATGAAAAGCCACCTCATCTTCTCATATCCTGGTGCTCGGGTTCAAGCTTCCAGCCGCTTTCGTGAAAACATCCCCACTTGGGGAAGTCAGCACTTTCAAAAGCCTCTTTCTTATAGCTTGGAATTCGTTCCATGGATGAACTGCAATGGGGAAGAATAAGACACGATGCCTATATATTTGGACAGGCACTTGGCGCTCTAATTTCCAATGCTGATCTAGAATTGACCCAAATCTAAGCTTGCTCTCAGAAGGAGAATAGGGCTTGAAAATTTCCTGCTGCTTTGTGACTAGTTCCGAAAGTGGGAAGTTGAGCAGGGCATCTCAGGGAGCCTATAATTCATGGCCCTGCAGGATGGGCAAAAACACCTAATGTGGAAAAATGACTTGGGTTGAACCACGGAAAATAACTTGAGAGCAAGGCAGAATTGCAGAAATGGGATTTCAAGAGGGAGATGGGTCTCGCCTGGTAAGGAGCTAGATTGCGGCAGTACTTCTTCAACCATGCCTTTGTCGAAAAAGGGGTGTATGCCTTTATCCTGAGTATATTCAGTATAAAGGCATAGACCGTTTTGGGGCAACCAGGCAGGGGCTCGGTGAAAATCAACACTACATAGTGCTATCACTTCCCATCCAAACAAAGGGTCATCTACGAAAAGTGTAAAGACCAGAAATGCAGGGTAGCGTCGACGTAAACCGTACCCACATTTTGTGGAATGTGGGATGTCAAATTGAAATCAGCACTCTGGCGAACTCTATGCTGTATTCGAAAGTAATGTAAGAAATAAAGCTATAGAGCATAGGACACTTCCACTCAAGGACGTATATTTTCAGGAAAACTAAAGATCCCCAGGACACAGGCAACACAACGTTCACTTCTGCTCTCTTTACAAAAGCCTCGACTAGGATACAATCTAAATTTCCTTGGACGGAAAACGTGGATGAAGAATATGTGATTCTTATCTACAATGATATATTAGTGAGCCAGGAAATGAGTGAAATAACGTCCCTTGCCACCACCGGAGTGTTCTTAGTTACACTCATTCTCATCGAATTTAGTCACATAGAAAATAGTGGTTTATCAAAGAGATGAGGTACAGGTGGAATATAAAATTGCATCCCATGAACGAAATGGCAGACGACAGAAAGAATTACAGATTTAGCAAACACACTTATGCCTGTAGGAGCGCAAAGGTCCCTTGAGGTGAGTAAAAGCCAGGTGTTTTCAATGAGCACAGATACTATTCTATATAGACCAAAGAGGGAATGAACACAACTTACTCTAAAACTCAAAGGACTGAACTCAGCCCACTTTGCACACCTGAAAAGATTATTTACAACTGGTCAGAATTTGAAAAACAGTTTATCGATGTCTCTCTGGAAGAGAATCAAGTGGATGCACAGCAGGAAGCAACACAGCACTGACAATCAGCTACACCCCGTGAGAAAAACAAACTGCAAAATAAAGGCAGTGAGTGAGAGATAAATTCTTCGAGACTTCGTTCAGGGGCTGTGATTGAAGTTGTTTTGAGCATATATTAACACACAGAAGGATGGGACCTCAGGGAGGACACTCGTGGCTCTGAGAGTCTTCGTGAGCATGAGTCAGCAAATGCAGCCCTTCTAGAATAACACTGCCTTGCCCTGATTCCATGGCCCCAAAATCACCAAATGCAGACGAAACTTCCTACAGCGAACACATGCATGGGACAGCCGCAGGATGCTACCCCATTGGACAGGGAGAAAACTTGAAAAGCCACCTCATCTTCTCATATCCTGGTGCTCGGGTTCAAGCTTCCAGCCGCTTTCCTGAAAATATCCCCACTTGGGGAAGTCAGCACTTTCAAAACCCTCTTTCTTATAGCTTGGAATTCGTTCCATGGATGAACTGCAATGGGGAAGAATAAGACACGATGCCTATATATTTGGACAGGCACTTGGTGCTCTAATTTCCAATGCTGATCTAGAATTGACCCAAATCTAAGCTTGCTCTCAGAAGGAGAATAGGGCTTGAAAATTTCCTGCTGCTTTGTGACCAGTTCCGAAAGTGGGAAGTTGAGCAGGGCATCTCAGGGAGCCTATAATTCATGGCCCTGCAGGATGGGCAAAGACACCTAATGTGGAAAAATGACTTGGGTTGAACCACGGAAAATAACTTGAGAGCAAGGCAGAATTGCAGAAATGGGATTTCAAGAGGGAGATGGGTCTCGCCTGGTAAGGAGCTAGAATGCGGCAGTACTTCTTCAACCATGCCTTTGTCGAAAAAGGGGTGTATGCCTTTATCCTGAATATATTCAGGATAAAGGCATAGACCGTTTTGGGGCAACCAGGCAGTGGCTCCGTGCAAATCAACACTACATAGTTCTATCACTTCCCATCCAAAAAAGGGTCATCTATGAAAAGTGTAAAGACCAGAAATGCAGGGTAGCGTGGAGGTAAACCGTACCCACATTTTGTGGAATGTGGGATGTCAAATTGAAATCAGCACTCTTGCGAACTCTATGCTGTATTCGAAAGTAATGTAAGAAACAAAGCTATAGCGCATCGGACACTTCCACTCAAGGACGTATATTTTCAGGAAAACCAAAGATCCCCAGGACACAGGCAACCCAACGTTGACTTCTGCTCTCTTTACAAAAGCCTCGACTAGGATACAATCTAAATTTCCTTGGACGGAAAACGTGGATGAAGAATATGTGAGTCTTATCTACAATGATATATTAGTGAGCCAGGAAATGAGTGAAATAACGTCCATTGCCACCACCGGAGTGTTCTTAGTTACACTCATTCTCAGCGAATTTAGTCACAAAGTAAATAGTGGTTTATCAAAGAGATGAGGTACAGGTGGAATATAAAATTGCATCCCATGAAGGAAATGGCAGACGACAGAAAGAATTACAGATTTAGCAAACACGCTTATGCCTGTAGGAGCGCAAAGGTCCCTTGAGGTGAGTAAAAGCCAGGTGTTTTCAATGAGCACAGATACTATTCTATATAGACCAAAGAGGGAATGAACACAACTTACTCTAAAACTCAAAGGACTGAACTCAGCCCACTTTGCACACCAGAAAAGATTATTTACAACTGTTCAGAATTTGAAAAACAGTTTATCAATGTCTCTCTGGAAGAGAATCAAGTGGATGAACAGCAGCAAGCAACACAGCACTGACAATCAGCTACACCCCGTGAGAAAAACAAACTGCAAACTAAAGGCAGTGAGTGAGAGATAAATTCTTCGAGACTTCGTTCAGGGGCTGTGATTGAAGTTGTTTTGAGCATATATTAACACACAGAAGGATGGGACCTCAGGGAGGACACTCGTGGCTCTGAGAGTCTTCGTGAGCATGAGTCAGCAAATGCAGCCCTTCTAGAATAACACTGCCTTGCCCTGATTCCATGGACCCGAAATCACCAAATGCAGACGACCCTTCCTACTGTGAACACATGCATGGGACAGCCGCAAGATGCTACCCCATTGGACAGGGAAAAAACATGAAAATCCACCTCATCTTCTCATATCCTGGTGCTCGGGTTCAAGCTTCCAGCCTCTTTCCTGAAAATATCCACACTTGGGGAAGTCAGCACTTTCAAAACCCTCTTTCTTATAGCTTGGAATTCGTTCCATGGATGAACTGCAATGGGGAAGAATAAGACACGATGCCTATATATTTGGACAGGCACTTGGCGCTCTAATTTCCAATGCTGATCTAGAATTGACCCAGTCTAAGTTGCTCTCAGAAGGAGAATAGGGGTTGAAAATTTCCTGCGGCTTTGTGACCAGTTCCGAAAGTGGGAAGTTGAGCAGGGTATCTCAGGGAGCCTATAATTCATGGCCCTGCAGGATGGGCAAAGACACCTAATGTGGAAAAATGACTTGGGTTGAACCACGGAAAATAACTTGAGAGCAAGGCAGAATTGCAGAAATGGGATTTCAAGAGGGAGATGGGTCTCGCCTGGTAAGGAGCTAGAATGCGGCAGTACTTCTTCAACCATGCCTTTGTCAAAAAAGGGGTGTATGCCTTTATCCTGAATATATTCAGGATAAAGGCATAGACCGTTTTGGGGCAACCAGGCAGGGGCTCGGTGCAAATCAACACTACATAGTTCTATCACTTCGAATCAAAACAAACGATCACCTATGAAAAGTGTAAAGACCAGAAATGCCGGGTAGCGTGGAGGTAAACCGTACCCACATTTTGTGGAATGTGGGATGGCAAATTGAAATCAGCACTCTGGCGAAATCTATGCTGTATTCGAAAGTAATGTAAGAAACAAAGCTATAGCGCATAGGACACTTCCACTCAAGGACGTATATTTTCAGGAAAACCAAAGATCCTCAGGACACAGGCAACCCAACGTTTACTTCTGCTCTCTTTACAAAAGCCTCGACTAGGATACAATCTAAATTTCCTTGGACGGAAAACGTGGATGAAGAATATGTGATTCTTATCTACAATGATATATTAGTGAGCCAGGAAATGAGTGAAATAACTGCCCTTGCCACGACCGGAGTGTTGTTAGTTACACTCATTCTCAGCGAATTTAGTCACATAGAAAATAGTGGTTTATCAAAGAGATGAGGTACAGGTGGAATATAAAATTGCATCCCATGAACGAAATGGCAGACGACAGAAAGAATTACAGATTTAGCAAACACACTTATGCCTGTAGGAGCGCAAAGGTCCCTTGAGGTGAGTAAAAGCCAGGTGTTTTCAATGAGCACAGATACTATTCTATATAGACCAAGGAGAGAATAAACACAACTTACTCTAAAACTGAAAGGACTGAACTCAGCCCACTTTGCACACCAGAAAAGATTATTTACAACTGGTCAGAATTTGAAAAACAGTTTATCGATGTCTCTCTGGAAGAGAATCAAGTGGATGCACAGCAGCAAGCAACACAGCACTGACAATCAGCTACACCCCGAGAGAAAAACAAACTGCAAACTAAAGGCAGTGAGTGAGAGATAAATACTTCGAGACTTCGTTCAGGGGCTGTGATTGAAGTTGTTTTGAGCATATATTAACAAACAGAAGGATGGGACCTCAGGGAGGACACTCTTTGCTCTGAGAGTCTTCATGAGCATGAGTCAGCAAATGCAGCCCTTCTAGAATAACACTGCCTTGCCCTGATTCCATGGACCCAAAATCACCAAATGCAGACGACCCTTCTTACAGCGAACACATGCATGGCACAGCCGCAGGATGCTACACCATTGGACAGGGAAAAAACATGAAAAGCCACCTCATCTTCTCATATCCTGGTGCTCGGGTTCAAGCTTCCAGCCGCTTTCCTGAAAACATCCCCACTTGGGGAAGTCAGCACTTTCAAAACCCTCTTTCTTATAGCTTGGAATTCGTTCCATGGATGAACTGCAATGGGGAAGAGTAAGACACGATGCCTATATATTTGGACAGGCACTTGGCGCGCTAATTTCCAATGATGATCTAGAATTGTCCCAAATCTAAGTTGCTCTCAGAAGGAGAATAGGGCTTGAAAATTTCCTGCTGCTTTTTGACCAGTTCCGAAAGTGGGAATTTGAGCAGGGCATCTAAGGGAGCCTATCATTCATGGCCCTGCAGGATGGGCAAAGAAACTTAATGTGGAAAAATGACTTGGGTTGAACCACGGAAAATAACTTGAGAGCAAGGCAGAATTGCAGAAATGGGATTTCAAGAGGGAGATGGGTGTCGCCTGGTAAGGAGCTAGAATGCGGCAGTAATTCTTCAACCATGCCTTTGTCGAAAAAGGGGTGTATGGCTTTATCCTGAATATATTCTGGATAAAGGCATAGACCGTTTTGGGGCAACCAGGCAGTGGCTCGGTGCAAATCAACACTACGTAGTGCTATCACTTCCCATCCAAAAAAGAGTCATCTATGAAAAGTGTAAAGACCAGAAATGCAGGGTAGCGTGGAGGTAAACCGTACCCACATTTTGTGGAATGTGGGATGGCAAATTGAAATCAGCACTCTGGCGAACTCTATGCTGTATTCGAAAGTAATGTAAGAAACAAAGCTATAGCGCATAGGACACTTCCACTCAAGAACGTACATTTTCAGGAAAACCAAAGATCCCCAGGACACAGGCAACCCAACGTTTACTTCTGCTCTCTTTACAAAAGCCTTGACTAGGATACAATCTAAATTTCCTTGGACGGAAAACGTGGATGAAGAATATGTGAGTCTTATCTACAATGATATATTAGTGAGCCAGGAAATGAGTGAAATAACGTCCCTTGCCACCACCCGAGTGTTCTTAGTTACACTCATTCTCAGCGAATTTAGTCACATAGAAAATAGTGGTTTATCAAAGAGATGAGGTACAGGTGGAATATAAAATTGCATCCCATGAACGAAATGGCAGACGACAGAAAGAATTACAGATTTAGCAAACACACTTATGCCTGTAGGAGCGCAAAGGTCCCTTGAGGTGAGTAAAAGCCAGGTGTTTTCAATGAGCACAGATACTATTCTATATAGACCAAAGAGGGAATGAACACAACTTACTCTAAAACTCAAAGGACTGAACTCAGCCCACTTTGCACACCAGAAAAGATTATTTACAACTGGTCAGAATTTGAAAAACAGTTTATCGATGTCTCTCTGGAAGAGAATTAAGTGGATGCACAGCAGCAAGCAACACAGCATTGACAATCAACTACACCCCGAGAGAAAAACAAACTGCAAAATAAAGGCAGTGAGTGAGAGATAAATTCTTCGAGACTTCGTTCAGGGGCTGTGATTGAAGTTGTTTTGAGCATATATTAACACACAGAAGGATGGGACCCTAGGGAGGACACTCGTGGTTCTGAGAGTCTTCGTGAGCATGAGTCAGCCAATGCAGCCCTTCTAGAATAACACTGCCTTGCCCTGATTCCATGGCCCCGAAATCACCAAATGCAGATGACCCTTCCTACAGCGAACACATGCATGGGACAGCCGCAGGATGCTACCCCATTGGACAGGGAAAAAACATGAAAAGCCACCTCATCTTCTCATATCCTGGTGCTCGGGTTCAAGCTTCCAGGCGCTTTCCTGAAAACATCCCCACTTGGGGAAGTCAGCACTTTCAAACCCTGTTTCTTATAGCTTGGAATTCGTTCCATGGATGAACTGCAATGGGGAAGAATAAGACACGATGCCTATATATTTGGACAGGCACTTGGTGCTCTAATTTCCAATGCTGATCTAGAATTGACCCAAATCTAAGCTTGCTCTCAGAAGGAGAATAGGGCTTGAAAATTTCCTGCTGCTTTGTGACCAGTTCCGAAAGTGGGAAGTTGAGCAGGGCATCTCAGGGAGCCGATAATTCATGGCCCCGCAGGATGGGCAAAGACACCTAATGTGGAAAAATGACTTGGGTTGAACCACGGAAAATAACTTGAGAGCAAGGCAGTATTGCAGAAATGGGATTTCAAGAGGGAGATGGGTCTCGCCTGGTAAGGAGCTAGAATGCGGCAGTACTTCTTCAACCATGCCTTTGCCAAAAAAGGGGTGTATGCCTTTATCCTGAATATATTCAGGATAAAGGCATAGACCGTTTTGGGGCAACCAGGCAGGGGCTCGGTGAAAATCAACACTACATAGTGCTATCACTTCCCATCCAAACAAAGGGTCATCTACGAAAAGTGTAAAGACCAGAAATGCAGGGTAGCGTGGAGGTAAACCGTACCCACATTTTGTGGAATGTGGGATGGCAAATTGAAATCAGCACTCTGGCGAACTCTATGCTGTATTTGAAAGTAATGTAAGAAACAAAGCTACAGCGCATCGGACACTTCCACTCAAGGACGTATATTTTCAGGAAAACCAAAGATCCTCAGGACACAGGCAACCCAACGTTTACTTCTGCTCTCTTTACAAAAGCCTCGACTGGGATACAATCTAAATTTCCTTGGACGGAAAACGTGGATGAAGAATATGTGAGTCTTATCTACAATGATATATTAGTGAGCCAGGAAATGAGTGAAATAACGTCCGTTGCCACCACTGGAGTGTTCTTAGTTACACTCATTCTCAGCGAATTTAGTCACATAGAAAATAGTGGTTTATCAAAGAGATGAGGTACAGGTGGAATATAAAATTGCATCCCATGAACGAAATGGCAGACGACAGAAAGAATTACAGATTTAGCAAACACACTTATGCCTGTAGGAGCGCAAAGGTCCCTTGAGGTGAGTAAAAGCCAGGTGTTTTCAATGAGCACAGATACTATTCTATATAGACCAAAGAGGGAATGAACACAACTTACTCTAAAACTCAAAGGACTGAACTCAGCCCACTTTGCACACCAGAAAAGATTATTTACAACTGGTCAGAATTTGAAAAACAGTTTATTGATGTCTCTCTGGAAGAGAATTAAGTGGATGCACAGCAGCAAGCAACACAGCATTGACAATCAACTACACCCCGAGAGAAAAACAAACTGCAAAATAAAGGCAGTGAGTGAGATATAAATTCTTCGAGACTTCGTTCAGGGGCTGTGATTGCAGTTGTTTTGAGCATATATTAACACACAGAAGGATGGGACCTCAGGGAGGACACTCGTGGCTCTGAGAGTCTTCGTGAGCATGAGTCAGCAAATGCAGCCCTTCTAGAATAACACTGCCTTGCCCTGATTCCATGGACCCGAAATCACCAAATGCAGACGACCCTTCCTACAGTGAACACATGCATGGGAGAGCCGCAGGATGCTACCCCATTGGACAGGGTAAAAACATGAAAAGCCTCCTCATCTTCTCATATCCTGGTGCTCGGGTTCAAGCTTCCAGCCGCTTTCCTGAAAATATCCCCACTTGGGGAAGTCAGCACGTTCAAAACCCTCTTTCTTATAGCTAGAAATTCGTTCCATGAATGAACTGCAATGGGGAAGAATAAGACACGATGCCTGTATATTTGGACAAGCACTTGGCGCTCTAATTTCCAATGCTGATCTAGAATTGACCCAAGCCTAAGCTTGCTCTCAGAAGGAGAATAGGGCTTGAAAATTTCCTGCTGCTTTGTGACCAGTTCCCAAAGTGGGAAGTTGAGCAGGGCATCTCAGGGAGCCGATAATTCATGGCCCTGCAGGATGGGCAAAGACACCTCATGTGGAAAAATGACTTGGATTGAACCACGGAAAATAACTTGAGAGCAAGGCAGAATTGCAGAAATGGGATTTCAAGAGGGAGATGGGTCTCGCCTGGTAAGGAGCTAGAATGCGGCAGTACTTCTTCAACCATGCCTTTGTCGAAAAAGGGGTGTATGCCTTTATCCTGAATATATTCAGGATAAAGGCATAGACCGTTTTGGGGCAACCAGGCAGGGGCTCGGTGCAAATCAACACTACATAGTTCTATCACTTCAAATCAAAACAAAGGGTCATCTACGAAAAGTGTAAAGACCAGAAATGCAGGGTAGCGTGGAGGTAAACCGTACCCACATTTTGTGGAATGTGGGATGGCAAATTGAAATCAGCACTCTGGCGAACTCTATGCTGTATTCGAAAGTAATGTAAGAAACAAAGCCATAGCGCATCGGACACCTCCACTCAAGGACGTATATTTTCAGGAAAACCAAAGATCCTCAGGACACAGGCAACCCAACGTTGACTTCTGCTGTCTTTACAAAAGCCTCGACTAGGATACAATCTAAATTTCCTTGGACGGAAAACGTGGATGAAGAATATGTGAGTCTTATCTACAAGGATATATTAGTGAGCCAGGAAATGAGTGAAATAACGTCCCTTGCCACCACCGGAGTGTTCTTAGTTACACTCATTCTCAGCGAATTTAGTCACATAGAAAATAGTGGTTTATCAAAGAGATGAGGTACAGGTGGAATATAAACTTGCATCCCATGAACGAAATGGCAGACGACAGAAAGAATTACAGATTTAGCAAACACACTTATGCCTGTAGGAGCACAAAGGTCCCTTGAGGTGAGTAAAAGCCAGGTGTTGTCAATGAGCACAGATACTATTCTATATAGACCAAAGAGGGAATGAACACAACTTACTCTAAAACTCAAAGGACTGAACTCAGCCCACTTTGCACACCAGAAAAGATTATTTACAACTGGTCAGAATTTGAAAAACAGTTTATCGATGTCTCTCTGGAAGAGAGTCAAGTGGATGCACAGCAGCAAGCAACACAGCACTGACAATCAGCTACACCCCGAGAGAAAAACAAACTGCAAAATAAAGGCAGTGAGTGAGAGATAAATTCTTTGAGACTTCGTTCAGGGGCTGTGATTGAAGTTGTTTTGAGCATATATTAACACACAGAAGGATGGGACCTCAGGGAGGACACTCGTGGCTCTGAGAGTCTTCGTGAGCATGAGTCAGCAAATGCAGCCCTTCTAGCATAACACTGCCTTGCCCTGATTCCATGGACCCGAAATCTCCAAATGCAGACGACCCTTCCTACAGCGAACACATGCATGGGACAGCCGCAGGATGCTACCACATTGGACAGGGAAAAAACATGAAAAGCCACCTCATCTTCTCATATCCTGGTGCTCGGGTTCAATCTTCCAGCCGCTTTCCTGAAAATATCCGCACTTGGGGAAGTCAGCACTTTCAAAACCCTGTTTCTTATAGCTTGGAATTCGTTCCATGGATGAACTGCAATGGGGAAGAATAAGACACGATGCCTATCTATTTGGACAGGCACTTGGCGCTCTAATTTCCAATGCTGATCTAGAATTGACCGAAGTGTAAGTTGCTCTCAGAAGGAGAATAGGGATTGAAAATTTCCTTCTGCTTTGTGACCAGTTCCAAAAGTGGGAAGTTGAGCAGGGCATCTCAGGGAGCCTATAATTCATGGCCCTGCAGGATGGGCAAAGACACCTAATGTGGAAAAATGACTTGGGTTGAACCACGGAAAATAACTTGAGAGCAAGGCAGAATTGCAGAAATAGGATTTCAAGAGGGAGATGGGTCTCGCCTGGTAAGGAGTTAGAATGCGGCAGTACTTCTTCAACCATGCCTTTGTCGAAAAAGGGGTGTATGCCTTTATCCTGAATAAGACCGTTTTGGGGCAACCAGTCAGGGGCTCGGTGCAAATCAACACTACATAGTTCTATCACTTCCCATCCAAACAAAGGGTCATCTACGAAAAGTGTAAAGACCAGAAATGCAGGGTAGCGTGGAGGTAAATCGTACCCACATTTTGTGGAATGTGGGATGGCAAATTGAAATCAGCACTCTGGCGAACTCTATGCTGTATTCGAAAGTAATGTAAGAAACAAAGCTATAGCCCATAGGACACTTCCACTCAAGGACGTATATTTTCAGGAAAACCAAAGATCCTCAGGACACAGGCAACCCAACGTTGACTTCTGCTCTCTTTACAAAACCCTCGACTAGGATACAATCTAAATTTCCTTTGACGGAAAACGTGGATGAAGAATATGTGATTCTTATCTACAATGATATATTCGTGAGCCAGGAAATGAGTGAAATAACGTCCCTTGCCACCACCGGAGTGTTCTTAGTTACACTCATTCTCAGCGAATTTAGTCACATAGAAAATAGTGGTTTATCAAAGAGATGAGGTACAGGTGGAATATAAAATTGCATCCCATGAACGAAATGGCAGACGACAGAAAGAATTACAGATTTAGCAAACACACTTATGACTGTAGGAGCGCAAAGGTCCCTTGAGGTGAGTAAAAGCCAGGTGTTGTCAATGAGCACAGATACTATTCTATATAGACCAAAGAGGGAATCAACACAACTTACTCTAAAACTCAAAGGACTGAACTCAGCCCACTTTGCACACCAGAAAAGATTATTTACAACTGGTCAGAATTTGAAAAACAGTTTATCGATGTCTCTCTGGAAGAGAATCAAGTGGATGCACAGCAGCAAGCAACACAGCACTGACAATCAGCTACACCCCGTGAGAAAAACAAACTGCAAAATAAAGGCAGTGAGTGAGAGATAAATTCTTTGCGACTTCGTTCAGGGGCTGTGATTGAAGTTGTTTTGAGCATATATTAACACACAGAAGGATGGGACCTCAGGGAGGACACTCGTGGCTCTGAGAGTCTTCGTGAGCATGAGTCAGCAAATGCAGCCCTTCTAGAATAACACTGCCTTGCCCTGATTCCATGGCCCCGAAATCACCAAATGCAGACGACCCTTCCTACAGCGAACACATGCATGGGACAGCCGCAGGATGCCACCCCATTGGACAGGGAATAAACATGAAAAGCCACCTCATCTTCTCATATCCTGGTGCTCGGGTTCAAGCTTTCAGCTGTTTTCCTGAAAATATCCCCACTTGGGGAAGTCAGCACTTTCAAACCCTCTTTCTTATAGCTTGGAATTCGTTCCATGGATAAACTGCAATGGGGAAGAATAAGACACGATGCCTCTCTATTTGGACAGGCACTTGGCGCTCTAATTTCCAATGCTGATCTAGAATTGACCCAAGCCTAAGCTTGCTCTCAGAAGGAGAATAGGGCTTGACAATTTCCTGCTGCTTTGTGACCAGTTCCGAAAGTGGGAAGTTGAGCAGGGCATCTCAGGGACCTTTAATTCATGGCACTGCAGGATGTGCAAAGACACCTAATGTGGAAAAATGACTTGGGTTGAACCACGGAAAATAACTTGAGAGCAATGCAGAATTGCAGAAATGGGATTTCAAGAGGGAGATGGGTCTCGCCTGGTAAGGAACTAGAATGTGGCAGTACTTCTTCAACCATGCCTGTGTCGAAAAAGGGTTGTATGCCTTTATCCTGAATATATTCAGGATAGAGGCATAGACCGTTTTGGGGCAACCAGGCAGGGGCTCGGTGCAAATCAACACTACATAGTTCTATCACTTCGAAACAAAACAAAGGGTCATCTACGAAAAGTGTAAAGATCAGAAATGCAGGGTAGCGAGGAGGTAAACCATACCCACATTGTGTGGAATGTGGGATGGCAAATTGAAATCAGCACTCTGGCGAACTCTATGCTGTATTCGAAAGTAATGTAAGAAACAAAGCTATAGCGCATCGGACACCTCCACTCAAGGACGTATATTTTCAGGAAAACCAATGATCCTCAGGACACAGGCAACCCAACGTTGACTTCTGCTCTCTTTACAAAAGCCTCGACTAGGATACAATCTAAATTTCCTTGGACGGAAAACGTGGATGGAGAATATGTGATTCTTATCTACAATGATATATTAGTGAGCCAGGAAATGAGTGAAATAACGTCCCTTGCCACCACCGGAGTGTTCCTGGTTACACTCATTCTCAGCTAATTTAGTCACATAGAAAATAGTGGTTTATCAAAGAGATGAGGTACAGGTGGAATATAAAATTGCATCCCATGAACGAAATGGCAGATGACAGAAAGAATTACAGATTTAGCAAACACACTTATGCCTGTAGGAGCGCAAAGGTCCCTTGAGGTGAGTAAAAGCCAGGTGTTTTCAAAGAGCACAGATACTATTCTATATAGACCAAGGAGAGAATGAACACAACTTACTCTAAAACTCAAAGGACTGAACTCAGCCCACTTTGCACACCAGAAAAGATTATTTACAACTGGTCAGAATTTGAAAAACAGTTTATCGATGTCTCTCTGGAAGAGAATCAAGTGGATGCACAGCAGCAAGCAACACAGCACTGACAATCAGCTACACCCCGTGAGAAAAACAAACTGCAAAATAAAGGCAGTGAGTGAGAGATAAATTCTTCGAGACTTCGTTCAGGGGCTGTGATTGAAGTTGTTTTGAGCATATATTAACACACAGAAGGATGGGATCTCAGGGAGGACACTCGTGGATCTGAGAGTCTTCGTGAGCATGAGTCAGCAAATGCAGCCCTTCTAGAATAACACTGCCTTGCCCTGATTCCATGGACCCGAAATCACCAAATGCAGACGACACTTCCTACAGCGAACACATGCATGGGACAGCCGCAGGATGCTACCCCATTGGACAGGGAAAAAACCTGAAAAGCCACCTCATCTTCTCATATCCTGGTGCTCGGGTTCAAGCTTCCAGCCGCTTTCCTGAAAATATCCCCACTTGGGGAAGTCAGCACTTTCAAATTCTCTTTCTTACAGCTTGGAATTCGTTCCATGGATGAACTGCAATGGGGAAGAATAAGACACGATGCCTATATATTTGGACAAGCACTTGGTGCTCTAATTTCCAATGCTGATCTAGAATTGACCCAAATCTAAGCTTGCTCTCAGAAGGAGAATAGGGCTTGACAATTTCCTGCTGCTTTGTGACCAGTTCCGAAAGTGGGAAGTTGAGCAGGGCATCTCAGGGAGCCTATAATTCATGGCCCTGCAGGATGGGCAAAGACACCTAATGTGGAAAAATGACTTGGGTTGAACCACGGAAAATAACTTGAGAGCAAGGCAGAATTGGAGAAATGGGATTTCAAGAGGGAGCTGGGTCTCGCCTGGTAAGGAGCTAGAATGCGGCAGTACTTCTTCAACGATGCCTTTGTCGAAAAAGGGGTGTATGCCTTTATCCTGAATATATTCCAGGCAGGGGCTCGGTGCAAATCAACACTACATAGTTCTATCACTTCGAATCAAAACAACGGATCATCTATGAAAAGTGTAAAGTCCAGAAATGCCGGGTAGCGTGGAGGTAAACCATACCCACATTTTGTGGAATGTGGGATGGCAAATTGAAATCAGCACTCTGGCGAACTCTATGCTGTATTCGAAAATAATGTAAGAAACAAAGCTATAGCGCATAGGACACTTCCACTCAAGGACGTATATTTTCAGGAAAACCAAAGATCCTCAGGACACAGGCAACCCAACGTTTACTTCTGCTCTCTTTACAAAAGCCTCGACTAGGATACAATCTAAATTTCCTTGGACGGAAAACGTGGATGAAGAATATGTGATTGTTATCTACAATGATATATTAATGAGCCAGGAAATGAGTGAAATAACGTCCCTTGCCACCACCGGAGTGTTCTTAGTTACACTCATTCTCAGCGAATTTAGTCACCTAGAAAATAGTGGTTTATCAAAGACATGAGGTACAGGTGGAATATAAAATTGCACCCCATGAACGAAATGGCAGACGACAGAAAGAATTACAGATTGAGCAAACACACTTATGCCTGTAGGAGCGCAAAGGTCCCTTGAGGTGAGTAAAAGCCAGGTGTTTTCAATGAGCACAGATACTATTCTATATAGACCAAAGAGGGAATGAACACAACTTACTCTAAAACTCAAAGGACTGAACTCAGCCCACTTTGCACACCAGAAAAGATTATTTACAACTGGTCAGAATTTGAAAAACAGTTTATCGATGTCTCTCTGGAAGAGAATCAAGTGGATGCACAGCAGCAAGCAACACAGCACTGACAATCAGCTACACCCCGTGAGAAAAACAAACTGCAAAATAAAGGCAGTGAGTGAGAGATAAATTCTTCGAGACTTCGTTCAGGGGCTGTGATTGAAGTTGTTTTGAGCATATATTAACACACAGAAGGATGGGACCTCAGGGAGGACACTCGTGGCTCTGAGAGTCTTCATGAGCATGAGTCAGCAAATGCAGCCCTTCTAGAATAACACTGCCTTGCCCTGATTCCATGGACCCGAAATCACCAAATGCAGACGACCCTTCCTACAGCGAACACATGCATGGGACAGCCGCAGGATGCTACCCCATTGGACAGGGAAAAAACATGTAAAGCCACCTCATCTTCTCATATCCTGGTGCTCGGGTTCAAGCTTCCAGCCGCTTTCCTGAATATATCTCCACTTGGGGAAGTCAACACGTTCAAAACACTCTTTCTTATAGATTGGAATTCGTTCCATGGATGAACTGCAATGGGGAAGAATAAGACACGATGCCTATACAATTGGACAGGCACTTGGCGCTCTAATTTCCAATGCTGATCTAGAATTGACCCAGTCTAAGTTGGTCTCAGAAGGAGAATAGGGCTTGAAAATTTCCTGCTGCTTTGTGACCAGTTCCGAAAGTGGGAAGTTGAGCAGGGCATCTCAGGGAGCCTATAATTCATGGCCCTGCAGGATGGGCAAAGACACCTAATGTGGAAAAATGACTTGGGTTGAACCACGGAAAATAACTTGAGAGCAAGGCAGAATTGCAGAAATGGGATTTCAAGAGGGAGATGGGTCTCACCTGGTAAGGAGCTAGAATGTGGCAGTACTTCTTCAACCATGCCTTTGTCGAAAAAGGGGTGTATGCCTTTATCCTGAATATATTCAGGATAAAGGCATAGACCGTTTTGGGGCAACCAGGCAGAGGCTCGGTGCAAATCAACACTACATAGTTCTATCACTTCGAATCAAAACAAAGGATCATCTATGAAAAGTGTAAAGACCAGAAATGCCGGGTAGCGTGGAGCTAAACCATACCCACATTTTGTGGAATGTGGGATGGCAAATTGACATCAGCACTTTGGCGAACTCTATGCTGTATTCGAAAATAATGTAAGAAACAAAGCTATAGCGCATAGGACACTTCCACTCAAGGACGTATATTTTCAGGAAAACTAAAGATCCTCAGGACACAGGCAACCCAACGTTTACTTCTGCTCTCTTTACAAAAGCCTCGACTAGGATACAATCTAAATTTCCTTGGACGGAAAACGTGGATGAAGAATATGTGATTGTTATCTACAATGATATATTAGTGAGCCAGGAAATGAGTGAAATAAAGTCTCTTGCCACCACCGGAGTGTTCTTAGTTACACTCATTCTCAGCGAATTTAGTCACCTAGAAAATAGTGGTTTATCAAAGAGATGAGGTACAGGTGGAATATAAAATTGCATCCCATGAACGAAATGGCAGACGACAGAAAGAATTACAGATTTAGCAAACACACTTATGCCTGTAGGAGCGCAAAGGTCCCTTGAGGTGAGTAAAAGCCAGGTGTTTTCAATGAGCACAGATACTATTCTATATAGACCAAAGAGGGAATGAACACAACTTACTCTAAAACTCAAAGTACTGAACTCAGCCCACTTTGCACACCAGAGAAGATTATTGACAACTGGTCAGAATTTGAAAAACAGTTTATCGATGTCTCTCTGAAAGAGAATCAAGTGGATGCACAGCAGCAAGCAACACAGCACTGACAATCAGCTACACCCCGTGAGAAAAACAAACTGCAAAATAAAGGCAGTGAGTGAGAGATAAATTCTTCGAGACTTCGTTCAGGGGCTGTGATTGAAGTTGTTTTGAGCATATATTAACACACAGAAGGATGGGACCTCAGGGAGGACACTCGTGGCTCTGAGAGTCTTCGTGAGCATGAGTCAGCAAATGCAGCACTTCTAGAATAACACTGCCTTGCCCTAATTCCATGGCCCCGAAATCACCAAATGCAGACGACCCTTCCTACAGCGAACACATGCATGGGACAGCCGCAGGATGCTACCCCATTGGACAGGGAAAAAACATGAAAAGCCACCTCATCTTCTCATATCCTGGTGCTCGGGTTCAAGCTTCCAGCCGCTTTCCTGAAAATATCCCCACATGGGGAAGTCAGCACTTTCAAAACCCTCTTTCTTATAGCTAGAAATTCGTTCCATGAATGAACTGCAATGGGGAAGAAAAAGACACGATGCCTGTATATTTGGACAAGCACTTGGCGCTCTAATTTCCAATGCTGATCTAGTATTGACCCAAGCCTAAGCTTGCTCTCAGAAGGAGAATAGGGCTTGACAATTTCCTGCTGCTTTGTGACCAGTTCCCAAAGTGGGAAGTTGAGCAGGGCATCTCAGGGAGCCTATAATTCATGGCCCTGCAGGATGGGCAAAGACACCTAATGTGGAAAAATGACTTGGTTTGAACCACGGAAAATAACTTGAGAGCAAGGCAGAATTGCAGAAATGGGATTTCAAGAGGGAGATAGGTCTCGCCTGGTAAGGAGCTAGAATGTGGCAGTACTTCTTCAACCATGCCTGTGTCGAAAAAGGGGTGTATGCCTTTATCCTGAATATATTCAGGATAAAGGCATAGACCGTTTTGGGGCAACCAGGCAGGGGCTCGGTGCAAATCAACACTACATAGTTCTATCACTTCGAATCAAAACAAAGGGTCATCTACGGAAAGTGTAAAGACCAGAAATTCAGGGTAGCGTGGAGTTAAACTGTACCCACATTTTGTGGAATGTGGGATGGCAAATTGAAATCAGCACTCTGGCGAACTCTATGCTGTATTCGAGAATAATGTAAGAAACAAAGCTATAGCGCATAGGACACTTCCACTCAAGGACGTATATTTTCAGGAAAACCAAAAATCCTCAGGACACAGGCAACACAACGTTTACTTCTGCTCTCTTTACAAAAGCCTCGACTAGGATACAATCTAAATTTCCTTGGACGGAAAACGTGGATGAAGAATATGTGATTCTTATCTACAATGATATATTAGTGAGCCAGGAAATGAGTGAAATAACGTCCGTTGCCACCACCGGAGTGTTCTTAGTTACACTCTTTCTCAGCGAATTTAGTCACATAGAAAATAGTGGTTTATCAAAGAGATGAGGTACAGGTGGAATATAAAATTGCATCCCATGGACGAAATGGCAGACGACAGAAAGAATTACAGATTTAGCAAACACACTTATGCCTGTAGGAGCGCAAAGGTCCCTTGAGGTGAGTAAAAGCCAGGTGTTTTCAATGAGCACAGATACTATTCTATATAGACCAAAGAGGGAATGAACACAACTTACTCTAAAACTCAAAAGACTGAACTCAGCCCACTTTGCACACCAGAGAAGATTATTGACAACTGGTCAGAATTTGAAAAACAGTTTATCGATGTCTCTCTGAAAGAGAATCAAGTGGATGCACAGCAGCAAGCAACACAGCACTGACAATCAGCTACACCCCGTGAGAAAAACAAACTGCAAAATAAAGGCAGTGAGTGAGAGATAAATTCTTCGAGACTTCGTTCAGGGGCTGTGATTGAAGTTGTTTTGAGCATATATTAACACACAGAAGGATGGGACCTCAGGGAGGACACTCGTGGCTCTGAGAGTCTTCGTGAGCATGAGTCAGCAAATGCAGCCCTTCTAGAATAACACTGCATTGCCCTGATTCCATGGCCCCGAAATCACCAAATGCAGACGACCCTTCCTACAGCGAACACATGCATGGGACAGCCGCAGGATGCTACCCCATTGGACAGGGAAAAAAGATGAAAAGCCACTTCATCTTCTCATATCCAGGTGCTCGGGTTCAAGCTTCCAGCCGCTTTCCTGAAAATATCCCCACTTGGGGAAGTCAGCACTTTCAAATCCCTCTTTCTTATAGCTTGGAATTCGTTCCATGGATGAACTGCAATGGGGAAGAATAAGACACGATGCCTATATATTTGGACAAGCACTTGGCGCTCTAATTTCCAATGGTGATCTAGAATTGACCCAAGCCTACGCTTGCTCTCAGAAGGAGAATAGGGCTTGAAAATTTCCTGCTGCTTTGTGACCAGTTCCGAAAGTGGGAAGTTGAGCAGGGCATCTCAGGGAGCCTATAATTAATGGCCCTGCAGGATGGGCAAAGACACCTAATGTGGAAAAATGACTTGGGTTGAACCACGGAAAATAACTTGAGAGCAAGGCAGAATTGCAGAAATGGGATTTCAAGAGGGAGATGGGTCTCGCCTGGTAAGGAGCAAGAATGTGGCAGTACTTCTTCAACCATGCCTTTGTCGAAAAAGGGGTGTATGCCTTTATCCTGAATATATTCAGCATAAAGGCATAGACCGTTTTGGGGTAACCAGGCAGGGGCTCGGTGCAAATCAACACTACATAGTTCTATCACTTCGAATCAAAACAAAGGGTCATCTACGAAAAGTGTAAAGACCAGAAATGCAGGGTAGCGTGGAGGTAAACCGTACCCACATTTTGTGGAATGTGGGATGGCAAATTGAAATCAGCACTCTGGCGAACTCTATGCTTTATTCGAAAATAATGTAAGAAACAAAGCTATAGCGCATAGGACACTTCCACTCAAGGACGTATATTTTCAGGAAAACCAAAGATCCTCAGGACACAGGCAACCAAACGTTTACTTCTGCTTTCTTTACAAAAGCCTCGACTAGGATACAATCTAAATTTCCTTGGACGGAAAACCTGGATGAAGAATATGTGATTCTTATCTACAATGATATATTAGTGAGCCAGGAAATGAGTGAAATAACGTCCCTTGCCACCACCGGAGTGTTCTTAGTTACACTCATTCTCAGCGAATTTAGTCACATAGAAAATAGTGGTTTATCAAAGAGATGAGGTACAGGTGGAATATAAAATTGCATCCCATGAACGAAATGGCAGACGACAGAAAAAATTACAGATTTAGCAAACACACTTATGCCTGTAGGAGCGCAAAGGTCCCTTGAGGTGAGTAAAAGCCAGGTGTTTTCAATGAGCACAGATACTATTCTATATAGACCAAGGAGAGAATAAACACAACTTACTCTAAAACTCAAAGGACTGAACTCAGCCCACTTTGCACACCAGAAAAGATTATTTACAACTGGTCAGAATTTGAAAAACAGTTTATCGATGTCTCTCTGGAAGAGAATCAAGTGGATGCACAGCAGCAAGCAACACAGCACTGACAATCAGCTACACGCCGAGAGAAAAACAAACTGCAAAATAAAGGCAGTGAGTGAGAGATAAATTGTTCAAGACTTCATTCAGGGGCTGTGATTGAAGTTGTTTTGAGCATATATTAACACACAGAAGGATGGGACCTCAGGGAGGACACTCGTGGCTCTGAGAGTCTTCGTGAGCATGAGTCAGCAAATGCAGCCCTTCTAGAATAACACTGCCTTGCCCTGATTCCATGGACCCGAAATCACCAAATGCAGACGACACTTCCTACAGCGAACACATGCATGGGACAGCCGCAGGATGCTACCCCATTGGACAGGGAAAAAACCTGAAAAGCCACCTCATCTTCTCATATCCTGGTGCTCGGGTTCAAGCTTCCAGCCGCTTTCCTGAAAATATCCCCACTTGGGGAAGTCAGCACTTTCAAATTCTCTTTCTTACAGCTTGGAATTCGTTCCATGGATGAACTGCAATGGGGAAGAATAAGACACGATGCCTATATATTTGGACAGGCACTTGGTGCTCTAATTTCCAATGCTGATCTAGAATTGACCCAAGCCTAAACTTGCTCTCAGAAGGAGAATAGGGCTTGACAATTTCCTGCTGCTTTGTGACCAGTTCCGAAAGTGGGAAGTTGAGCAGGGCATCTCAGGGAGCCTATAATTAATGGCCCTGCAGGATGGGCAAAGACACCTAATGTGGAAAAATGACTTGGGTTGAACCAGGGAAAATACCTTGAGAGCAAGGCAGAATTGCAGAAATGGGATTTCAAGAGGGAGATGGGTCTCGCCTGGTAAGGAGCTAGAATGCGGCAGTACTTCTTCAACCATGCCTTTGTCAAAAAAGGGGTGTATGCCTTTATCCTGAATATATTCAGGATAAAGGCATAGACCGTTTTGGGGCAACCAGGCAGGGGCTCGGTGCAAATCAACACTACATAGTTCTATCACTTCGAATCCAAAAAAGGGTCATCTACGAAAAGTGTAAAGACCAGAAATGCAGGGTAGCGTGGAGGTAAACCGTACCCACATTTTGTGGAACGTGGGATGGCAAATTGAAATCAGCACTCTGGCGAACTCTATGCTGTATTCGAAAATAATGTAAGAAACAAATCTATAGCGCATAGGACACTTCCACTCAAGGACGTATATTTTCAGGAAAACCAAAGATCCTCAGGACACAGGCAACCCAACGTTTACTTCTGCTTTCTTTACAAAAGCCTCGACTAGGATACAATCTAAATTTCCTTGGACAGAAAACGTGGATGAAGTATATGTGATTCTTATCTACAATGATATATTAGTGAGCCAGGAAATGAGTGAAATAACGTCCGTTGCCACCACCGGAGTGTTCTTAGTTACACTCATTCTAAGCGAATTTAGTCACCTAGAAAATAGTGGTTTATCAAAGAGATGAGGTACAGGTGGAATATAAAATTGCATCCCATGAACGAAATGGCAGACGACAGAAAGAATTACAGATTTAGCAAACACACTTATGCCTGTAGGAGCGCAAAGGTCCCTTGAGGTGAGTAAAAGCCAGGTGTTTTCAATGAGCACAGATACTATTCTATATAGACCAAAGAGGGAATGAACACAACTTACTCTAAAACTCAAAGGACTGAACTCAGCCCACTTTGCACACCAGAAAAGATTATTTACAACTGGTCAGAATTTGAAAAACAGTTTATCGATGTCTCTCTGGAAGAGAATCAAGTGGATGCACAGCAGCAAGCAACACAGCACTGACAATCAGCTACACCCCGTGAGAAAAACAAACTGCAAAATAAAGGCAGTGAGTGAGAGATAAATTCTTCGAGACTTCGTTCAGGGGCTGTGATTGAAGTTGTTTTGAGCATATATTAACACACAGAAGGATGGGACCTCAGGGAGGACACTCGTGGCTCTGAGAGTCTTCGTGAGCATGAGTCAGCAAATGCAGCCCTTCTAGAATAACACTGCCTTGCCCTGATTCCATGGCCCCGAAATCACCAAATGCAGACGACCCTTCCTACAGCGAACACATGCATGGGACAGCCGCAGGATGCTACCCCATTGGACAGGGAAAAAAATGAAAAGCCACCTCATCTTCTCATATCCTGGTACTCGGGTTCAAGCTTCCAGCCGCTTTCCTGAAAATATCCCGACTTGGGGAAGTCAGCACTTTCAAATCCCTCTTTCTTATAGCTTGGAATTCGTTCCATGGATGAACTGCAATGGGGAAGAATAAGACACGATGCCTATATATTTGGACAAGCACTTGGCGCTCTAATTTCCAATGCTGATGTAGAATTGAACCAAGTCTAAGCTTGCTCTCAGAAGGAGAATAGGGCTTGAAAATTTCCTGCTGCTTTGTGACCAGTTCCGAAAGTGGGAAGTTGAGCAGGGCATCTCAGGGAGCCAATAATTCATGGCCCTGCAGGATGGGCAAAGACACCTAATGTGGAAAAATGACTTGGTTTGAACCACGGAAAATAACTTGAGAGCAAGGCAGAATTGCAGAAATGGGATTTCAAGAGGGAGATGGGTCTCGCCTGGTAAGGAGCTAGAATGCGGCAGTACTTCTTCAACCATGGCTTTGTCGAAAGACGGGTGTATGCCTTTATCCTGAATATATTCAGGATAAAGGCATAGACCGTTTTGGGGCAACAAGGCAGGGGCTCGGTGCAAATCAACTCTACATAGTGCTATCACTTCCCATCCAAACAAAGGGTCATCTACGAAAAGTGTAAAGACAAAAAATACAGGGTAGCGTGGAGGTAAACCGTACCCACATTTTTTGGAATGTGGGATGGCAAGTTGAAATCAGCACTCTGGCGAACTCCATGCTTTATTCGAAAATAATGTAAGAAACAAAGCTATAGCGCATAGGACACTTCCATTCAAGGACGTATATTTTCAGGAAAACCAAAGATCCTCAGGACACAGACAACCCAACCTTAACTTCTGCTTTCTTTACAAAAGCATCGACTAGGATACAATCTAAATTTCCTTGGACGGAAAACGTGGATGAAGAATATGTGATTCTTATCTACAATGATATATTAGTGAGCCAGGAAATGAGTGAAATAACGTCCGTTGCCACCACCGGAGTGTTCTTAGTTACACTCATTCTCAGCGAATTTAGTCACAAAGAAAATAGTGGTTTATCAAAGAGATGAGGTACAGGTGGAATATAAAATTGCATCCCATGAACGAAATGGCAGACGACAGAAAGAATTACAGATTTACCAAACACGCTTATGCCTGTAGGAGCGCAAAGGTCCCTTGAGGTGAGTAAAAGCCAGGTGTTTTCAATGAGCACAGATACTATTCTCTATAGACCAAAGAGGGAATGAACACACCTTACTCTAAAACTCAAAGGAGTTAACTCTGCCCACTTTGCACACCAGAAAAGATTATTTACAACTGGTCAGAATTTGAAAAACAGTTTATCGATGTCTCTCTGGAAGAGAATCAAGTGGATGCTCAGCAGCAAGCAACACAGCACTGACAATCAGCTACACCCCGTGAGAAAAACAAACTGCAAAATAAAGGCAGTGAGTGAGAGATAAATTCTTCGAGACTTTGTTCAGGGGCTGTGATTGAAGTTGTTTTGAGCATATGTTAACACACAGAAGGATGGGACCTCAGGGAGGACACTCGTGGCTCTGAGAGTCTTCGTGAGCATGAGTCAGCAAATGCAGCCCTTCTAGAATAACACTGCCTTGCCCTGATTCCATGGACCCGAAATCACCAAATGCAGACGACCCTTCCTACAGCGAACACATGCATGGGACAGCCGCAGGATGCTACCCCATTGGACAGGGAAAAAACATGAAAAGCCACTTCATCTTCTCATATCCAGGTGCTCGGGTTCAAGCTTCCAGCCGCTTTCCTGAAAACATCCCCACTTGGGGAAGTCAGCACTTTCAAAACCCTCTTTCTTATAGCTTGGAATTCGTTCCATGGATGAACTGCAATGGGGAAGAATAAGACACGATGCCTATATATTTGGACAAGCACTTGGCGCTCTAATTTCCAATGGTGATCTAGAATTGACCCAAGCCTAAGCTTGCTCTCAGAAGGAGAATAGGGCTTGAAAATTTCCTGCTGCTTTGTGACCAGTTCCGAAAGTGGGAAGTTGAGCAGGGCATCTCAGGGAGCCTATAATTAATGGCCCTGCAGGATGGGCAAAGACACCTAATGTGGAAAAATGACTTGGGTTGAACCACGGAAAATAACTTGAGAGCAAGGCAGAATTGCAGAAATGGGATTTCAAGAGGGAGATGGGTCTCGCCTGGTAAGGAGCAAGAATGTGGCAGTACTTCTTCAACCATGCCTTTGTCGAAAAAGGGGTGTATGCCTTTATCCTGAATATATTCAGGATAAAGGCATAGACCGTTTTGGGGCAACCAGGCAGGGGCTCGGTGCAAATCAACACTACATAGTTCTATCACTTCGAATCAAAACAAAGGGTCATCTACGAAAAGTGTAAAGACCAGAAATGCAGGGTAGCGTGGAGGTAAACCGTACCCACATTTTGTGGAATGTGGGATGGCAAATTGAAATCAGCACTCTGGCGAACTCTATGCTTTATTCGAAAATAATGTAAGAAACAAAGCTGTAGCGCATAGGACACTTCCACTCAAGGACGTATATTTTCAGGAAAACCAAAGATCCTCAGGACACAGGCAACCCAACGTTTACTTCTGCTTTCTTTACAAAAGCCTCGACTAGGATACAATCTAAATTTCCTTGGACGGAAAACCTGGATGAAGAATATGTGATTCTTATCTACAATGATATATTAGTGAGCCAGGAAATGAGTGAAATAACGTCCCTTGCCACCACCGGAGTGTTCTTAGTTACACTCATTCTCAGCGAATTTAGTCACATAGAAAATAGTGGTTTATCAAAGAGATGAGGTACAGGTGGAATATAAAATTGCATCCCATGAACGAAATGGCAGACGACAGAAAAAATTACAGATTTAGCAAACACACTTATGACTGTAGGAGCGCAAAGGTCCCTTGAGGTGAGTAAAAGCCAGGTGTTTTCAATGAGCACAGATACTATTCTATATAGACCAAGGAGAGAATAAACACAACTTACTCTAAAACTCAAAGGACTGAACTCAGCCCACTTTGCACACCAGAAAAGATTATTTACAACTGGTCAGAATTTGAAAAACAGTTTATCGATGTCTCTCTGAAAGAGAATCAAGTGGATGCACAGCAGCAAGCAACACAGCACTGACAATCAGCTACACGCCGAGAGAAAAACAAACTGCAAAATAAAGGCAGTGAGTGAGAGATAAATTGTTCAAGACTTCATTCAGGGGCTGTGATTGAAGTTGTTTTGAGCATATATTAACACACAGAAGGATGGGACCTCAGGGAGGACACTCGTGGCTCTGAGAGTCTTCGTGAGCATGAGTCAGCAAATGCAGCCCTTCTAGAATAACACTGCCTTGCCCTGATTCCATGGACCCGAAATCACCAAATGCAGACGACACTTCCTACAGCGAACACATGCATGGGACAGCCGCAGGATGCTACCCCATTGGACAGGGAAAAAACCTGAAAAGCCACCTCATCTTCTCATATCCTGGTGCTCGGGTTCAAGCTTCCAGCCGCTTTCCTGAAAATATCCCCACTTGGGGAAGTCAGCACTTTCAAATTCTCTTTCTTACAGCTTGGAATTCGTTCCATGGATGAACTGCAATGGGGAAGAATAAGACACGATGCCTATATATTTGGACAGGCACTTGGTGCTCTAATTTCCAATGCTGATCTAGAATTGACCCAAGCCTAAGCTTGCTCTCAGAAGGAGAATAGGGCTTGACAATTTCCTGCTGCTTTGTGACCAGTTCCGAAAGTGGGAAGTTGAGCAGGGCATCTCAGGGAGCCTATAATTAATGGCCCTGCAGGATGGGCAAAGACACCTAATGTGGAAAAATGACTTGGGTTGAACCACGGAAAATACCTTGAGAGCAAGGCAGAATTGCAGAAATGGGATTTCAAGAGGGAGATGGGTCTCGCCTGGTAAGGAGCTAGAATGCGGCAGTACTTCTTCAACCATGCCTTTGTCAAAAAAGGGGTGTATGCCTTTATCCTGAATATATTCAGGATAAAGGCATAGACCGTTTTGGGGCAACCAGGCAGGGGCTCGGTGCAAATCAACACTACATAGTTCTATCACTTCGAATCCAAAAAAGGGTCATCTACGAAAAGTGTAAAGACCAGAAATGCAGGGTAGCGTGGAGGTAAACCGTACCCACATTTTGTGGAACGTGGGATGGCAAATTGAAATCAGCACTCTGGCGAACTCTATGCTGTATTCGAAAATAATGTAAGAAACAAAGCTATAGCGCATAGGACACTTCCACTCAAGGACGTATATTTTCAGGAAAACCAAAGATCCTCAGGACACAGGCAACCCAACGTTTACTTCTGCTTTCTTTACAAAAGCCTCGACTAGGATACAATCTAAATTTCCTTGGACAGAAAACGTGGATGAAGTATATGTGATTCTTATCTACAATGATATATTAGTGAGCCAGGAAATGAGTGAAATAACGTCCCTTGCCACCACCGGAGTGTTCTTAGTTACACTCATTCTAAGCGAATTTAGTCACCTAGAAAATAGTGGTTTATCAAAGAGATGAGGTACAGGTGGAATATAAAATTGCATCCCATGAACGAAATGGCAGACGACAGAAAGAATTACAGATTTAGCAAACACACTTATGCCTGTAGGAGCGCAAAGGTCCCTTGAGGTGAGTAAAAGCCAGGTGTTTTCAATGAGCACAGATACTATTCTATATAGACCAAAGAGGGAATGAACACAACTTACTCTAAAACTCAAAGGACTGAACTCAGCCCACTTTGCACACCAGAAAAGATTATTTACAACTGGTCAGAATTTGAAAAACAGTTTATCGATGTCTCTCTGGAAGAGAATCAAGTGGATGCACAGCAGCAAGCAACACAGCACTGACAATCAGCTACACCCCGTGAGAAAAACAAACTGCAAAATAAAGGCAGTGAGTGAGAGATAAATTCTTCGAGACTTTGTTCAGGGGCTGTGATTGAAGTTGTTTTGAGCATATATTAACACACAGAACGATGGGACCTCAGGGAGGACACTCGTGGTTCTGAGAGTCTTCGTGAGCATGAGTCAGCAAATGCAGCCCTTCTAGAATAACACTGCCTTGCCCTGATTCCATGGCCCCGAAATCACCAAATGCAGACGACCCTTCCTACAGCGAACACATGCATGGGACAGCCGCAGGATGCTACCCCATTGGACAGGGAAAAAAATGAAAAGCCACCTCATCTTCTCATATCCTGGTACTCGGGTTCAAGCTTCCAGCCGCTTTCCTGAAAATATCCCGACTTGGGGAAGTCAGCACTTTCAAATCCCTCTTTCTTATAGCTTGGAATTCGTTCCATGGATGAACTGCAATGGGGAAGAATAAGACACGATGCCTATATATTTGGACAAGCACTTGGCGCTCTAATTTCCAATGCTGATGTAGAATTGAACCAAGTCTAAGCTTGCTCTCAGAAGGAGAATAGGGCTTGAAAATTTCCTGCTGCTTTGTGACCAGTTCCGAAAGTGGGAAGTTGAGCAGGGCATCTCAGGGAGCCAATAATTCATGGCCCTGCAGGATGGGCAAAGACACCTAATGTGGAAAAATGACTTGGTTTGAACCACGGAAAATAACTTGAGAGCAAGGCAGAATTGCAGAAATGGGATTTCAAGAGGGAGATGGGTCTCGCCTGGTAAGGAGCTAGAATGCGGCAGTACTTCTTCAACCATGGCTTTGTCGAAAGACGGGTGTATGCCTTTATCCTGAATATATTCAGGATAAAGGCATAGACCGTTTTGGGGCAACAAGGCAGGGGCTCGGTGCAAATCAACTCTACATAGTGCTATCACTTCCCATCCAAACAAAGGGTCATCTACGAAAAGTGTAAAGACAAAAAATACAGGGTAGCGTGGAGGTAAACCGTACCCACATTTTTTGGAATGTGGGATGGCAAGTTGAAATCAGCACTCTGGCGAACTCCATGCTTTATTCGAAAATAATGTAAGAAACAAAGCTATAGCGCATAGGACACTTCCATTCAAGGACGTATATTTTCAGGAAAACCAAAGATCCTCAGGACACAGACAACCCAACCTTAACTTCTGCTTTCTTTACAAAAGCATCGACTAGGATACAATCTAAATTTCCTTGGACGGAAAACCTGAATGAAGAATATGTGATTCTTATCTACAATGATATATTAGTGAGCCAGGAAATTAGTGAAATAACGTCCCTTGCCACCACCGGAGTGTTCTTAGTTACACTCATTCTCAGCGAATTTAGTCACAAAGAAAATAGTGGTTTATCAAAGAGATGAGGTACAGGTGGAATATAAAATTGCATCCCATGAACGAAATGGCAGACGACAGAAAGAATTACAGATTTACCAAACACGCTTATGCCTGTAGGAGCGCAAAGGTCCCTTGAGGTGAGTAAAAGCCAGGTGTTTTCAATGAGCACAGATACTATTCTCTATAGACCAAAGAGGGAATGAACACACCTTACTCTAAAACTCAAAGGAGTTAACTCTGCCCACTTTGCACACCAGAAAAGATTATTTACAACTGGTCAGAATTTGAAAAACAGTTTATCGATGTCTCTCTGGAAGAGAATCAAGTGGATGCTCAGCAGCAAGCAACACAGCACTGACAATCAGCTACACCCCGTGAGAAAAACAAACTGCAAAATAAAGGCAGTGAGTGAGAGATAAATTCTTCGAGACTTTGTTCAGGGGCTGTGATTGAAGTTGTTTTGAGCATATGTTAACACACAGAAGGATGGGACCTCAGGGAGGACACTCGTGGCTCTGAGAGTCTTCGTGAGCATGAGTCAGCAAATGCAGCCCTTCTAGAATAACACTGCCTTGCCCTGATTCCATGGACCCGAAATCACCAAATGCAGACGACCCTTCCTACAGCGAACACATGCATGGGACAGCCGCAGGATGCTACCCCATTGGACAGGGAAAAAACATGAAAAGCCACTTCATCTTCTCATATCCAGGTGCTCGGGTTCAAGCTTCCAGCCGCTTTCCTGAAAACATCCCCACTTGGGGAAGTCAGCACTTTCAAAACCCTCTTTCTTATAGCTTGGAATTCGTTCCATGGATGAACTGCAATGGGGAAGAATAAGACACGATGCCTATATATTTGGACAAGCACTTGGCGCTCTAATTTCCAATGCTGATCTAGAATTGACCCAAGCCTAAGCTTGCTCTCAGAAGGAGAATAGGGCTTGAAAATTTCCTGCTGCTTTGTGACCAGTTCCGAAAGTGGGAAGTTGAGCAGGGCATCTCAGGGAGCCTATAATTAATGGCCCTGCAGGATGGGCAAAGACACCTAATGTGGAAAAATGACTTGGGTTGAACCACGGAAAATAACTTGAGAGCAAGGCAGAATTGCAGAAATGGGATTTCAAGAGGGAGATGTGTCTCGCCTGGTAAGGAGCAAGAATGTGGCAGTACCTCTTCAACCATGCCTTTGTCGAAAAAGGGGTGTATGCCTTTATCCTGAATATATTCAGGATAAAGGCATAGACCGTTTTGGGGCAACCAGGCAGGGGCTCGGTGCAAATCAACACTACATAGTTCTATCACTTCGAATCAAAACAAAGGGTCATCTACGAAAAGTGTAAAGACCAGAAATGCAGGGTAGCGTGGAGGTAAACCGTACCCACATTTTGTGGAATGTGGGATGGCAAATTGAAATCAGCACTCTGGCGAACTCTATGCTTTATTCGAAAATAATGTAAGAAACAAAGCTGTAGCGCATAGGACACTTCCACTCAAGGACGTATATTTTCAGGGAAACCAAAGATCCTCAGGACACAGGCAACCCAACGTTTACTTCTGCTTTCTTTACAAAAGCCTCGACTAGGATACAATCTAAATTTCCTTGGACGGAAAACCTGGATGAAGAATATGTGATTCTTATCTACAATGATATATTAGTGAGCCAGGAAATGAGTGAAATAACGTCCCTTGCCACCACCGGAGTGTTCTTAGTTACACTCATTCTCAGCGAATTTAGTCACATAGAAAATAGTGGTTTATCAAAGAGATGAGGTACAGGTGGAATATAAAATTGCATCCCATGAACGAAATGGCAGACGACAGAAAGAATTACAGATTTAGCAAACACACTTATGCCTGTAGGAGCGCAAAGGTCCCATGAGGTGAGTAAAAGCCAGGTGTTTTCAATGAGCACAGATACTATTCTATATAGACCAAGGAGAGAATAAACACAACTTACTCTAAAACTCAAAGGACTGAACTCAGCCCACTTTGCACACCAGAGAAGATTATTTACAACTGGTCAGAATTTGAAAAACAGTTTATCGATGTCTCTCTGGAAGAGAATCAAGTGGATGCACAGCAGCAAGCAACACAGCACTGACAATCAGCTACACCCCGAGAGAAAAACAAACTGCAAAATAAAGGCAGTGAGTGAGAGATAAATTGTTCAAGACTTCATTCAGGGGCTGTGATTGAAGTTGTTTTGAGCATATATTAACACACAGAAGGATGGGACCTCAGGGAGGACACTCGTGGCTCTGAGAGTCTTCGTGAGCATGAGTCAGCAAATGCAGCCCTTCTAGAATAACACTGCCTTGCCCTGATTCCATGGACCCGAAATCACCAAATGCAGACAACACTTCCTACAGTGAACACATGCATGGGATAGCCACAGGATGCTACCCAATTGGACAGGGAAAAAACATGAAAAGCCACCTCATCTTCTCATATCCTGGTGCTCGGGTTCAAGCATCCAGCCGCTTTCCTGAAAATATCCCCACTTGGGGAAGTCAGCACTTTCAAAACCCTCCTTCTTATAGCTAGTAATTCATTCCATGAAGGAACTGCAATGGGGAAGAATAAGACCCGGTACCTGTATATTTGGAGAAGCACTTGGCGCTCTAATTTCCAATGCTGATCTAGAATTGACCCAAGCCTAAGCTTGCTCTCAGAAGGAGAATAGGGCTTGACAATTTCCTGCTGCTTTGTGACCAGTTCCGAAAGTGGGAAGCTGAGCAGGGCATCTCAGGGAGCCTATAATTCATGGCCCTGCAGGATGGGCAAAGACACCTAATGTGGAAAAATGACTTGGGTTGAACCACGGAAAATAACTTGAGAGCAAGGCAGAATTGCAGAAATGGGATTTTAAGAGGGAGATGGGTCTCGCCTGGTAAGGAGCTAGAATGTGGCAGTATTTCTTCAACCATGCCTGTGTCGAAAAAGGGTTGTATGCCTTTATCCTGAATATATTCAGGATAGAGGCATAGACCGTTTTGGGGCAACCAGGCAGGGGCTCGGTGCAAATCAACACTTCATAGTTCTATCACTTCGAATCCAAACAAAGGGTCATCTACGAAAAGTGTAAAGACCAGAAATGCAGGGTAGCGTGGAGGTAAACCGTACCCACATTTTGTGGAATGTGGGATGGCAAATTGAAATCAGCTCTCTGGCGAACTCTATGCTGTATTCGAAAATAATGTAAGAAACAAAGCTATAGTGCCTAGGACACTTCCACTCAAGGACGTATATTTTCAGGAAAACCAAAGATCCTCAGGACACAGGCAACCCAACGTTGACTTCTGCTCTCTTTACAAAAGCCTCGACTAGGATACAATCTAAATTTCCTTGGCCGGAAAACGTGGATGAACAATATGTGATTCTTATCTACAATGATATATTAGTGAGCCAGGAAATGAGTGAAATAACGTCCCTTGCCACCACCGCAGTGTTCTTAGTTACACTCATTCTCAGCGGATTTAGTCATCTAGAAAATAGTGGTTTATCAAAGAGATGAGGTACAGATGGAATATAAAATTGCATCCCATGAATGAAATGGCAGACGACAGAAAGAATTACAGATTTAGCAAACACACTTATGCCTGTAGGAGCGCAAAGGTCCCTTGAGGTGAGTAAAAGCCAGGTGTTTTCAATGAGCACAGATACTATTCTATATAGACCAAAGAGGGAATGAACACAACTTACTCTAAAACTCAAAGGACTGAACGCAGCCCACTTTGCACACCAGAGAAGATTATTTACAACTGGTCAGAATTTGAAAAACAGTTTATCGATGTCTCTCTGGAAGAGAATCAAGTGGATGCACAGCAGCAAGCAACACAGCACTGACAATCAGCTACACCCCGTGAGAAAAACAAACTGCAAAATAAAGGCAGTGAGTGAGAGATAAATTCTTCGAGACTTCGTTCAGGGGCTGTGATTGAAGTTGTTTTGAGCATATATTAACACACAGAAGGATGGGACCTCAGGGAGGACACTCGTGGCTCTGAGAGTCTTCGTGAGCATGAGTCAGCAAATGCAGCCCTTCTAGAATAACACTGCCTTGCCCTGATTCCATGGCCCCGAAATCACCAAATGCAGACGACACTTCCTACAGCGAACACATGCATGGGACAGCCGCAGGATGCTACCCCATTGGACAGGGAAAAAACATGAAAAGCCACCTCATCTTCTCATATCCTGGTGCTCGGGTTCAAGCTTCCAGCCGCTTTCCTGAAAATATCCCCACTTGGGGAAGTCAGCACTTTCAAAACCCTCTTTCTTATAGCTTGGAATTCGTTCCATGGATGAACTGCAATGGGGAAGAGTAAGACACGATGCCTACATATTTGGACAGGCACTTGGCGCTCTAATTTCCAATGCTGATCTAGAATTGTCCCAAATGTAAGTTGCTCTCAGAAGGAGAATAGGGCTTGAAAATTTCCTGCTGCTTTTTGACCAGTTCCGAAAGTGGGAAGTTGAGCAGGGCATCTCAGGGAGCCTATAATTCATGGCCCTGCAGGATGGGCAAAGACACCTAATGTGGAAAAATGACTTGGGTTGAACCACAGAAAATAACTTGAGAGCAAGGCAGAATTGCAGAAATGGGATTTCAAGAGGGAGATGGGTCTCGCCTGGTAAGGAGCAAGAATGTGGCAGTACTTCTTCAACCATGCCTTTGTCGAAAAAGGGTTGTATGCCTTTATCCTGAATATATTCAGGATAAAGGCATAGACCGTTTTGGGGCAACCAGGCAGGGGCTCGGTGCAAATCAACACTACATAGTTCTATCACTTCGAATCCAAACAAAGGGTCATCTACGAAAAGTGTAAAGACCAGAAATGCAGGGTAGCGTGGAGGTAAACCGTACCCACATTTTGTGGAATGTGGGATGGCAAATTGAAATCAGCTCTCTGGCGAACTCTATGCTGTATTCGAAAATAATGTAAGAAACAAAGCTATAGCGCATAGGACACTTCCACTCAAGGACGTATATTTTCAGGAAAACCAAAGATCCTCAGGACACAGGCAACCCAACGTTTACTTCTGCTCTCTTTAAAAAGGCTCGACTAGGATACAATCTAAATTTCCTTGGCCGGAAAACGTGGATGAACAATATGTGATTCTTATCTACAATGATATATTAGTGAGCCAGGAAATGAGTGAAATAACGTCCCTTGCCACCACCGGAGTGTTCTTAGTTACACTCATTCTCAGCGAATTTAGTCACATAGAAAATAGTGGTTTATCAAAGAGATGAGGTACAGATGGAATATAAAATTGCATCCCATGAATGAAATGGCAGACGACAGAAAGAATTACAGATTTAGCAAACACACTTATGACTGTAGGAGCGCAAAGGTCCCTTGAGGTGAGTAAAAGCCAGGTGTTTTCAATGAGCACAGATACTATTCTATATAGACCAAAGAGGGAATGAACACAACTTACTCTAAAACTCAAAGGACTGAACTCAGCCCACTTTGCACACCAGAGAAGATTATTTACAACTGGTCAGAATTTGAAAAACAGTTTATCGATGTCTCTCTGGAAGAGAATCAAGTGGATGCACAGCAGCAAGCAACACAGCACTGACAATCAGCTACACCCCGAGAGAAAAACAAACTGCAAAATAAAGGCAGTGAGTGAGAGATAAATTGTTCAAGACTTCATTCAGGGGCTGTGATTGAAGTTGTTTTGAGCATATATTAACCCACAGAAGGATGGGACCTCAGGGAGGACACTCGTGGCTCTGAGAGTCTTCGTGAGCATGAGTCAGCAAATGCAGCCCTTCTAGAATAACACTGCCTTGCCCTGATTCCATGGGCCCGAAATCACCAAATGCAGACGACACTTCCTACAGTGAACACATGCATGGGATAGCCACAGGATGCTACCCCATTGGACAGGGAAAAAACATGAAAAGCCACCTCATCTTCTCATATCCTGGTGCTCGGGTTCAAGCATCCAGCCGCTTTCCTGAAAATATCCCCACTTGGGGAAGTCAGCACTTTCAAAACCCTCCTTCTTATAGCTAGTAATTCATTCCATGAAGGAACTGCAATGGGGAAGAATAAGACCCGGTACCTGGATATTTGGAGAAGCACTTGGCGCTCTAATTTCCAATGCTGATCTAGAATTGACCCAAGCCTAAGCTTGCTCTCAGAAGGAGAATAGGGCTTGACAATTTCCTGCTGCTTTGTGACCAGTTCCGAAAGTGGGAAGCTGAGCAGGGCATCTCAGGGAGCCTATAATACATGGCCCTGCAGGATGGGCAAAGACACCTAATGTGGAAAAATGACTTGGGTTGAACCACGGAAAATAACTTGAGAACAAGGCAGAATTGCAGAAATGGGATTTTAAGAGGGAGATGGGTCTCGCCTGGTAAGGAGCTAGAATGTGGCAGTATTTCTTCAACCATGCCTGTGTCGAAAAAGGGTTGTATGCCTTTATCCTGAATATATTCAGGATAGAGGCATAGACCGTTTTGGGGCAACCAGGCAGGGGCTCGGTGCAAATCAACACTTCATAGTTCTATCACTTCGAATCCAAACAAAGGGTCATCTACGAAAAGTGTAAAGACCAGAAATGCAGGGTAGCGTGGAGGTATACCGTACCCACATTTTGTGGAATGTGGGATGGCAAATTGAAATCAGCTCTCTGGCGAACTCTATGCTGTATTCGAAAATAATGTAAGAAACAAAGCTATAGTGCCTAGGACACTTCCACTCAAGGACGTATATTTTCAGGAAAACAAAAGATCCTCAGGACACAGGCAACCCAACGTTTACTTCTGCTCTCTTTACAAAAGCCTCGACTAGGATACAATCTAAATTTCCTTGGCCGGAAAACGTGGATGAACAATATGTGATTCTTATCTACAATGATATATTAGTGAGCCAGGAAATGAGTGAAATAACGTCCCTTGCCACCACCGCAGTGTTCTTAGTTACACTCATTCTCAGCGGATTTAGTCATCTAGAAAATAGTGGTTTATCAAAGAGATGAGGTACAGATGGAATATAAAATTGCATCCCATGAATGAAATGGCAGACGACAGAAAGAATTACAGATTTAGCAAACACACTTATGCCTGTAGGAGCGCAAAGGTCCCTTGAGGTGAGTAAAAGCCAGGTGTTTTCAATGAGCACAGATACTATTCTATATAGACCAAAGAGGGAATGAACACAACTTACTCTAAAACTCAAAGGACTGAACTCAGCCCACTTTGCACACCAGAGAAGATTATTTACAACTGGTCAGAATTTGAAAAACAGTTTATCGATGTCTCTCTGGAAGAGAATCAAGTGGATGCACAGCAGCAAGCAACACAGCACTGACATTCAGCTACACCCCGTGAGAAAAACAAACTGCAAAATAAAGGCAGTGAGTGAGAGATAAATTCTTCGAGACTTCGTTCAGGGGCTGTGATTGAAGTTGTTTTGAGCATATATTAACCCACAGAAGGATGGGACCTCAGGGAGGACACTCGTGGCTCTGAGAGTCTTCGTGAGCATGAGTCAGCAAATGCAGCCCTTCTAGAATAACACTGCCTTGCCCTGATTCCATGGCCCCGAAATCACCAAATGCAGACGACCCTTCCTACAGCGAACACATGCATGGGACAGCCGCAGGATGCTACCCCATTGGACAGGGAAAAAACATGAAAAGCCACCTCATCTTCTCATATCCCGGTGCTCGGGTTCAAGCTTCCAGCCGCTTTCCTGAAAATATCCCCACTTAGGGAAGTCAGCACTTTCAAAACCCTCTTTCTTATAGCTTGGAATTCGTTCCATGGATGAACTGCAATGGGGAAGAGTAAGACACGATGCCTACATATTTGGACAGGCACTTGGCGCTCTAATTTCCAATGCTGATCTAGAATTGTCCCAAATGTAAGTTGCTCTCAGAAGGAGAATAGGGCTTGAAAATTTCCTGCTGCTTTTTGACCAGTTCCGAAAGTGGGAAGTTGAGCAGGGCATCTCAGGGAGCCTATAATTCATGGCCCTGCAGGATGGGCAAAGACACCTAATGTGGAAAAATGACTTGGGTTGAACCACAGAAAATAACTTGAGAGCAAGGCAGAATTGCAGAAATGGGATTTCAAGAGGGAGATGGGTCTCGCCTGGTAAGGAGCAAGAATGTGGCAGTACTTCTTCAACCATGCCTTTGTCGAAAAATGGTTGTATGCCTTTATCCTGAATATATTCAGGATAAAGGCATAGACCGTTTTGGGGCAACCAGGCAGGGGCTCGGTGAAAATCAACACTACATAGTGCTATCACTTCCCATCCAAACAAAGGGTCATCTACGAAAAGTGTAAAGACCAGAAATGCAGGGTAGCGTGGAGGTAACCGGACCCACATTTTGTGGAATGTGGGATGGCAAATTGAAATCAGCTCTCTGGCGAACTCTATGCTGTATTCGAAAATAATGTAAGAAACAAAGCTATAGCGCATAGGACACTTCCACTCAAGAACGTACATTTTCAGGAAAACCAAAGATCCCCAGGACACAGGCAACCCAACGTTTACTTCTGCTCTATTTACAAAAGCCTTGACTAGGATACAATCTAAATTTCCTTTGACGGAAAACGTGGATGAAGAATATGTGAGTCTTATCTACAATGATATATTAGTGAGCCAGGAAATGAGTGAAATAACGTCCCTTGCCACCACCGGAGTGTTCTTAGTTACACTCATTCTCAGCGAATTTAGTCACATAGAAAATAGTGGTTTATGAAAGAGATGAGGTACAGGTGGAATATAAAATTGCATCCTATGAACGAAATGGCAGACGACAGAAAGAATTACAGATTTAGCAAACACACTTATGCCTGTAGGAGCGCAAAGGTCCCTTGAGGTGAGTAAAAGCCAGGTGTTTTCAATGAGCACAGATACTATTCTATATAGACCAAAGAGGGAATGAACACAACTTACTCTAAAACTCAAAGGACTGAACTCAGCCCACTTTGCACACCAGAAAAGATTATTTACAACTGGTCAGAATTTGAAAAACAGTTTATCGATGTCTCTCTGGAAGAGAATCAAGTGGATGCACAGCAGCAAGCAACACAGCACTGACAATCAACTACACCCCGAGAGAAAAACAAACTGCAAAATAAAGGCAGTGACTGAGAGATAAATTCTTCGAGACTTCGTTCAGGGGCTGTGATTGAAGTTGTTTTGAGCATATATTAACACACAGAAGGATGGGACCCTAGGGAGGACACTCGTGGCTCTGAGAGTCTTCGTGAGCATGAGTCAGCAAATGCAGCCCTTCTAGAATAACACTGCCTTGCCCTGATTCCATGGCCCCGAAATCACCAAATGCAGACGACCCTTCATACAGCGAACACATGCATGGGACAGCCGCAGGATGCTACCCCATTGGACAGGGAAAAAACATGAAAAGCCACCTCATCTTCTCATATCCTGGTGCTCGGGTTCAAGCTTCCAGGCGCTTTCCTGAAAACATCCCCACTTGGGGAAGTCAGCACTTTCAAAACCCTGTTTCTTATAGCTTGGAATTCGTTCCATGGATGAACTGCAATGGGGAAGAATAAGACACGATGCCTATATATTTGGACAGGCACTTGGTGCTCTAATTTCCAATGCTGATCTAGAATTGACCCAAATCTAAGCTTGCTCTCAGAAGGAGAATAGGGCTTGAAAATTTCCTGCTGCTTTGTGACCAGTTCCGAAAGTGGGAAGTTGAGCAGGGCATCTCAGGGAGCCTATAATTCATGGCCCTGCAGGGTGGGCAAAGACACCTAATGTGGAAAAATGACTTGGGTTGAACCACGGAAAATAACTTGAGAGCAAGGCAGTATTGCAGAAATGGGATTTCAAGAGGGAGATGGGTCTCGCCTGGTAAGGAGCTAGAATGCGGCAGTACTTCTTCAACCATGCCTTTGTAGAAAAAGGGGTGTATGCCTTTATCCTGAATATATTCAGGATAAAGGGATAGACCGTTTTGGGGCAACCAGGCAGGGGCTCGGTGAAAATCAACACTACATAGTGCTATCACTTCCCATCCAAACAAAGGGTCATCTACGAAAAGTGTAAAGACCAGAAATGCAGGGTAGCGTGGAGGTAAACCGTACCCACATTTTGTGGAATGTGGGATGGCAAATTGAAATCAGCACTCTGGCGAACTCTATGGTGTATTTGAAAGTAATGTAAGAAACAAAGCTATAGCGCATCGGACACTTCCACTCAAGGACGTATATTTTCAGGAAAACCAAAGATCCTCAGGACACAGGCAACCCAACGTTTACTTCTGCTCTCTTTACAAAAGCCTCGACTGGGATACAATCTAAATTTCCTTGGACGGAAAACGTGGATGAAGAATATGTGATTCTTATCTACAATGATATATTAGTGAGCCAGGAAATGAGTGAAATAACGTCCCTTGCCACCACCGGAGTGTTCTTAGTTACACTCATTCTCAGCGAATTTAGTCACATAGAAAATAGTGGTTTATCAAAGAGATGAGGTACAGGTGGAATATAAAATTGCATCCCATGAACGAAATGGCAGACGGCAGAAAGAATTACAGATTTAGCAAACACACTTATGCCTGTAGGAGCGCAAAGGTCCCTTGAGGTGAGTAAAAGCCAGGTGTTTTCAATGAGCACAGATACTATTCTATATAGACCAAAGAGGGAATGAACACAACTTACTCTAAAACTCAAAGGACTGAACTCAGCCCACTTTGCACACCAGAAAAGATTATTTACAACTGGTCAGAATTTGAAAAACAGTTTATCGATGTCTCTCTGGAAGAGAATCAAGTGGATGCACAGCAGCAAGCAACACAGCACTGACAATCAGCTACACCCCGTGAGAAAAACAAACTTCAAACTAAAGGCAGTGAGTGAGAGATAAATTCTTCGAGACTTCGTTCAGGGGCTGTGATTGAAGTTGTTTTGAGCATATATTAACACACAGAAGGATGGGACCTCAGGGAGGACACTCGTGGCTCTGAGAGTCTTCGTGAGCATGAGTCAGCAAATGCAGCCCTTCTAGAATAACACTGCCTTGCCCTGATTCCATGGCCCCGAAATCACCAAATGCAGACGACCCTTCCTACAGCGAACACATGCATGGGACAGCCGCAGGATGCTACCCCATTGGACAGGGAAAAAACATGAAAAGCCACCTCATCTTCTCATATCCTGGTGCTCGGGTTCAAGCTTCCAGCCGCTTTCCTGAAAATATCCCCACTTGGTGAAGTCAGCACTTTCAAAACCCTCTTTCTTATAGCTTGGAATTCGTTCCATGGATGAACTGCAATGGGGAAGAATAAGACACGATGCCTATATATTTGGACAGGCACTTTGTGCTCTAATTTACAATGCTGATCTAGAATTGAACCAAATCTAAGCTTGCTCTCAGAAGGAGAATAGGGCTTGAAAATTTCCTGCTGCTTTGTGACCAGTTCCGAAAGTGGAAAGTTGAGCAGGTCATCTCAGGGAGCCTATAATTCATGGACCTGCAGGATGGGCAAAAACACCTAATGTGGAAAAATGACTTGGGTTGAACCACGGAAAATAACTTGAGAGCAAGGCAGAATTGCAGAAATGGGATTTCAAGAGGGAGATGGGTCTCGCCTGGTAACGAGCTAGAATGCGGCAGTACTTCTTCAACCATGCCTTTGTCGAAAAAGCGGTGTATGATTTTATCCTGAATATATTCAGGATAAAGGCATAGACCGTTTTGGGGCAACCAGGCAGTGGCTCGGTGCAAATCAACACTACATAGTGCTATCACTTCCCATCCAAAACAGAGTCATCTATGAAAAGTGTAAAGACCAGAATTGCAGGGTAGCGTGGAGGTAAACCGTACCCACATTTTGTGGAATGTGGGATGTCAAATTGAAATCAGCACTCTGGCGAACTCTATGCTGTATTCGAAAGTAATGTAAGAAACAAAGCTATAGCGCATAGGACACTTCCACTCAAGAACGTATATTTTCAGGAAATCCAAAGATCCCCAGGACACAGGCAACCCAACGTTGACTTCTGCTCTCTTTACAAAAGCCTCGACTAGGATACAATCTAAATTTCCTTGGACGGAAAACGTGAATGAAGAATATGTGAGTCTTATCTACAATGATATATTAGTGAGCCAGGTAATGAGTGAAATAACGTCCCTTGCCACCACCGGAGTGTTCTTAGTTACACTCATTCTCAGCGAATTTAGTCACAAAGAAAATAGTGGTTTATCAAAGAGATGAGGTACAGTTGGAATATAAAATTGCATCCCATGAATGAAATGGCAGACGACAGAAAGAATTACAGATTTAGCAAACACGCTTATGCCTATAGGAGCGCAAAGGTCCCTTGAGGTGAGTAAAAGCCAGGTGTTTTCAATGAGCACAGATACTATTCTATATAGACCAAAGAGGGAATGAACACAACTTACTCTAAAACTCAAAGGACTGAACTCAGCCCACTTTGCACACCAGAAAAGATTATTTACAACTGGTCAGAATTTGAAAAACAGTTTATCGATGTCTCTCTGGAAGAGAATCAAGTGGATGCACAGCAGCAAGCAACAGAGCATTGACAATCAACTACACCCCGAGAGAAAAACAAACTGCAAAATAAAGGCAGTGACTGAGAGATAAATTCTTCGAGACTTCGTTCAGGGGCTGTGATTGAAGTTGTTTTGAGCATATATTAACACACAGAAGGATGGGACCTCAGGGAGGACACTCGTGGCTCTGAGAGTCTTCGTGAGCATGAGTCAGCAAATGCAGCCTTTCTAGAATAACACTGCCTTGCCCTGATTCCATGGCCCCGAAATCACCAAATGCAGACGACCCTTCCTACAGCGAACAAATGCATGGGACAGCCGCAGGATGCTACCACATTGGACAGGGAAAAAACATGAAAAGCCACCTCATCTTCTCATATCCTGGTGCTCGGGTTCAAGCTTCCAGGCGCTTTCCTGAAAACATCCCCACTTGGGGAAGTCAGCACTTTCAAAACCCTGTTTCTTATAGCTTGGAATTCGTTCCATGGATGAACTGCAATGGGGAAGAATAAGACACGATGCCTATATATTTGGACAGGCACTTGGTGCTCTAATTTCCAATGCTGATCTAGAATTGACCCAAATCTAAGCTTGCTCTCAGAAGGAGAATAGGGCTTGAAAATTTCCTGCTGCTTTGTGACCAGTTCTGAAAGTGGGAAGTTGAGCAGGTCATCTCAGAGAGCCTATAATTCATGGACCTGCAGGATGGGTAAAAACACCTAATGTGGAAAAATGACTTGGGTTGAACCACGGAAAATAACTTGAGAGCAAGGCAGTATTGCAGAAATGGGATTTCAAGAGGGAGATGGGTCTCGCCTGGTAAGGAGCTAGAATGCGGCAGTACTTCTTCAACCATGCCTTTGTCGAAAAAGGGGTGTATGCCTTTATCCTGAATATATTCAGGATAAAGGCATAGACCGTTTTGGGGCAACCAGGCAGGGGCTCAGTGAAAATCAACACTACATAGTGCTATCACTTCCCATCCAAACAAAGGGTCATCTACGAAAAGTGTAAAGACCAGAAATGCCGGGTAGCGTGGAGGTAAACCGTACCCACATTTTGTGGAATGTGGGATGGCAAATTGAAATCAGCACTCTGGCGAACTCTATGCTGTATTTGAAAGTAATGTAAGAAACAAAGCTATAGCGCATCGGACACTTCCACTCAAGGACGTATATTTTCAGGAAAACCAAAGATCCTCAGGACACAGGCAACCCAACGTTTACTTCTGCTCTCTTTACAAAAGCCTCGACTGGGATACAATCTAAATTTCCTTGGACGGAAAACGTGGATGAAGAATATGTGATTCTTATCTACAATGATATATTAGTGAGCCAGGAAATGAGTGAAATAACGTCCCTTGCCACCACCGGAGTGTTCTTAGTTACACTCATTCTCAGCGAATTTAGTCACCTAGAAAATAGTGGTTTATCAAAGAGATGAGGTACAGGTGGAATATAAAATTGCATCCCATGAACGAAATGGCAGACGGCAGAAAGAATTACAGATTTAGCAAACACACTTATGCCTGTAGGAGCGCAAAGGTCCCTTGAGGTGAGTAAAAGCCAGGTGTTTTCAATGAGCACAGATACTATTCTATATAGACCAAAGAGGGAATGAACACAACTTACTCTAAAACTCAAAGGACTGAACTCAGCCCACTTTGCACACCAGAAAAGATTATTTACAACTGGTCAGAATTTGAAAAACAGTTTATCGATGTCTCTCGGGAAGAGAATCAAGTGGATGCACAGCAGCAAGCAACACAGCACTGACAATCAGCTACACACCGTGAGAAAAAACAAACTGCAAACTAAAGGCAGTGAGTGAGAGATAAATTCTTCGAGACTTCGTTCAGGGGCTGTGATTGAAGTTGTTTTGAGCATATATTAACACACAGAAGGTTGGGACCTCAGGGAGGACACTCGTGGCTCTGAGAGTCTTCGTGAGCATGAGTCAGCAAATGCAGCCCTTCTAGAATAACACTGCCTTGCCCTGATTCCATGGCCCCGAAATCACCAAATGCAGACGACCCTTCCTACAGCGAACACATGCATGGGACAGCCGCAGGATGCTACCCCATTGGACAGGGAAAAAACATGAAAAGCCACCTCATCTTCTCATATCCTGGTGCTCGGGTTCAAGCTTCCAGCCGCTTTCCTGAAAGTATCCCCACTTGGTGAAGTCAGCACTTTCAAAACCCTCTTTCTTATAGCTTGGAATTCGTTCCATGGATGAACTGCAATGGGGAAGAATAAGACACGATGCCTATATATTTGGACAGGCACTTGGTGCTCTAATTTCCAATGCTGATCTAGAATTGAACCAAATCTAAGCTTGCTCTCAGAAGGAGAATAGGGCTTGAAAATTTCCTGCTGCTTTGTGACCAGTTCCGAAAGTGGAAAGTTGAGCAGGTCATCTCAGGGAGCCTATAATTCATGGACCTGCAGGATGGGCAAAAACACCTAATGTGGAAAAATGACTTGGGTTGAACCACGGAAAATAACTTGAGACCAAGGCAGAATTGCAGAAATGGGATTTCAAGAGGGAGATGGGTCTCGCCTGGTAAGGAGCTAGAATGCGGCAGTACTTCTTCAACCATGCCTTTGTCGAAAAAGCGGTGTATGGCTTTATCCTGAATATATTCAGGATAAAGGCATAGACCGTTTTGGGGCAACCAGGCAGTGGCTCGGTGCAAATCAACACTACATAGTGCTATCACTTCCCATCCAAAAAAGAGTCATCTATGAAAAGTGTAAAGACCAGAAATGCAGGGTAGCGTGGAGGTAAACCGTACCCACATTTTGTGGAATGTGGGATGTCAAATTGAAATCAGCACTCTGGCGAACTCTATGCTGTATTCGAAAGTAATGTAAGAAACAAAGCTATAGCGCATAGGACACTTCCACTCAAGAACGTATATTTTCAGGAAAACCAAAGATCCCCAGGACACAGGCAACCCAACGTTGACTTCTGCTCTCTTTACAAAAGCCTCGACTAGGATACAATCTAAATTTCCTTGGACGGAAAACGTGAATGAAGAATATGTGAGTCTTATCTACAATGATATATTAGTGAGCCAGGTAATGAGTGAAATAACGTCCCTTGCCACCACCGGAGTGTTCTTAGTTACACTCATTCTCAGCGAATTTAGTCACAAAGAAAATAGTGGTTTATCAAAGAGATGAGGTACAGTTGGAATATAAAATTGCATCCCATGAACGAAATGGCAGACGACAGAAAGAATTACAGATTTAGCAAACACACTTATGCCTGTAGGAGCGCAAAGGTCCCTTGAGGTGAGTAAAAGCCAGGTGTTTTCAATGAGCACAGATACTATTCTATATAGACCAAAGAGGGAATGAACACAACTTACTCTAAAACTCAAAGGACTGAACTCAGCCCACTTTGCACACCAGAAAAGATTATTTACAACTGATCAGAATTTGAAAAACAGTTTATCGATGTCTCTCTGGAAGAGAATCAAGTGGATGCACAGCAGCAAGCAACACAGCACTGACAATCAGCTACACCCCGTGAGAAAAACAAACTGCAAACTAAAGGCAGTGAGTGAGAGATAAATTCTTCGCGACTTCGTTCAGGGGCTGTGATTGAAGTTGTTTTGAGCATATATTAACACACAGAAGGATGGGACCTCAGGGAGGACACTCGTGGCTCTGAGAGTCTTGGTGAGCATGAGTCAGCAAATGCAGCCTTTCTAGAATAACACTGCCTTGCCCTGATTCCATGGCCCCGAAATCACCAAATGCAGACGACCCTTCCTACAGCGAACACATGCATGGGACAGCCGCAGGATGCTACCACATTGGACAGGGAAAAAACATGAAAAGCCACCTCATCTTCTCATATCCTGGTGCTCGGGTTCAAGCTTCCAGCCGCTTTCGTGAAAACATCCCCACTTGGGGAAGTCAGCACTTTCAAAAGCCTCTTTCTTATAGCTTGGAATTCGTTCCATGGATGAACTGCAATGGGGAAGAATAAGACACGATGCCTATATATTTGGACAGGCACTTGGCGCTCTAATTTCCAATGCTGATCTAGAATTGACCCAAATCTAAGCTTGCTCTCAGAAGGAGAATAGGGCTTGAAAATTTCCTGCTGCTTTGTGACTAGTTCCGAAAGTGGGAAGTTGAGCAGGGCATCTCAGGGAGCCTATAATTCATGGCCCTGCAGGATGGGCAAAAACACCTAATGTGGAAAAATGACTTGGGTTGAACCACGGAAAATAACTTGAGAGCAAGGCAGAATTGCAGAAATGGGATTTCAAGAGGGAGATGGGTCTCGCCTGGTAAGGAGCTAGATTGCGGCAGTACTTCTTCAACCATGCCTTTGTCGAAAAAGGGGTGTATGCCTTTATCCTGAGTATATTCAGTATAAAGGCATAGACCGTTTTGGGGCAACCAGGCAGTGGCTCCGTGCAAATCAACACTACATAGTTCTATCACTTCCCATCCAAAAAAGGGTCATCTATGAAAAGTGTAAAGACCAGAAATGCAGGGTAGCGTGGAGGTAAACCGTACCCACATTTTGTGGAATGTGGGATGTCAAATTGAAATCAGCACTCTTGCGAACTCTATGCTGTATTCGAAAGTAATGTAAGAAACAAAGCTATAGCGCATCGGACACTTCCACTCAAGGACGTATATTTTCAGGAAAACCAAAGATCCCCAGGACACAGGCAACCCAACGTTGACTTCTGCTCTCTTTACAAAAGCCTCGACTAGGATACAATCTAAATTTCCTTGGACGGAAAACGTGGATGAAGAATATGTGAGTCTTATCTACAATGATATATTAGTGAGCCAGGAAATGAGTGAAATAACGTCCATTGCCACCACCGGAGTGTTCTTAGTTACACTCATTCTCAGCGAATTTAGTCACAAAGTAAATAGTGGTTTATCAAAGAGATGAGGTACAGGTGGAATATAAAATTGCATCCCATGAAGGAAATGGCAGACGACAGAAAGAATTACAGATTTAGCAAACACGCTTATGCCTGTAGGAGCGCAAAGGTCCCTTGAGGTGAGTAAAAGCCAGGTGTTTTCAATGAGCACAGATACTATTCTATATAGACCAAAGAGGGAATGAACACAACTTACTCTAAAACTCAAAGGACTGAACTCAGCCCACTTTGCACACCAGAAAAGATTATTTACAACTGTTCAGAATTTGAAAAACAGTTTATCAATGTCTCTCTGGAAGAGAATCAAGTGGATGAACAGCAGCAAGCAACACAGCACTGACAATCAGCTACACCCCGTGAGAAAAACAAACTGCAAACTAAAGGCAGTGAGTGAGAGATAAATTCTTCGAGACTTCGTTCAGGGGCTGTGATTGAAGTTGTTTTGAGCATATATTAACACACAGAAGGATGGGACCTCAGGGAGGACACTCGTGGCTCTGAGAGTCTTCGTGAGCATGAGTCAGCAAATGCAGCCCTTCTAGAATAACACTGCCTTGCCCTGATTCCATGGACCCGAAATCACCAAATGCAGACGACCCTTCCTACTGTGAACACATGCATGGGACAGCCGCAAGATGCTACCCCATTGGACAGGGAAAAAACATGAAAATCCACCTCATCTTCTCATATCCTGGTGCTCGGGTTCAAGCTTCCAGCCTCTTTCCTGAAAATATTCACACTTGGGGAAGTCAGCACTTTCAAAACCCTCTTTCTTATAGCTTGGAATTCGTTCCATGGATGAACTGCAATGGGGAAGAATAAGACACGATGCCTATATATTTGGACAGGCACTTGGCGCTCTAATTTCCAATGCTGATCTAGAATTGACCCAGTCTAAGTTGCTCTCAGAAGGAGAATAGGGGTTGAAAATTTCCTGCGGCTTTGTGACCAGTTCCGAAAGTGGGAAGTTGAGCAGGGTATCTCAGGGAGCCTATAATTCATGGCCCTGCAGGATGGGCAAAGACACCTAATGTGGAAAAATGACTTGGGTTGAACCACGGAAAATAACTTGAGAGCAAGGCAGAATTGCAGAAATGGGATTTCAAGAGGGAGATGGGTCTCGCCTGGTAAGGAGCTAGAATGCGGCAGTACTTCTTCAACCATGCCTTTGTCAAAAAAGGGGTGTATGCCTTTATCCTGAATATATTCAGGATAAAGGCATAGACCGTTTTGGGGCAACCAGGCAGGGGCTCGGTGCAAATCAACACTACATAGTTCTATCACTTCGAATCAAAACAAACGATCACCTATGAAAAGTGTAAAGACCAGAAATGCCGGGTAGCGTGGAGGTAAACCGTACCCACATTTTGTGGAATGTGGGATGGCAAATTGAAATCAGCACTCTGGCGAAATCTATGCTGTATTCGAAAGTAATGTAAGAAACAAAGCTATAGCGCATAGGACACTTCCACTCAAGGACGTATATTTTCAGGAAAACCAAAGATCCTCAGGACACAGGCAACCCAACGTTTACTTCTGCTCTCTTTACAAAAGCCTCGACTAGGATACAATCTAAATTTCCTTGGACGGAAAACGTGGATGAAGAATATGTGATTCTTATCTACAATGATATATTAGTGAGCCAGGAAATGAGTGAAATAACTGCCCTTGCCACGACCGGAGTGTTGTTAGTTACACTCATTCTCAGCGAATTTAGTCACATAGAAAATAGTGGTTTATCAAAGAGATGAGGTACAGGTGGAATATAAAATTGCATCCCATGAACGAAATGGCAGACGACAGAAAGAATTACAGATTTAGCAAACACACTTATGCCTGTAGGAGCGCAAAGGTCCCTTGAGGTGAGTAAAAGCCAGGTGTTTTCAATGAGCACAGATACTATTCTATATAGACCAAGGAGAGAATAAACACAACTTACTCTAAAACTGAAAGGACTGAACTCAGCCCACTTTGCACACCAGAAAAGATTATTTACAACTGGTCAGAATTTGAAAAACAGTTTATCGATGTCTCTCTGGAAGAGAATCAAGTGGATGCACAGCAGCAAGCAACACAGCACTGACAATCAGCTACACCCCGAGAGAAAAACAAACTGCAAACTAAAGGCAGTGAGTGAGAGATAAATACTTCGAGACTTCGTTCAGGGGCTGTGATTGAAGTTGTTTTGAGCATATATTAACAAACAGAAGGATGGGACCTCAGGGAGGACACTCTTTGCTCTGAGAGTCTTCATGAGCATGAGTCAGCAAATGCAGCCCTTCTAGAATAACACTGCCTTGCCCTGATTCCATGGACCCAAAATCACCAAATGCAGACGACCCTTCTTACAGCGAACACATGCATGGCACAGCCGCAGGATGCTACACCATTGGACAGGGAAAAAACATGAAAAGCCACCTCATCTTCTCATATCCTGGTGCTCGGGTTCAAGCTTCCAGCCGCTTTCCTGAAAACATCCCCACTTGGGGAAGTCAGCACTTTCAAAACCCTCTTTCTTATAGCTTGGAATTCGTTCCATGGATGAACTGCAATGGGGAAGAGTAAGACACGATGCCTATATATTTGGACAGGCACTTGGCGCGCTAATTTCCAATGATGATCTAGAATTGTCCCAAATCTAAGTTGCTCTCAGAAGGAGAATAGGGCTTGAAAATTTCCTGCTGCTTTTTGACCAGTTCCGAAAGTGGGAATTTGAGCAGGGCATCTAAGGGAGCCTATCATTCATGGCCCTGCAGGATGGGCAAAGAAACTTAATGTGGAAAAATGACTTGGGTTGAACCACGGAAAATAACTTGAGAGCAAGGCAGAATTGCAGAAATGGGATTTCAAGAGGGAGATGGGTGTCGCCTGGTAAGGAGCTAGAATGCGGCAGTAATTCTTCAACCATGCCTTTGTCGAAAAAGGGGTGTATGGCTTTATCCTGAATATATTCACGATAAAGGCATAGACCGTTTTGGGGCAACCAGGCAGTGGCTCGGTGCAAATCAACACTACGTAGTGCTATCACTTCCCATCCAAAAAAGAGTCATCTATGAAAAGTGTAAAGACCAGAAATGCAGGGTAGCGTGGAGGTAAACCGTACCCACATTTTGTGGAATGTGGGATGGCAAATTGAAATCAGCACTCTGGCGAACTCTATGCTGTATTTGAAAGTAATGTAAGAAACAAAGCTATAGCGCATAGGACACTTCCACTCAAGAACGTACATTTTCAGGAAAACCAAAGATCCCCAGGACACAGGCAACCCAACGTTTACTTCTGCTCTCTTTACAAAAGCCTTGACTAGGATACAATCTAAATTTCCTTGGACGGAAAACGTGGATGAAGAATATGTGAGTCTTATCTACAATGATATATTAGTGAGCCAGGAAATGAGTGAAATAACGTCCCTTGCCACCACCCGAGTGTTCTTAGTTACACTCATTCTCAGCGAATTTAGTCACATAGAAAATAGTGGTTTATCAAAGAGATGAGGTACAGGTGGAATATAAAATTGCATCCCATGAACGAAATGGCAGACGACAGAAAGAATTACAGATTTAGCAAACACACTTATGCCTGTAGGAGCGCAAAGGTCCCTTGAGGTGAGTAAAAGCCAGGTGTTTTCAATGAGCACAGATACTATTCTATATAGACCAAAGAGGGAATGAACACAACTTACTCTAAAACTCAAAGGACTGAACTCAGCCCACTTTGCACACCAGAAAAGATTATTTACAACTGGTCAGAATTTGAAAAACAGTTTATCGATGTCTCTCTGGAAGAGAATTAAGTGGATGCACAGCAGCAAGCAACACAGCATTGACAATCAACTACACCCCGAGAGAAAAACAAACTGCAAAATAAAGGCAGTGAGTGAGAGATAAATTCTTCGAGACTTCGTTCAGGGGCTGTGATTGAAGTTGTTTTGAGCATATATTAACACACAGAAGGATGGGACCCTAGGGAGGACACTCGTGGTTCTGAGAGTCTTCGTGAGCATGAGTCAGCCAATGCAGCCCTTCTAGAATAACACTGCCTTGCCCTGATTCCATGGCCCCGAAATCACCAAATGCAGATGACCCTTCCTACAGCGAACACATGCATGGGACAGCCGCAGGATGCTACCCCATTGGACAGGGAAAAAACATGAAAAGACACCTCATCTTCTCATATCCTGGTGCTCGGGTTCAAGCTTCCAGGCGCTTTCCTGAAAACATCCCCACTTGGGGAAGTCAGCACTTTCAAACCCTGTTTCTTATAGCTTGGAATTCGTTCCATGGATGAACTGCAATGGGGAAGAATAAGACACGATGCCTATATATTTGGACAGGCACTTGGTGCTCTAATTTCCAATGCTGATCTAGAATTGACCCAAATCTAAGCTTGCTCTCAGAAGGAGAATAGGGCTTGAAAATTTCCTGCTGCTTTGTGACCAGTTCCGAAAGTGGGAAGTTGAGCAGGGCATCTCAGGGAGCCGATAATTCATGGCCCCGCAGGATGGGCAAAGACACCTAATGTGGAAAAATGACTTGGGTTGAACCACGGAAAATAACTTGAGAGCAAGGCAGTATTGCAGAAATGGGATTTCAAGAGGGAGATGGGTCTCGCCTGGTAAGGAGCTAGAATGCGGCAGTACTTCTTCAACCATGCCTTTGCCGAAAAAGGGGTGTATGCCTTTATCCTGAATATATTCAGGATAAAGGCATAGACCGTTTTGGGGCAACCAGGCAGGGGCTCGGTGAAAATCAACACTACATAGTGCTATCACTTCCCATCCAAACAAAGGGTCATCTACGAAAAGTGTAAAGACCAGAAATGCAGGGTAGCGTGGAGGTAAACCGTACCCACATTTTGTGGAATGTGGGATGGCAAATTGAAATCAGCACTCTGGCGAACTCTATGCTGTATTTGAAAGTAATGTAAGAAACAAAGCTACAGCGCATCGGACACTTCCACTCAAGGACGTATATTTTCAGGAAAACCAAAGATCCTCAGGACACAGGCAACCCAACGTTTACTTCTGCTCTCTTTACAAAAGCCTCGACTGGGATACAATCTAAATTTCCTTGGACGGAAAACGTGGATGAAGAATATGTGAGTCTTATCTACAATGATATATTAGTGAGCCAGGAAATGAGTGAAATAACGTCCGTTGCCACCACTGGAGTGTTCTTAGTTACACTCATTCTCAGCGAATTTAGTCACATAGAAAATAGTGGTTTATCAAAGAGATGAGGTACAGGTGGAATATAAAATTGCATCCCATGAACGAAATGGCAGACGACAGAAAGAATTACAGATTTAGCAAACACACTTATGCCTGTAGGAGCGCAAAGGTCCCTTGAGGTGAGTAAAAGCCAGGTGTTTTCAATGAGCACAGATACTATTCTATATAGACCAAAGAGGGAATGAACACAACTTACTCTAAAACTCAAAGGACTGAACTCAGCCCACTTTGCACACCAGAAAAGATTATTTACAACTGGTCAGAATTTGAAAAACAGTTTATTGATGTCTCTCTGGAAGAGAATTAAGTGGATGCACAGCAGCAAGCAACACAGCATTGACAATCAACTACACCCCGAGAGAAAAACAAACTGCAAAATAAAGGCAGTGAGTGAGATATAAATTCTTCGAGACTTCGTTCAGGGGCTGTGATTGAAGTTGTTTTGAGCATATATTAACACACAGAAGGATGGGACCCTAGGGAGGACACTCGTGGTTCTGAGAATCTTCGTGAGCATGAGTCAGCAAATGCAGCCCTTCTAGAATAACAGTGCCTTGCCCTGATTCCATGGACCCGAAATCACCAAATGCAGACGACCATTCCTACAGCGAACACATGCATGGGACAGCCGCAGGATGCTACCCCATTGGACAGGGAAAAAACTTGAAAAGCCACCTCATCTTCTCATATCCTGGTGCTCGGGTTCAAGCTTCCAGGCGCTTTCCTGAAAACATCCCCACTTGGGGAAGTCAGCACTTTCAAAACCATGTTTCTTATAGCTTGGAATTCGTTCCATGGATGAACTGCAATGGGGAAGAATAAGACACGATGCCTATATATTTGGACAGGCACTTGGTGCTCTAATTTCCAATGCTGATCTAGAATTGACCCAAATCTAAGCTTGCTCTCAGAAGGAGAATAGGGCTTGAAAATTTCCTGTTGCTTTGTGACCAGTTCCGAAAGTGGGAAGTTGAGCAGGGCATCTCAGGGAGCCGATAATTCATGGCCCCGCAGGATGGGCAAAGACACCTAATGTGGAAAAATGACTTGGGTTGAACCACGGAAAATAACTTGAGAGCAAGGCAGTATTGCAGAAATGGGATTTCAAGAGGGAGATGGGTCTCGCCTGGTAAGGAGCTAGAATGCGGCAGTACTTCTTCAACCATGCCTTTGCCGAAAAAGGGGTGTATGCCTTTATCCTGAATATATTCAGGATAAAGGCATAGACCGTTTTGGGGCAACCAGGCAGGGGCTCGGTGAAAATCAACACTACATAGTGCTATCACTTCCCATCCAAACAAAGGGTCATCTACGAAAAGTGTAAAGACCAGAAATGCAGGGTAGCGTGGAGGTAAACCGTACCCACATTTTGTGGAATGTGGGATGGCAAATTGAAATCAGCACTCTGGCGAACTCTATGCTGTATTTGAAAGTAATGTAAGAAACAAAGCTATAGCGCATCGGACACTTCCACTCAAGGACGTATATTTTCAGGAAAACCAAAGATCCTCAGGACACAGGCAACCCAACGTTTACTTCTGCTCTCTTTACAAAAGCCTCGACTGGGATACAATCTAAATTTCCTTGGACGGAAAACGTGGATGAAGAATATGTGAGTCTTATCTACAATGATATATTAGTGAGCCAGGAAATGAGTGAAATAACGTCCGTTGCCACCACCGGAGTGTTCTTAGTTACACTCATTCTCAGCGAATTTAGTCACATAGAAAATAGTGGTTTATCAAAGAGATGAGGTACAGGTGGAATATAAAATTGCATCCCATGAATGAAATGGCAGACGACAGAAAGAATTACAGATTTAGCAAACACACTTATGCCTCTAGGAGCGCAAAGGTCCCTTGAGGTGAGTAAAAGCCAGGTGTTTTCAATGAGCACAGATACTATTCTATATAGACCAAAGAGGGAATGAACACAACTTACTCTAAAACTCAAAGGACTGAACTCAGCCCACTTTGCACACCAGAAAAGATTATTTACAGCTGGTCAGAATTTGAAAAACAGTTTATCGATGTCTCTCTGGAAGAGAATCAAGTGGATGCACAGCAGCAAGCAACACAGCTCTGACAATCAGCTACACCCCGTGAGAAAAACAAACTGCAAAATAAAGGCAGTGAGTGAGAGATAAATTCTTCGAGACTTCGTTCAGGGGCTGTGATTGAAGGTGTTTTGAGCATATATTAACACACAGAAGGATGGGACCTCAGGGAGGACACTCGTGGCTCTGAGAGTCTTCGTGAGCATGAGTCAGCAAATGCAGCCCTTCTAGAATAACACTGCCTTGCCCTGATTCCATGGACCCGAAATCACCAAATGCAGACGACCCTTCCTACAGTGAACACATGCATGGGAGAGCCGCAGGATGCTACCCCATTGGACAGGGTAAAAACATGAAAAGCCTCCTCATCTTCTCATATCCTGGTGCTCGGGTTCAAGCTTCCAGCCGCTTTCCTGAAAATATCCCCACTTGGGGAAGTCAGCACGTTCAAAACCCTCTTTCTTATAGCTAGAAATTCGTTCCATGAATGAACTGCAATGGGGAAGAATAAGACACGATGCCTGTATATTTGGACAAGCACTTGGCGCTCTAATTTCCAATGCTGATCTAGAATTGACCCAAGCCTAAGCTTGCTCTCAGAAGGAGAATAGGGCTTGAAAATTTCCTGCTGCTTTGTGACCAGTTCCCAAAGTGGGAAGTTGAGCAGGGCATCTCAGGGAGCCGATAATTCATGGCCCTGCAGGATGGGCAAAGACACCTCATGTGGAAAAATGACTTGGATTGAACCACGGAAAATAACTTGAGAGAAAGGCAGAATTGCAGAAATGGGATTTCAAGAGGGAGATGGGTCTCGCCTGGTAAGGAGCTAGAATGCGGCAGTACTTCTTCAACCATGCCTTTGTCGAAAAAGGGGTGTATGCCTTTATCCTGAATATATTCAGGATAAAGGCATAGACCGTTTTGGGGCAACCAGGCAGGGGCTCGGTGCAAATCAACACTACATAGTTCTATCACTTCAAATCAAAACAAAGGGTCATCTACGAAAAGTGTAAAGACCAGAAATGCAGGGTAGCGTGGAGGTAAACCGTACCCACATTTTGTGGAATGTGGGATGGCAAATTGAAATCAGCACTCTGGCGAACTCTATGCTGTATTCGAAAGTAATGTAAGAAACAAAGCCATAGCGCATCGGACACCTCCACTCAAGGACGTATATTTTCAGGAAAACCAAAGATCCTCAGGACACAGGCAACCCAACGTTTACTTCTGCTCTCTTTACAAAAGCCTCGACTGGGATACAATCTAAATTTCCTTGGACGGAAAACGTGGATGAAGAATATGTGAGTCTTATCTACAAGGATATATTAGTGAGCCAGGAAATGAGTGAAATAACGTCCCTTGCCACCACCGGAGTGTTCTTAGTTACACTCATTCTCAGCGAATTTAGTCACATAGAAAATAGTGGTTTATCAAAGAGATGAGGTAGAGGTGGAATATAAACTTGCATCCCATGAACGAAATGGCAGACGACAGAAAGAATTACAGATTTAGCAAACACACTTATGCCTGTAGGAGCGCAAAGGTCCCTTGAGGTGAGTAAAAGCCAGGTGTTTTCAATGAGCACAGATACTATTCTATATAGACCAAAGAGGGAATGAACACAACTTACTCTAAAACTCAAAGGACTGAACTCAGCCCACTTTGCACACCAGAAAAGATTATTTACAACTGGTCAGAATTTGAAAAACAGTTTATCGATGTCTCTCTGGAAGAGAATCAAGTGGATGCACAGCAGCAAGCAACACAGCACTGACAATCAGCTACACCCCGTGAGAAAAACAAACTGCAAACTAAAGGCAGTGAGTGAGAGATAAATTCTTCGAGACTTCGTTCAGGGGCTGTGATTGAAGTTGTTTTGAGCATATATTAACACACAGAAGGATGGGACCTCAGGGAGGACACTCGTGGCTCTGAGAGTCTTCGTGAGCATGAGTCAGCAAATGCAGCCCTTCTAGAATAACACTGCCTTGCCCTGATTCCATGGACCCGAAATCACCAAATGCAGACGACCCTTCCTACAGCGAACACATGCATGGGACAGCCGCAGGATGCTACCCCATTGGACAGGGAAAAAACATGAAAAGCCACCTCATCTTCTCATATCCTGGTGCTCGGGTTCAAGCTTCCAGCCGCTTTCCTGAAAATATCCCCACTTGGGGAAGTCAGCACTTTCAAAACCCTCTTTCTTATAGCTTGGAATTCGTTCCATGGATTAACTGCAATGGGGAAGAATAAGACACGATGCCTATATATTTGGACAGGCACTTGGTGCTCTAATTTCCAATGCTGATCTAGAATTGAACCAAATCTAAGCTTGCTCTCAGAAGGAGAATAGGGCTTGAAAATTTCCTGCTGCTTTGTGACCAGTTCCGAAAGTGGGAAGTTGAGCAGGTCATCTCAGGGAGCCTATAATTCATGGACCTGCAGGATGGGCAAAAACACCTAATGTGGAAAAATGACTTGGGTTGAACAACGGAAAATAACTTGAGAGCAAGGCAGAATTGCAGAAATGGGATTTCAAGAGGGAGATGGGTCTCGCCTGGTAAGGAGCTAGATTGCGGCAGTACTTCTTCAACCATGCCTTTGTCGAAAAAGGGGTGTATGCCTTTATCCTGAGTATATTCAGGATAAAGGCATAGACCGTTTTGGGGCAACCAGGCAGGGGCTCGGTGAAAATCAACACTACATAGTGCTATCACTTCCCATCCAAACAAAGGGTCATCTACGAAAAGTGTAAAGACCAGAAATGCAGGGTAGCGTGGAGGTAAACCGTACCCACATTTTGTGGAATGTGGGATGGCAAATTGAAATCAGCACTCTGGCGAACTCTATGCTGTATTCAAAAGTAATGTAAGAAACAAAGCTATAGCGCATCGGACACCTGCACTCAAGGACGTATATTTTCAGGAAAACCAAAGATCCTCAGGACACAGGCAACCCAACGTTTACTTCTGCTCTCTTTACAAAAGCCTCGACTGGGATACAATCTAAATTTCCTTGGACGGAAAACGTGGATGAAGAATATGTCATTCTTATCTACAATGATATATTAGTGAGCCAGGAAATGAGTGAAATAACGTCCGTTGCCACCACCGGAGTGTTCTTAGTTACACTCATTCTCAGCGAATTTAGTCACATAGAAAATAGTGGTTTATCAAAGAGATGAGGTACAGGTGGAATATAAAATTGCATCCCATGAATGAAATGGCAGACAACAGAAAGAATTACAGATTAAGCAAACACACTTATGCCTGTAGGAGCGCAAAGGTCCCTTGAGGTGAGTAAAAGCCAGGTGTTTTCAATGAGCACAGATACTATTCTATATAGACAAAAGAGGGAATGAACACAACTTACTCTAAAACTCAAAGGACTGAACTCAGCCCCCTTTGCACACCAGAAAAGATTATTTACAGCTGGTCAGAATTTGAAAAACAGTTTATCGATGTCTCTCTGGAAGAGAATCAAGTGGATGCACAGCAGCAAGCAACACAGCACTGACAATCAGCTACACCCCGTGAGAAAAACAAACTGCAAAATAAAGGCAGTGAGTGAGAGATAAATTCTTCGAGACTTCGTTCAGGGGCTGTGATTGAAGTTGTTTTGAGCATATATTAACACACAGAAGGATGGGATCTCAGGGAGGACACTCGTGGCTCTGAGAGTCTTCGTGAGCATGAGTCAGCAAATGCAGCCCTTCTAGAATAACACTGCCTTGCCGTGATTCCATGGCCCCGAAATCACCAAATGCAGACGACCCATCCTACTGTGAACACATGCATGGGACAGCCGCAGGATGCTACCCCATTGGACAGGGAAAAAACTTGAAAAGCCACCTCATCTTCTCATATCCTGGTGCTCGGGTTCAAGCTTCCAGGCGCTTTCCTGAAAACATCCCCACTTGGGGAAGTCAGCACTTTCAAAACCCTATTTCTTATAGCTTGGAATTCGTTCCATGGATGAACTGCAATGGGGAAGAATAAGACACGATGCCTATATATTTGGACAGGCACTTGGCGCTCCAATTTCCAATGCTGATCTAGAATCGACCCAAGCCTAAGCTTGCTCTCAGAAGGAGAATAGGGCTTGAAAATTTCCTGCTGCTTTGTGACCAGTTCCGAAAGTGGGAATTTGAGCAGGGCATCTCAGGGAGCCTATAATTCATGGCCCTGCAGGATGGGCAAAGACACCTAATGTGGAAAAATGACTTGGGTTGAACCACGGAAAATAACTTGAGAGCAAGGCAGAATTGCAGAAATGGGATTTCAAGAGGGAGATGGGTCTCGCCTGGTAAGCAGCTAGAATGGGGCAGTACTTCTTCAACCATGTCTTTGTCGAAAAAGGGGTGTATGCCTTTATCCTGAATATATTCAGGATAAAGGCATAGACCGTTTTGGGGCAACCAGGCAGCGGCTCGGTGCAAATCAACACTACATAGTGCTATCACTACCCATCCAAACAAAGGGTCATCTACGAAAAGTGTAAAGACCAGAAATGCAGGGTAGCGTGGAGGTAAACCGTACCCACATTTTGTGGAATATGGGATGGCAAATTGAAATCAGCACTCTGGCGAACTCTATGCTGTATTCGAAAGTAATGTAAGAAACAAAGCTATAGCGCATCGGACACTTCCACTCAAGGACGTATATTTTCAGGAAAACCAAAGATCCTCAGGACACAGGCAACCCAACGTTTACTTCTGCTCTCTTTACAAAAGCCTCGACTAGGATACAATCTAAATTTCCTTGGACGGAAAACGTGGATGAAGAATATGTGATTCTTATCTACAATGATATATTCGTGAGCCAGGAAATGAGTGAAATAACGTCCCTTGCCACCACCGGAGTGTTCTTAGTTACACTCATTCTCAGCGAATTTAGTCACATAGAAAATAGTGGTTTATCAAAGAGATGAGGTACAGGTGGAATATAAAATTGCATCCCATGAACGAAATGGCAGACGACAGAAAGAATTACAGATTTAGCAAACACACTTATGCCTGTAGGAGCGCAAAGGTCCCTTGAGGTGAGTAAAAGCCAGGTGTTTGCAATGAGCACAGATACTATTCTATATAGACCAAAGAGGGAATGAACACAACTTACTCTAAAACTCAAAGGACTGAACTCAGCCCACTTTGCACACCAGAGAAGATTATTGACAACTGGTCAGAATTTGAAAAACAGTTTATCGATGTCTCTCTGGAAGAGAATCAAGTGGATGCTCAGCAGCAAGCAACACAGCACTGACAATCAGCTACACCCCGTGAGAAAAACAAACTGCAAAATAAAGGCTGTGAGTGAGAGATAAATTCTTCGAGACTTCATTCAGGGGCTGTGATTGAAGTTGTTTTGAGCATATATTAACACACAGAAGGATGGGACCTCAGGGAGGACACTCGTGGCTCTGAGAGTCTTCGTGAGCATGAGTCAGCAAATGCAGCCCTTCTAGAATAACACTGCCTTGCCCTGATTCCATGGACCCGGAATCACCAAATGCAGACGACCCTTCCTACAGCGAACACATGCATGGGGGAGCCGCAGGATGCTACCCCATTGGACAGGGAAAAAATATGAAAAGCCACTTCATCTTCTCATATCCTGGTGCTCGGGTTCAAGCTTCCAGCTGCTTTCCTGAAAATATCCCCACTTGGGGAAGTCAGCACTTTCAAAACCCTCTTACTTATAGCTTGGAATTTGTTCCATGGATGAACTGCAATGGGCAAGAATAAGACACGATGCCTATATATTTGGACAGGCACTTGGTGCTCTAATTTCCAATGCTGATGTAGAATTGACCCAAATCTAAGCTGGCTCTCAGAAGGAGAATAGGGCTTGAAAATTTCCTGCTGCTTTGTGACCAGTTCCGAAATAGGGAAGTTGAGCAGGTCATCTAAGGGAGCCTATAATTCATGGCCCTGCAGAATGGGCAAAGACATGTAATGTGGAAAAATGACTTGGGTTGAACCACGGAAATTAACTTGAGAGCAAGGCAAAATGGCAGAAATGGGATTTCAAGAGGGAGAAGGGTCTCGCCTGGTAAGGAGCTAGAATGGGGCAGTACTTCTTCAACCATGCCTTTGTCGAAAAAGGGGTGTATGCCTTTATCCTGAATATATTCAGGATAAAGGCATAGACCGTTTTGGGGCAACCAGGCAGGGGCTCGGTGCAAATCAACACTACATAGTGCTATCACTTCCCATCCAAACACAGGGTCATCTACGAAAAGTGTAAAGACAAGAAATGCAGGGTAGCGTGGAGGTAAACCGTACCCACATTTTGTGGAATGTGGGATGGCAAATTGAAATCAGCACTCTGGCGAACTCTATGCTGTATTCGAAAGTAATGTAAGAAACAAAGCTATAGCGCATAGGACACTTCCACTCAAGGACGTATATTTTCAGGAAAACCAAAGATCCTCAGGACACAGGCAACCCAACGTTGACTTCTGCTGTCTTTACAAAAGCCTCGACTAGGATACAATCTAAATTTCCTTGGACGGAAAACGTGGATGAAGAATATGTGATTCTTGTCTACAATGATAGATTAGTGAGCCAGGAAATGAATGAAATAACGTCCCTTGCCACCACCGGAGTGTTCTTAGTTACACTCATTCTCAGCGAATTTAGTCACATAGAAAATAGTGCTTTATCAAAGAGATGAGGTACAGGTGGAATATAAAATTGCATCCCATGAACGAAATGGCAGACGACAGAAAGAATTACAGATTTAGCAAACACACTTATGCCTGTAGGAGCACAAAGGTCCCTTGAGGTGAGTAAAAGCCAGGTGTTGTCAATGAGCACAGATACTATTCTATATAGACCAAAGAGGGAATGAACACAACTTACTCTAAAACTCAAAGGACTGAACTCAGCCCACTTTGCACACCAGAAAAGATTATTTACAACTGGTCAGAATTTGAAAAACAGTTTATCGATGTCTCTCTGGAAGAGAGTCAAGTGGATGCACAGCAGCAAGCAACACAGCACTGACAATCAGCTACACCCCGAGAGAAAAACAAACTGCAAAATAAAGGCAGTGAGTGAGAGATAAATTCTTTGAGACTTCGTTCAGGGGCTGTGATTGAAGTTGTTTTGAGCATATATTAACACACAGAAGGATGGGACCTCAGGGAGGACACTCGTGGCTCTGAGAGTCTTCGTGAGCATGAGTCAGCAAATGCAGCCCTTCTAGCATAACACTGCCTTGCCCTGATTCCATGGACCCGAAATCTCCAAATGCAGACGACCCTTCCTACAGCGAACACATGCATGGGACAGCCGCAGGATGCTACCACATTGGACAGGGAAAAAACATGAAAAGCCACCTCATCTTCTCATATCCTGGTGCTCGGGTTCAATCTTCCAGCCGCTTTCCTGAAAATATCCGCACTTGGGGAAGTCAGCACTTTCAAAACCCTGTTTCTTATAGCTTGGAATTCGTTCCATGGATGAACTGCAATGGGGAAGAATAAGACACGATGCCTATCTATTTGGACAGGCACTTGGCGCTCTAATTTCCAATGCTGATCTAGAATTGACCGAAGTGTAAGTTGCTCTCAGAAGGAGAATAGGGATTGAAAATTTCCTTCTGCTTTGTGACCAGTTCCAAAAGTGGGAAGTTGAGCAGGGCATCTCAGGGAGCCTATAATTCATGGCCCTGCAGGATGGGCAAAGACACCTAATGTGGAAAAATGACTTGGGTTGAACCACGGAAAATAACTTGAGAGCAAGGCAGAATTGCAGAAATAGGATTTCAAGAGGGAGATGGGTCTCGCCTGGTAAGGAGTTAGAATGCGGCAGTACTTCTTCAACCATGCCTTTGTCGAAAAAGGGGTGTATGCCTTTATCCTGAATAAGACCGTTTTGGGGCAACCAGGCAGGGGCTCGGTGCAAATCAACACTACATAGTTCTATCACTTCCCATCCAAACAAAGGGTCATCTACGAAAAGTGTAAAGACCAGAAATGCAGGGTAGCGTGGAGGTAAATCGTACCCACATTTTGTGGAATGTGGGATGGCAAATTGAAATCAGCACTCTGGCGAACTCTATGCTGTATTCGAAAGTAATGTAAGAAACAAAGCTATAGCCCATAGGACACTTCCACTCAAGGACGTATATTTTCAGGAAAACCAAAGATCCTCAGGACACAGGCAACCCAACGTTGACTTCTGCTCTCTTTACAAAACCCTCGACTAGGATACAATCTAAATTTCCTTTGACGGAAAACGTGGATGAAGAATATGTGATTCTTATCTACAATGATATATTCGTGAGCCAGGAAATGAGTGAAATAACGTCCCTTGCCACCACCGGAGTGTTCTTAGTTACACTCATTCTCAGCGAATTTAGTCACATAGAAAATAGTGGTTTATCAAAGAGATGAGGTACAGGTGGAATATAAAATTGCATCCCATGAACGAAATGGCAGACGACAGAAAGAATTACAGATTTAGCAAACACACTTATGACTGTAGGAGCGCAAAGGTCCCTTGAGGTGAGTAAAAGCCAGGTGTTGTCAATGAGCACAGATACTATTCTATATAGACCAAAGAGGGAATCAACACAACTTACTCTAAAACTCAAAGGACTGAACTCAGCCCACTTTGCACACCAGAAAAGATTATTTACAACTGGTCAGAATTTGAAAAACAGTTTATCGATGTCTCTCTGGAAGAGAATCAAGTGGATGCACAGCAGCAAGCAACACAGCACTGACAATCAGCTACACCCCGTGAGAAAAACAAACTGCAAAATAAAGGCAGTGAGTGAGAGATAAATTCTTTGCGACTTCGTTCAGGGGCTGTGATTGAAGTTGTTTTGAGCATATATTAACACACAGAAGGATGGGACCTCAGGGAGGACACTCGTGGCTCTGAGAGTCTTCGTGAGCATGAGTCAGCAAATGCAGCCCTTCTAGAATAACACTGCCTTGCCCTGATTCCATGGCCCCGAAATCACCAAATGCAGACGACCCTTCCTACAGCGAACACATGCATGGGACAGCCGCAGGATGCCACCCCATTGGACAGGGAATAAACATGAAAAGCCACCTCATCTTCTCATATCCTGGTGCTCGGGTTCAAGCTTTCAGCTGTTTTCCTGAAAATATCCCCATTTGGGGAAGTCAGCACTTTCAAACCCTCTTTCTTATAGCTTGGAATTCGTTCCATGGATAAACTGCAATGGGGAAGAATAAGACACGATGCCTCTCTATTTGGACAGGCACTTGGCGCTCTAATTTCCAATGCTGATCTAGAATTGACCCAAGCCTAAGCTTGCTCTCAGAAGGAGAATAGGGCTTGACAATTTCCTGCTGCTTTGTGACCAGTTCCGAAAGTGGGAAGTTGAGCAGGGCATCTCAGGGACCTTTAATTCATGGCACTTCAGGATGTGCAAAGACACCTAATGTGGAAAAATGACTTGGGTTGAACCACGGAAAATAACTTGAGAGCAATGCAGAATTGCAGAAATGGGATTTCAAGAGGGAGATGGGTCTCGCCTGGTAAGGAACTAGAATGTGGCAGTACTTCTTCAACCATGCCTGTGTCGAAAAAGGGTTGTATGCCTTTATCCTGAATATATTCAGGATAGAGGCATAGACCGTTTTGGGGCAACCAGGCAGGGGCTCGGTGCAAATCAACACTACATAGTTCTATCACTTCGAAACAAAACAAAGGGTCATCTACGAAAAGTGTAAAGATCAGAAATGCAGGGTAGCGAGGAGGTAAACCATACCCACATTGTGTGGAATGTGGGATGGCAAATTGAAATCAGCACTCTGGCGAACTCTATGCTGTATTCGAAAGTAATGTAAGAAACAAAGCTATAGCGCATCGGACACCTCCACTCAAGGACGTATATTTTCAGGAAAACCAATGATCCTCAGGACACAGGCAACCCAACGTTGACTTCTGCTCTCTTTACAAAAGCCTCGACTAGGATACAATCTAAATTTCCTTGGACGGAAAACGTGGATGGAGAATATGTGATTCTTATCTACAATGATATATTAGTGAGCCAGGAAATGAGTGAAATAACGTCCCTTGCCACCACCGGAGTGTTCCTGGTTACACTCATTCTCAGCTAATTTAGTCACATAGAAAATAGTGGTTTATCAAAGAGATGAGGTACAGGTGGAATATAAAATTGCATCCCATGAACGAAATGGCAGATGACAGAAAGAATTACAGATTTAGCAAACACACTTATGCCTGTAGGAGCGCAAAGGTCCCTTGAGGTGAGTAAAAGCCAGGTGTTTTCAAAGAGCACAGATACTATTCTATATAGACCAAGGAGAGAATGAACACAACTTACTCTAAAACTCAAAGGACTGAACTCAGCCCACTTTGCACACCAGAAAAGATTATTTACAACTGGTCAGAATTTGAAAAACAGTTTATCGATGTCTCTCTGGAAGAGAATCAAGTGGATGCACAGCAGCAAGCAACACAGCACTGACAATCAGCTACACCCCGTGAGAAAAACAAACTGCAAAATAAAGGCAGTGAGTGAGAGATAAATTCTTCGAGACTTCGTTCAGGGGCTGTGATTGAAGTTGTTTTGAGCATATATTAACACACAGAAGGATGGGATCTCAGGGAGGACACTCGTGGATCTGAGAGTCTTCGTGAGCATGAGTCAGCAAATGCAGCCCTTCTAGAATAACACTGCCTTGCCCTGATTCCATGGACCCGAAATCACCAAATGCAGACGACACTTCCTACAGCGAACACATGCATGGGACAGCCGCAGGATGCTACCCCATTGGACAGGGAAAAAACCTGAAAAGCCACCTCATCTTCTCATATCCTGGTGCTCAGGTTCAAGCTTCCAGCCGCTTTCCTGAAAATATCCCCACTTGGGGAAGTCAGCACTTTCAAATTCTCTTTCTTACAGCTTGGAATTCGTTCCATGGATGAACTGCAATGGGGAAGAATAAGACACGATGCCTATATATTTGGACAAGCACTTGGTGCTCTAATTTCCAATGCTGATCTAGAATTGACCCAAATCTAAGCTTGCTCTCAGAAGGAGAATAGGGCTTGACAATTTCCTGCTGCTTTGTGACCAGTTCCGAAAGTGGGAAGTTGAGCAGGGCATCTCAGGGAGCCTATAATTCATGGCCCTGCAGGATGGGCAAAGACACCTAATGTGGAAAAATGACTTGGGTTGAACCACGGAAAATAACTTGAGAGCAAGGCAGAATTGGAGAAATGGGATTTCAAGAGGGAGCTGGGTCTCGCCTGGTAAGGAGCTAGAATGCGGCAGTACTTCTTCAACGATGCCTTTGTCGAAAAAGGGGTGTATGCCTTTATCCTGAATATATTCCAGGCAGGGGCTCGGTGCAAATCAACACTACATAGTTCTATCACTTCGAATCAAAACAACGGATCATCTATGAAAAGTGTAAAGTCCAGAAATGCCGGGTAGCGTGGAGGTAAACCATACCCACATTTTGTGGAATGTGGGATGGCAAATTGAAATCAGCACTCTGGCGAACTCTATGCTGTATTCGAAAATAATGTAAGAAACAAAGCTATAGCGCATAGGACACTTCCACTCAAGGACGTATATTTTCAGGAAAACCAAAGATCCTCAGGACACAGGCAACCCAACGTTTACTTCTGCTCTCTTTACAAAAGCCTCGACTAGGATACAATCTAAATTTCCTTGGACGGAAAACGTGGATGAAGAATATGTGATTGTTATCTACAATGATATATTAATGAGCCAGGAAATGAGTGAAATAACGTCCCTTGCCACCACCGGAGTGTTCTTAGTTACACTCATTCTCAGCGAATTTAGTCACCTAGAAAATAGTGGTTTATCAAAGACATGAGGTACAGGTGGAATATAAAATTGCACCCCATGAACGAAATGGCAGACGACAGAAAGAATTACAGATTGAGCAAACACACTTATGCCTGTAGGAGCGCAAAGGTCCCTTGAGGTGAGTAAAAGCCAGGTGTTTTCAATGAGCACAGATACTATTCTATATAGACCAAAGAGGGAATGAACACAACTTACTCTAAAACTCAAAGGACTGAACTCAGCCCACTTTGCACACCAGAAAAGATTATTTACAACTGGTCAGAATTTGAAAAACAGTTTATCGATGTCTCTCTGGAAGAGAATCAAGTGGATGCACAGCAGCAAGCAACACAGCACTGACAATCAGCTACACCCCGTGAGAAAAACAAACTGCAAAATAAAGGCAGTGAGTGAGAGATAAATTCTTCGAGACTTCGTTCAGGGGCTGTGATTGAAGTTGTTTTGAGCATATATTAACACACAGAAGGATGGGACCTCAGGGAGGACACTCGTGGCTCTGAGAGTCTTCATGAGCATGAGTCAGCAAATGCAGCCCTTCTAGAATAACACTGCCTTGCCCTGATTCCATGGACCCGAAATCACCAAATGCAGACGACCCTTCCTACAGCGAACACATGCATGGGACAGCCGCAGGATGCTACCCCATTGGACAGGGAAAAAACATGAAAAGCCACCTCATCTTCTCATATCCTGGTGCTCGGGTTCAAGCTTCCAGCCGCTTTCCTGAATATATCTCCACTTGGGGAAGTCAACACGTTCAAAACACTCTTTCTTATAGATTGGAATTCGTTCCATGGATGAACTGCAATGGGGAAGAATAAGACACGATGCCTATACAATTGGACAGGCACTTGGCGCTCTAATTTCCAATGCTGATCTAGAATTGACCCAGTCTAAGTTGGTCTCAGAAGGAGAATAGGGCTTGAAAATTTCCTGCTGCTTTGTGACCAGTTCCGAAAGTGGGAAGTTGAGCAGGGCATCTCAGGGAGCCTATAATTCATGGCCCTGCAGGATGGGCAAAGACACCTAATGTGGAAAAATGACTTGGGTTGAACCACGGAAAATAACTTGAGAGCAAGGCAGAATTGCAGAAATGGGATTTCAAGAGGGAGATGGGTCTCACCTGGTAAGGAGCTAGAATGTGGCAGTACTTCTTCAACCATGCCTTTGTCGAAAAAGGGGTGTATGCCTTTATCCTGAATATATTCAGGATAAAGGCATAGACCGTTTTGGGGCAACCAGGCAGAGGCTCGGTGCAAATCAACACTACATAGTTCTATCACTTCGAATCAAAACAAAGGATCATCTATGAAAAGTGTAAAGACCAGAAATGCCGGGTAGCGTGGAGCTAAACCATACCCACATTTTGTGGAATGTGGGATGGCAAATTGACATCAGCACTTTGGCGAACTCTATGCTGTATTCGAAAATAATGTAAGAAACAAAGCTATAGCGCATAGGACACTTCCACTCAAGGACGTATATTTTCAGGAAAACTAAAGATCCTCAGGACACAGGCAACCCAACGTTTACTTCTGCTCTCTTTACAAAAGCCTCGACTAGGATACAATCTAAATTTCCTTGGACGGAAAACGTGGATGAAGAATATGTGATTGTTATCTACAATGATATATTAGTGAGCCAGGAAATGAGTGAAATAAAGTCTCTTGCCACCACCGGAGTGTTCTTAGTTACACTCATTCTCAGCGAATTTAGTCACCTAGAAAATAGTGGTTTATCAAAGAGATGAGGTACAGGTGGAATATAAAATTGCATCCCATGAACGAAATGGCAGACGACAGAAAGAATTACAGATTGAGCAAACACACTTATGCCTGTAGGAGCGCAAAGGTCCCTTGAGGTGAGTAAAAGCCAGGTGTTTTCAATGAGCACAGATACTATTCTATATAGACCAAAGAGGGAATGAACACAACTTACTCTAAAACTCAAAGGACTGAACTCAGCCCACTTTGCACACCAGAGAAGATTATTGACAACTGGTCAGAATTTGAAAAACAGTTTATCGATGTCTCTCTGAAAGAGAATCAAGTGGATGCACAGCAGCAAGCAACACAGCACTGACAATCAGCTACACCCCGTGAGAAAAACAAACTGCAAAATAAAGGCAGTGAGTGAGAGATAAATTCTTCGAGACTTCGTTCAGGGGCTGTGATTGAAGTTGTTTTGAGCATATATTAACACACAGAAGGATGGGACCTCAGGGAGGACACTCGTGGCTCTGAGAGTCTTCGTGAGCATGAGTCAGCAAATGCAGCACTTCTAGAATAACACTGCCTTGCCCTAATTCCATGGCCCCGAAATCACCAAATGCAGACGACCCTTCCTACAGCGAACACATGCATGGGACAGCCGCAGGATGCTACCCCATTGGACAGGGAAAAAACATGAAAAGCCACCTCATCTTCTCATATCCTGGTGCTCGGGTTCAAGCTTCCAGCCGCTTTCCTGAAAATATCCCCACATGGGGAAGTCAGCACTTTCAAAACCCTCTTTCTTATAGCTAGAAATTCGTTCCATGAATGAACTGCAATGGGGAAGAAAAAGACATGATGCCTGTATATTTGGACAAGCACTTGGCGCTCTAATTTCCAATGCTGATCTAGTATTGACCCAAGCCTAAGCTTGCTCTCAGAAGGAGAATAGGGCTTGACAATTTCCTGCTGCTTTGTGACCAGTTCCCAAAGTGGGAAGTTGAGCAGGGCATCTCAGGGAGCCTATAATTCATGGCCCTGCAGGATGGGCAAAGACACCTAATGTGGAAAAATGACTTGGTTTGAACCACGGAAAATAACTTGAGAGCAAGGCAGAATTGCAGAAATGGGATTTCAAGAGGGAGATGGGTCTCGCCTGGTAAGGAGCTAGAATGTGGCAGTACTTCTTCAACCATGCCTGTGTCGAAAAAGGGGTGTATGCCTTTATCCTGAATATATTCAGGATAAAGGCATAGACCGTTTTGGGGCAACCAGGCAGGGGCTCGGTGCAAATCAACACTACATAGTTCTATCACTTCGAATCAAAACAAAGGGTCATCTACGAAAAGTGTAAAGACCAGAAATGCAGGGTAGCGTGGAGGTATACCGTACCCACATTTTGTGGAATGTGGGATGGCAAATTGAAATCAGCTCTCTGGCGAACTCTATGCTGTATTCGAAAATAATGTAAGAAACAAAGCTATAGTGCCTAGGACACTTCCACTCAAGGACGTATATTTTCAGGAAAACAAAAGATCCTCAGGACACAGGCAACCCAACGTTTACTTCTGCTCTCTTTACAAAAGCCTCGACTAGGATACAATCTAAATTTCCTTGGCCGGAAAACGTGGATGAACAATATGTGATTCTTATCTACAATGATATATTAGTGAGCCAGGAAATGAGTGAAATAACGTCCCTTGCCACCACCGCAGTGTTCTTAGTTACACTCATTCTCAGCGGATTTAGTCATCTAGAAAATAGTGGTTTATCAAAGAGATGAGGTACAGATGGAATATAAAATTGCATCCCATGAATGAAATGGCAGACGACAGAAAGAATTACAGATTTAGCAAACACACTTATGCCTGTAGGAGCGCAAAGGTCCCTTGAGGTGAGTAAAAGCCAGGTGTTTTCAATGAGCACAGATACTATTCTATATAGACCAAAGAGGGAATGAACACAACTTACTCTAAAACTCAAAGGACTGAACTCAGCCCACTTTGCACACCAGAGAAGATTATTTACAACTGGTCAGAATTTGAAAAACAGTTTATCGATGTCTCTCTGGAAGAGAATCAAGTGGATGCACAGCAGCAAGCAACACAGCACTGACAATCAGCTACACCCCGTGAGAAAAACAAACTGCAAAATAAAGGCAGTGAGTGAGAGATAAATTCTTCGAGACTTCGTTCAGGGGCTGTGATTGAAGTTGTTTTGAGCATATATTAACCCACAGAAGGATGGGACCTCAGGGAGGACACTCGTGGCTCTGAGAGTCTTCGTGAGCATGAGTCAGCAAATGCAGCCCTTCTAGAATAACACTGCCTTGCCCTGATTCCATGGCCCCGAAATCACCAAATGCAGACGACCCTTCCTACAGTGAACACATGCATGGGACAGCCGCAGGATGCTACCCCATTGGACAGGGAAAAAACATGAAAAGCCACCTCATCTTCTCATATCCCGGTGCTCGGGTTCAAGCTTCCAGCCGCTTTCCTGAAAATATCCCCACTTAGGGAAGTCAGCACTTTCAAAACCCTCTTTCTTATAGCTTGGAATTCGTTCCATGGATGAACTGCAATGGGGAAGAGTAAGACACGATGCCTACATATTTGGACAGGCACTTGGCGCTCTAATTTCCAATGCTGATCTAGAATTGTCCCAAATGTAAGTTGCTCTCAGAAGGAGAATAGGGCTTGAAAATTTCCTGCTGCTTTTTGACCAGTTCCGAAAGTGGGAAGTTGAGCAGGGCATCTCAGGGAGCCTATAATTCATGGCCCTGCAGGATGGGCAAAGACACCTAATGTGGAAAAATGACTTGGGTTGAACCACAGAAAATAACTTGAGAGCAAGGCAGAATTGCAGAAATGGGATTTCAAGAGGGAGATGGGTCTCGCCTGGTAAGGAGCAAGAATGTGGCAGTACTTCTTCAACCATGCCTTTGTCGAAAAATGGTTGTATGCCTTTATCCTGAATATATTCAGGATAAAGGCATAGACCGTTTTGGGGCAACCAGGCAGGGGCTCGGTGAAAATCAACACTACATAGTGCTATCACTTCCCATCCAAACAAAGGGTCATCTACGAAAAGTGTAAAGACCAGAAATGCAGGGTAGCGTGGAGGTAACCGGACCCACATTTTGTGGAATGTGGGATGGCAAATTGAAATCAGCTCTCTGGCGAACTCTATGCTGTATTCGAAAATAATGTAAGAAACAAAGCTATAGCGCATAGGACACTTCCACTCAAGAACGTACATTTTCAGGAAAACCAAAGATCCCCAGGACACAGGCAACCCAACGTTTACTTCTGCTCTATTTACAAAAGCCTTGACTAGGATACAATCTAAATTTCCTTTGACGGAAAACGTGGATGAAGAATATGTGAGTCTTATCTACAATGATATATTAGTGAGCCAGGAAATGAGTGAAATAACGTCCCTTGCCACCACCGGAGTGTTCTTAGTTACACTCATTCTCAGCGAATTTAGTCACATAGAAAATAGTGGTTTATGAAAGAGATGAGGTACAGGTGGAATATAAAATTGCATCCTATGAACGAAATGGCAGACGACAGAAAGAATTACAGATTTAGCAAACACACTTATGCCTGTAGGAGCGCAAAGGTCCCTTGAGGTGAGTAAAAGCCAGGTGTTTTCAATGAGCACAGATACTATTCTATATAGACCAAAGAGGGAATGAACACAACTTACTCTAAAACTCAAAGGACTGAACTCAGCCCACTTTGCACACCAGAAAAGATTATTTACAACTGGTCAGAATTTGAAAAACAGTTTATCGATGTCTCTCTGGAAGAGAATCAAGTGGATGCACAGCAGCAAGCAACACAGCACTGACAATCAACTACACCCCGAGAGAAAAACAAACTGCAAAATAAAGGCAGTGACTGAGAGATAAATTCTTCGAGACTTCGTTCAGGGGCTGTGATTGAAGTTGTTTTGAGCATATATTAACACACAGAAGGATGGGACCCTAGGGAGGACACTCGTGGCTCTGAGAGTCTTCGTGAGCATGAGTCAGCAAATGCAGCCCTTCTAGAATAACACTGCCTTGCCCTGATTCCATGGCCCCGAAATCACCAAATGCAGACGACCCTTCATACAGCGAACACATGCATGGGACAGCCGCAGGATGCTACCCCATTGGACAGGGAAAAAACATGAAAAGCCACCTCATCTTCTCATATCCTGGTGCTCGGGTTCAAGCTTCCAGGCGCTTTCCTGAAAACATCCCCACTTGGGGAAGTCAGCACTTTCAAAACCCTGTTTCTTATAGCTTGGAATTCGTTCCATGGATGAACTGCAATGGGGAAGAATAAGACACGATGCCTATATATTTGGACAGGCACTTGGTGCTCTAATTTCCAATGCTGATCTAGAATTGACCCAAATCTAAGCTTGCTCTCAGAAGGAGAATAGGGCTTGAAAATTTCCTGCTGCTTTGTGACCAGTTCCGAAAGTGGGAAGTTGAGCAGGGCATCTCAGGGAGCCTATAATTCATGGCCCTGCAGGGTGGGCAAAGACACCTAATGTGGAAAAATGACTTGGGTTGAACCACGGAAAATAACTTGAGAGCAAGGCAGTATTGCAGAAATGGGATTTCAAGAGGGAGATGGGTCTCGCCTGGTAAGGAGCTAGAATGCGGCAGTACTTCTTCAACCATGCCTTTGTAGAAAAAGGGGTGTATGCCTTTATCCTGAATATATTCAGGATAAAGGGATAGACCGTTTTGGGGCAACCAGGCAGGGGCTCGGTGAAAATCAACACTACATAGTGCTATCACTTCCCATCCAAACAAAGGGTCATCTACGAAAAGTGTAAAGACCAGAAATGCAGGGTAGCGTGGAGGTAAACCGTACCCACATTTTGTGGAATGTGGGATGGCAAATTGAAATCAGCACTCTGGCGAACTCTATGGTGTATTTGAAAGTAATGTAAGAAACAAAGCTATAGCGCATCGGACACTTCCACTCAAGGACGTATATTTTCAGGAAAACCAAAGATCCTCAGGACACAGGCAACCCAACGTTTACTTCTGCTCTCTTTACAAAAGCCTCGACTGGGATACAATCTAAATTTCCTTGGACGGAAAACGTGGATGAAGAATATGTGATTCTTATCTACAATGATATATTAGTGAGCCAGGAAATGAGTGAAATAACGTCCCTTGCCACCACCGGAGTGTTCTTAGTTACACTCATTCTCAGCGAATTTAGTCACATAGAAAATAGTGGTTTATCAAAGAGATGAGGTACAGGTGGAATATAAAATTGCATCCCATGAACGAAATGGCAGACGGCAGAAAGAATTACAGATTTAGCAAACACACTTATGCCTGTAGGAGCGCAAAGGTCCCTTGAGGTGAGTAAAAGCCAGGTGTTTTCAATGAGCACAGATACTATTCTATATAGACCAAAGAGGGAATGAACACAACTTACTCTAAAACTCAAAGGACTGAACTCAGCCCACTTTGCACACCAGAAAAGATTATTTACAACTGGTCAGAATTTGAAAAACAGTTTATCGATGTCTCTCTGGAAGAGAATCAAGTGGATGCACAGCAGCAAGCAACACAGCACTGACAATCAGCTACACCCCGTGAGAAAAACAAACTTCAAACTAAAGGCAGTGAGTGAGAGATAAATTCTTCGAGACTTCGTTCAGGGGCTGTGATTGAAGTTGTTTTGAGCATATATTAACACACAGAAGGATGGGACCTCAGGGAGGACACTCGTGGCTCTGAGAGTCTTCGTGAGCATGAGTCAGCAAATGCAGCCCTTCTAGAATAACACTGCCTTGCCCTGATTCCATGGCCCCGAAATCACCAAATGCAGACGACCCTTCCTACAGCGAACACATGCATGGGACAGCCGCAGGATGCTACCCCATTGGACAGGGAAAAAACATGAAAAGCCACCTCATCTTCTCATATCCTGGTGCTCGGGTTCAAGCTTCCAGCCGCTTTCCTGAAAATATCCCCACTTGGTGAAGTCAGCACTTTCAAAACCCTCTTTCTTATAGCTTGGAATTCGTTCCATGGATGAACTGCAATGGGGAAGAATAAGACACGATGCCTATATATTTGGACAGGCACTTTGTGCTCTAATTTACAATGCTGATCTAGAATTGAACCAAATCTAAGCTTGCTCTCAGAAGGAGAATAGGGCTTGAAAATTTCCTGCTGCTTTGTGACCAGTTCCGAAAGTGGAAAGTTGAGCAGGTCATCTCAGGGAGCCTATAATTCATGGACCTGCAGGATGGGCAAAAACACCTAATGTGGAAAAATGACTTGGGTTGAACCACGGAAAATAACTTGAGAGCAAGGCAGAATTGCAGAAATGGGATTTCAAGAGGGAGATGGGTCTCGCCTGGTAACGAGCTAGAATGCGGCAGTACTTCTTCAACCATGCCTTTGTCGAAAAAGCGGTGTATGATTTTATCCTGAATATATTCAGGATAAAGGCATAGACCGTTTTGGGGCAACCAGGCAGTGGCTCGGTGCAAATCAACACTACATAGTGCTATCACTTCCCATCCAAAACAGAGTCATCTATGAAAAGTGTAAAGACCAGAATTGCAGGGTAGCGTGGAGGTAAACCGTACCCACATTTTGTGGAATGTGGGATGTCAAATTGAAATCAGCACTCTGGCGAACTCTATGCTGTATTCGAAAGTAATGTAAGAAACAAAGCTATAGCGCATAGGACACTTCCACTCAAGAACGTATATTTTCAGGAAATCCAAAGATCCCCAGGACACAGGCAACCCAACGTTGACTTCTGCTCTCTTTACAAAAGCCTCGACTAGGATACAATCTAAATTTCCTTGGACGGAAAACGTGAATGAAGAATATGTGAGTCTTATCTACAATGATATATTAGTGAGCCAGGTAATGAGTGAAATAACGTCCCTTGCCACCACCGGAGTGTTCTTAGTTACACTCATTCTCAGCGAATTTAGTCACAAAGAAAATAGTGGTTTATCAAAGAGATGAGGTACAGTTGGAATATAAAATTGCATCCCATGAATGAAATGGCAGACGACAGAAAGAATTACAGATTTAGCAAACACGCTTATGCCTATAGGAGCGCAAAGGTCCCTTGAGGTGAGTAAAAGCCAGGTGTTTTCAATGAGCACAGATACTATTCTATATAGACCAAAGAGGGAATGAACACAACTTACTCTAAAACTCAAAGGACTGAACTCAGCCCACTTTGCACACCAGAAAAGATTATTTACAACTGGTCAGAATTTGAAAAACAGTTTATCGATGTCTCTCTGGAAGAGAATCAAGTGGATGCACAGCAGCAAGCAACACAGCACTGACAATCAGCTACACCCCGTGAGAAAAACAAACTGCAAACTAAAGGCAGTGAGTGAGAGATAAATTCTTCGAGACTTCGTTCAGGGGCTGTGATTGAAGTTGTTTTGAGCATATATTAACACACAGAAGGATGGGACCTCAGGGAGGACACTCGTGGCTCTGAGAGTCTTCGTGAGCATGAGTCAGCCAATGCAGCCCTTCTAGAATAACACTGCCTTGCCCTGATTCCATGGCCCCGAAATCACCAAATGCAGACGACCCTTCCTACAGCGAACACATGCATGGGACAGCCGCAGGATGCTACCCCATTGGACAGGGAAAAAACATGAAAAGCCACCTCATCTTCTCATATCCTGGTGCTCGGGTTCAAGCTTCCAGCCTCTTTCCTGAAAATATCCACACTTGGGGAAGTCAGCACTTTCAAAACCCTCTTTCTTATAGCTTGGAATTCGTTCCATGGATGAACTGCAATGGGGAAGAATAAGACACGATGCCTATACATTGGGACAGGCACTTGGCGCTCTAATTTCCAATGCTGATCTAGAATTGACCCAGTCTAAGTTGCTCTCAGAAGGAGAATAGGGCTTGAAAATTTCCTGCTGCTTTGTGACCAGTTCCGAAAGTGGGAAGTTGAGCAGGGCATCTCAGGGAGCCTATAATTCATGGCCCTGCAGGATGGGCAAAGACACCTAATGTGGAAAAATGACTTGGGTTGAACCACGGAAAATAACTTGAGAGCAAGGCAGAATTGCAGAAATGGGATTTCAAGAGGGAGATGGGTCTCGCCTGGTAAGGAGCTAGAATGCGGCAGTACTTCTTCATCCATGCCTTTGTCGAAAAAGGGGTGTATGCCTTTATCCTGAATATATTCAGGATAAAGGCATAGACCATTTTGGGGCAACCAGGCAGGGGCTCGGTGCAAATCAACACTACATAGTTCTATCACTTCGAATCAAAACAAAGGATCACCTATGAAAAGTGTAAAGACCAGAAATGCCGGGTAGCGTGGAGGTAAACCGTACCCACATTTTGTGGAATGTGGGATGTCAAATTGAAATCAGCACTCTGGCGAACTCTATGCTGTATTCGAAAGTAATGTAAGAAACAAAGCTATAGCGCATAGGACACTTCCACTCAACAACGTACATTTTCAGGAAAACCAAAGATCCCCAGGACACAGGCAACCCAACGTTTACTTCTGCTCTCTTTACAAAAGCCTTGACTAGGATACAATCTAAATTTCCTTGGACGGAAAACGTGGATGAAGAATATGCGAGTCTTATCTACAATGATATATTAGTGAGCCAGGAAATGAGTGAAATAACGTCCCTTGCCACCACCGGAGTGTTCTTAGTTACACTCATTGTCAGCGAATTTAGTCACATAGAAAATAGTGGTTTATCAAAGAGATGAGGTACAGGTGGAATATAAAATTGCATCCCATGAACGAAATGGCAGACGACAGAAAGAATTACAGATTTAGCAAACACACTTATGCCTGTAGGAGCGCAAAGGTCCCTTGAGGTGAGTAAAAGCCAGGTGTTTTCAATGAGCACAGATACTATTCTATATAGACCAAAGAGGGAATGAACACAACTTACTCTAAAACTCAAAGGACTGAACTCAGCCCACTTTGCACACCAGAAAAGATTATTTACAACTGGTCAGAATTTGAAAAACAGTTTATCGATGTCTCTCTGGAAGAGAATTAAGTGGATGCACAGCAGCAAGCAACAGAGCATTGACAATCAACTACACCCCGAGAGAAAAACAAACTGCAAAATAAAGGCAGTGACTGAGAGATAAATTCTTCGAGACTTCGTTCAGGGGCTGTGATTGAAGTTGTTTTGAGCATATATTAACACACAGAAGGATGGGACCTCAGGGAGGACACTCGTGGCTCTGAGAGTCTTCGTGAGCATGAGTCAGCAAATGCAGCCTTTCTAGAATAACACTGCCTTGCCCTGATTCCATGGCCCCGAAATCACCAAATGCAGACGACCCTTCCTACAGCGAACAAATGCATGGGACAGCCGCAGGATGCTACCACATTGGACAGGGAAAAAACATGAAAAGCCACCTCATCTTCTCATATCCTGGTGCTCGGGTTCAAGCTTCCAGGCGCTTTCCTGAAAACATCCCCACTTGGGGAAGTCAGCACTTTCAAAACCCTGTTTCTTATAGCTTGGAATTCGTTCCATGGATGAACTGCAATGGGGAAGAATAAGACACGATGCCTATATATTTGGACAGGCACTTGGTGCTCTAATTTCCAATGCTGATCTAGAATTGACCCAAATCTAAGCTTGCTCTCAGAAGGAGAATAGGGCTTGAAAATTTCCTGCTGCTTTGTGACCAGTTCTGAAAGTGGGAAGTTGAGCAGGTCATCTCAGAGAGCCTATAATTCATGGACCTGCAGGATGGGTAAAAACACCTAATGTGGAAAAATGACTTGGGTTGAACCACGGAAAATAACTTGAGAGCAAGGCAGTATTGCAGAAATGGGATTTCAAGAGGGAGATGGGTCTCGCCTGGTAAGGAGCTAGAATGCGGCAGTACTTCTTCAACCATGCCTTTGTCGAAAAAGGGGTGTATGCCTTTATCCTGAATATATTCAGGATAAAGGCATAGACCGTTTTGGGGCAACCAGGCAGGGGCTCAGTGAAAATCAACACTACATAGTGCTATCACTTCCCATCCAAACAAAGGGTCATCTACGAAAAGTGTAAAGACCAGAAATGCCGGGTAGCGTGGAGGTAAACCGTACCCACATTTTGTGGAATGTGGGATGTCAAATTGAAATCAGCACTCTGGCGAACTCTATGCTGTATTTGAAAGTAATGTAAGAAACAAAGCTATAGCGCATCGGACACTTCCACTCAAGGACGTATATTTTCAGGAAAACCAAAGATCCTCAGGACACAGGCAACCCAACGTTTACTTCTGCTCTCTTTACAAAAGCCTCGACTGGGATACAATCTAAATTTCCTTGGACGGAAAACGTGGATGAAGAATATGTGATTCTTATCTACAATGATATATTAGTGAGCCAGGAAATGAGTGAAATACCGTCCCTTGCCACCACCGGAGTGTTCTTAGTTACACTCATTCTCAGCGAATTTAGTCACCTAGAAAATAGTGGTTTATCAAAGAGATGAGGTACAGGTGGAATATAAAATTGCATCCCATGAACGAAATGGCAGACGGCAGAAAGAATTACAGATTTAGCAAACACACTTATGCCTGTAGGAGCGCAAAGGTCCCTTGAGGTGAGTAAAAGCCAGGTGTTTTCAATGAGCACAGATACTATTCTATATAGACCAAAGAGGGAATGAACACAACTTACTCTAAAACTCAAAGGACTGAACTCAGCCCACTTTGCACACCAGAAAAGATTATTTACAACTGGTCAGAATTTGAAAAACAGTTTATCGATGTCTCTCGGGAAGAGAATCAAGTGGATGCACAGCAGCAAGCAACACAGCACTGACAATCAGCTACACACCGTGAGAAAAAACAAACTGCAAACTAAAGGCAGTGAGTGAGAGATAAATTCTTCGAGACTTCGTTCAGGGGCTGTGATTGAAGTTGTTTTGAGCATATATTAACACACAGAAGGTTGGGACCTCAGGGAGGACACTCGTGGCTCTGAGAGTCTTCGTGAGCATGAGTCAGCAAATGCAGCCCTTCTAGAATAACACTGCCTTGCCCTGATTCCATGGCCCCGAAATCACCAAATGCAGACGACCCTTCCTACAGCGAACACATGCATGGGACAGCCGCAGGATGCTACCCCATTGGACAGGGAAAAAACATGAAAAGCCACCTCATCTTCTCATATCCTGGTGCTCGGGTTCAAGCTTCCAGCCGCTTTCCTGAAAGTATCCCCACTTGGTGAAGTCAGCACTTTCAAAACCCTCTTTCTTATAGCTTGGAATTCGTTCCATGGATGAACTGCAATGGGGAAGAATAAGACACGATGCCTATATATTTGGACAGGCACTTGGTGCTCTAATTTCCAATGCTGATCTAGAATTGAACCAAATCTAAGCTTGCTCTCAGAAGGAGAATAGGGCTTGAAAATTTCCTGCTGCTTTGTGACCAGTTCCGAAAGTGGAAAGTTGAGCAGGTCATCTCAGGGAGCCTATAATTCATGGACCTGCAGGATGGGCAAAAACACCTAATGTGGAAAAATGACTTGGGTTGAACCACGGAAAATAACTTGAGACCAAGGCAGAATTGCAGAAATGGGATTTCAAGAGGGAGATGGGTCTCGCCTGGTAAGGAGCTAGAATGCGGCAGTACTTCTTCAACCATGCCTTTGTCGAAAAAGCGGTGTATGGCTTTATCCTGAATATATTCAGGATAAAGGCATAGACCGTTTTGGGGCAACCAGGCAGTGGCTCGGTGCAAATCAACACTACATAGTGCTATCACTTCCCATCCAAAAAAGAGTCATCTATGAAAAGTGTAAAGACCAGAAATGCAGGGTAGCGTGGAGGTAAACCGTACCCACATTTTGTGGAATGTGGGATGTCAAATTGAAATCAGCACTCTGGCGAACTCTATGCTGTATTCGAAAGTAATGTAAGAAACAAAGCTATAGCGCATAGGACACTTCCACTCAAGAACGTATATTTTCAGGAAAACCAAAGATCCCCAGGACACAGGCAACCCAACGTTGACTTCTGCTCTCTTTACAAAAGCCTCGACTAGGATACAATCTAAATTTCCTTGGACGGAAAACGTGAATGAAGAATATGTGAGTCTTATCTACAATGATATATTAGTGAGCCAGGTAATGAGTGAAATAACGTCCCTTGCCACCACCGGAGTGTTCTTAGTTACACTCATTCTCAGCGAATTTAGTCACAAAGAAAATAGTGGTTTATCAAAGAGATGAGGTACAGTTGGAATATAAAATTGCATCCCATGAACGAAATGGCAGACGACAGAAAGAATTACAGATTTAGCAAACACACTTATGCCTGTAGGAGCGCAAAGGTCCCTTGAGGTGAGTAAAAGCCAGGTGTTTTCAATGAGCACAGATACTATTCTATATAGACCAAAGAGGGAATGAACACAACTTACTCTAAAACTCAAAGGACTGAACTCAGCCCACTTTGCACACCAGAAAAGATTATTTACAACTGATCAGAATTTGAAAAACAGTTTATCGATGTCTCTCTGGAAGAGAATCAAGTGGATGCACAGCAGCAAGCAACACAGCACTGACAATCAGCTACACCCCGTGAGAAAAACAAACTGCAAACTAAAGGCAGTGAGTGAGAGATAAATTCTTCGCGACTTCGTTCAGGGGCTGTGATTGAAGTTGTTTTGAGCATATATTAACACACAGAAGGATGGGACCTCAGGGAGGACACTCGTGGCTCTGAGAGTCTTGGTGAGCATGAGTCAGCAAATGCAGCCTTTCTAGAATAACACTGCCTTGCCCTGATTCCATGGCCCCGAAATCACCAAATGCAGACGACCCTTCCTACAGCGAACACATGCATGGGACAGCCGCAGGATGCTACCACATTGGACAGGGAAAAAACATGAAAAGCCACCTCATCTTCTCATATCCTGGTGCTCGGGTTCAAGCTTCCAGCCGCTTTCGTGAAAACATCCCCACTTGGGGAAGTCAGCACTTTCAAAAGCCTCTTTCTTATAGCTTGGAATTCGTTCCATGGATGAACTGCAATGGGGAAGAATAAGACACGATGCCTATATATTTGGACAGGCACTTGGCGCTCTAATTTCCAATGCTGATCTAGAATTGACCCAAATCTAAGCTTGCTCTCAGAAGGAGAATAGGGCTTGAAAATTTCCTGCTGCTTTGTGACTAGTTCCGAAAGTGGGAAGTTGAGCAGGGCATCTCAGGGAGCCTATAATTCATGGCCCTGCAGGATGGGCAAAAACACCTAATGTGGAAAAATGACTTGGGTTGAACCACGGAAAATAACTTGAGAGCAAGGCAGAATTGCAGAAATGGGATTTCAAGAGGGAGATGGGTCTCGCCTGGTAAGGAGCTAGATTGCGGCAGTACTTCTTCAACCATGCCTTTGTCGAAAAAGGGGTGTATGCCTTTATCCTGAGTATATTCAGTATAAAGGCATAGACCGTTTTGGGGCAACCAGGCAGTGGCTCCGTGCAAATCAACACTACATAGTTCTATCACTTCCCATCCAAAAAAGGGTCATCTATGAAAAGTGTAAAGACCAGAAATGCAGGGTAGCGTGGAGGTAAACCGTACCCACATTTTGTGGAATGTGGGATGTCAAATTGAAATCAGCACTCTTGCGAACTCTATGCTGTATTCGAAAGTAATGTAAGAAACAAAGCTATAGCGCATCGGACACTTCCACTCAAGGACGTATATTTTCAGGAAAACCAAAGATCCCCAGGACACAGGCAACCCAACGTTGACTTCTGCTCTCTTTACAAAAGCCTCGACTAGGATACAATCTAAATTTCCTTGGACGGAAAACGTGGATGAAGAATATGTGAGTCTTATCTACAATGATATATTAGTGAGCCAGGAAATGAGTGAAATAACGTCCATTGCCACCACCGGAGTGTTCTTAGTTACACTCATTCTCAGCGAATTTAGTCACAAAATAAATAGTGGTTTATCAAAGAGATGAGGTACAGGTGGAATATAAAATTGCATCCCATGAAGGAAATGGCAGACGACAGAAAGAATTACAGATTTAGCAAACACGCTTATGCCTGTAGGAGCGCAAAGGTCCCTTGAGGTGAGTAAAAGCCAGGTGTTTTCAATGAGCACAGATACTATTCTATATAGACCAAAGAGGGAATGAACACAACTTACTCTAAAACTCAAAGGACTGAACTCAGCCCACTTTGCACACCAGAAAAGATTATTTACAACTGTTCAGAATTTGAAAAACAGTTTATCAATGTCTCTCTGGAAGAGAATCAAGTGGATGAACAGCAGCAAGCAACACAGCACTGACAATCAGCTACACCCCGTGAGAAAAACAAACTGCAAACTAAAGGCAGTGAGTGAGAGATAAATTCTTCGAGACTTCGTTCAGGGGCTGTGATTGAAGTTGTTTTGAGCATATATTAACACACAGAAGGATGGGACCTCAGGGAGGACACTCGTGGCTCTGAGAGTCTTCGTGAGCATGAGTCAGCAAATGCAGCCCTTCTAGAATAACACTGCCTTGCCCTGATTCCATGGACCCGAAATCACCAAATGCAGACGACCCTTCCTACTGTGAACACATGCATGGGACAGCCGCAAGATGCTACCCCATTGGACAGGGAAAAAACATGAAAATCCACCTCATCTTCTCATATCCTGGTGCTCGGGTTCAAGCTTCCAGCCTCTTTCCTGAAAATATTCACACTTGGGGAAGTCAGCACTTTCAAAACCCTCTTTCTTATAGCTTGGAATTCGTTCCATGGATGAACTGCAATGGGGAAGAATAAGACACGATGCCTATATATTTGGACAGGCACTTGGCGCTCTAATTTCCAATGCTGATCTAGAATTGACCCAGTCTAAGTTGCTCTCAGAAGGAGAATAGGGGTTGAAAATTTCCTGCGGCTTTGTGACCAGTTCCGAAAGTGGGAAGTTGAGCAGGGTATCTCAGGGAGCCTATAATTCATGGCCCTGCAGGATGGGCAAAGACACCTAATGTGGAAAAATGACTTGGGTTGAACCACGGAAAATAACTTGAGAGCAAGGCAGAATTGCAGAAATGGGATTTCAAGAGGGAGATGGGTCTCGCCTGGTAAGGAGCTAGAATGCGGCAGTACTTCTTCAACCATGCCTTTGTCAAAAAAGGGGTGTATGCCTTTATCCTGAATATATTCAGGATAAAGGCATAGACCGTTTTGGGGCAACCAGGCAGGGGCTCGGTGCAAATCAACACTACATAGTTCTATCACTTCGAATCAAAACAAACGATCACCTATGAAAAGTGTAAAGACCAGAAATGCCGGGTAGCGTGGAGGTAAACCGTACCCACATTTTGTGGAATGTGGGATGGCAAATTGAAATCAGCACTCTGGCGAAATCTATGCTGTATTCGAAAGTAATGTAAGAAACAAAGCTATAGCGCATAGGACACTTCCACTCAAGGACGTATATTTTCAGGAAAACCAAAGATCCTCAGGACACAGGCAACCCAACGTTTACTTCTGCTCTCTTTACAAAAGCCTCGACTAGGATACAATCTAAATTTCCTTGGACGGAAAACGTGGATGAAGAATATGTGATTCTTATCTACAATGATATATTAGTGAGCCAGGAAATGAGTGAAATAACTGCCCTTGCCACGACCGGAGTGTTGTTAGTTACACTCATTCTCAGCGAATTTAGTCACATAGAAAATAGTGGTTTATCAAAGAGATGAGGTACAGGTGGAATATAAAATTGCATCCCATGAACGAAATGGCAGACGACAGAAAGAATTACAGATTTAGCAAACACACTTATGCCTGTAGGAGCGCAAAGGTCCCTTGAGGTGAGTAAAAGCCAGGTGTTTTCAATGAGCACAGATACTATTCTATATAGACCAAGGAGAGAATAAACACAACTTACTCTAAAACTGAAAGGACTGAACTCAGCCCACTTTGCACACCAGAAAAGATTATTTACAACTGGTCAGAATTTGAAAAACAGTTTATCGATGTCTCTCTGGAAGAGAATCAAGTGGATGCACAGCAGCAAGCAACACAGCACTGACAATCAGCTACACCCCGAGAGAAAAACAAACTGCAAACTAAAGGCAGTGAGTGAGAGATAAATACTTCGAGACTTCGTTCAGGGGCTGTGATTGAAGTTGTTTTGAGCATATATTAACAAACAGAAGGATGGGACCTCAGGGAGGACACTCTTTGCTCTGAGAGTCTTCATGAGCATGAGTCAGCAAATGCAGCCCTTCTAGAATAACACTGCCTTGCCCTGATTCCATGGACCCAAAATCACCAAATGCAGACGACCCTTCTTACAGCGAACACATGCATGGCACAGCCGCAGGATGCTACACCATTGGACAGGGAAAAAACATGAAAAGCCACCTCATCTTCTCATATCCTGGTGCTCGGGTTCAAGCTTCCAGCCGCTTTCCTGAAAACATCCCCACTTGGGGAAGTCAGCACTTTCAAAACCCTCTTTCTTATAGCTTGGAATTCGTTCCATGGATGAACTGCAATGGGGAAGAGTAAGACACGATGCCTATATATTTGGACAGGCACTTGGCGCGCTAATTTCCAATGATGATCTAGAATTGTCCCAAATCTAAGTTGCTCTCAGAAGGAGAATAGGGCTTGAAAATTTCCTGCTGCTTTTTGACCAGTTCCGAAAGTGGGAATTTGAGCAGGGCATCTAAGGGAGCCTATCATTCATGGCCCTGCAGGATGGGCAAAGAAACTTAATGTGGAAAAATGACTTGGGTTGAACCACGGAAAATAACTTGAGAGCAAGGCAGAATTGCAGAAATGGGATTTCAAGAGGGAGATGGGTGTCGCCTGGTAAGGAGCTAGAATGCGGCAGTAATTCTTCAACCATGCCTTTGTCGAAAAAGGGGTGTATGGCTTTATCCTGAATATATTCAGGATAAAGGCATAGACCGTTTTGGGGCAACCAGTCAGTGGCTCGGTGCAAATCAACACTACGTAGTGCTATCACTTCCCATCCAAAAAAGAGTCATCTATGAAAAGTGTAAAGACCAGAAATGCAGGGTAGCGTGGAGGTAAACCGTACCCACATTTTGTGGAATGTGGGATGGCAAATTGAAATCAGCACTCTGGCGAACTCTATGCTGTATTTGAAAGTAATGTAAGAAACAAAGCTATAGCGCATAGGACACTTCCACTCAAGAACGTACATTTTCAGGAAAACCAAAGATCCCCAGGACACAGGCAACCCAACGTTTACTTCTGCTCTCTTTACAAAAGCCTTGACTAGGATACAATCTAAATTTCCTTGGACGGAAAACGTGGATGAAGAATATGTGAGTCTTATCTACAATGATATATTAGTGAGCCAGGAAATGAGTGAAATAACGTCCCTTGCCACCACCCGAGTGTTCTTAGTTACACTCATTCTCAGCGAATTTAGTCACATAGAAAATAGTGGTTTATCAAAGAGATGAGGTACAGGTGGAATATAAAATTGCATCCCATGAACGAAATGGCAGACGACAGAAAGAATTACAGATTTAGCAAACACACTTATGCCTGTAGGAGCGCAAAGGTCCCTTGAGGTGAGTAAAAGCCAGGTGTTTTCAATGAGCACAGATACTATTCTATATAGACCAAAGAGGGAATGAACACAACTTACTCTAAAACTCAAAGGACTGAACTCAGCCCACTTTGCACACCAGAAAAGATTATTTACAACTGGTCAGAATTTGAAAAACAGTTTATCGATGTCTCTCTGGAAGAGAATTAAGTGGATGCACAGCAGCAAGCAACACAGCATTGACAATCAACTACACCCCGAGAGAAAAACAAACTGCAAAATAAAGGCAGTGAGTGAGAGATAAATTCTTCGAGACTTCGTTCAGGGGCTGTGATTGAAGTTGTTTTGAGCATATATTAACACACAGAAGGATGGGACCCTAGGGAGGACACTCGTGGTTCTGAGAGTCTTCGTGAGCATGAGTCAGCCAATGCAGCCCTTCTAGAATAACACTGCCTTGCCCTGATTCCATGGCCCCGAAATCACCAAATGCAGATGACCCTTCCTACAGCGAACACATGCATGGGACAGCCGCAGGATGCTACCCCATTGGACAGGGAAAAAACATGAAAAGACACCTCATCTTCTCATATCCTGGTGCTCGGGTTCAAGCTTCCAGGCGCTTTCCTGAAAACATCCCCACTTGGGGAAGTCAGCACTTTCAAACCCTGTTTCTTATAGCTTGGAATTCGTTCCATGGATGAACTGCAATGGGGAAGAATAAGACACGATGCCTATATATTTGGACAGGCACTTGGTGCTCTAATTTCCAATGCTGATCTAGAATTGACCCAAATCTAAGCTTGCTCTCAGAAGGAGAATAGGGCTTGAAAATTTCCTGCTGCTTTGTGACCAGTTCCGAAAGTGGGAAGTTGAGCAGGGCATCTCAGGGAGCCGATAATTCATGGCCCCGCAGGATGGGCAAAGACACCTAATGTGGAAAAATGACTTGGGTTGAACCACGGAAAATAACTTGAGAGCAAGGCAGTATTGCAGAAATGGGATTTCAAGAGGGAGATGGGTCTCGCCTGGTAAGGAGCTAGAATGCGGCAGTACTTCTTCAACCATGCCTTTGCCGAAAAAGGGGTGTATGCCTTTATCCTGAATATATTCAGGATAAAGGCATAGACCGTTTTGGGGCAACCAGGCAGGGGCTCGGTGAAAATCAACACTACATAGTGCTATCACTTCCCATCCAAACAAAGGGTCATCTACGAAAAGTGTAAAGACCAGAAATGCAGGGTAGCGTGGAGGTAAACCGTACCCACATTTTGTGGAATGTGGGATGGCAAATTGAAATCAGCACTCTGGCGAACTCTATGCTGTATTTGAAAGTAATGTAAGAAACAAAGCTACAGCGCATCGGACACTTCCACTCAAGGACGTATATTTTCAGGAAAACCAAAGATCCTCAGGACACAGGCAACCCAACGTTTACTTCTGCTCTCTTTACAAAAGCCTCGACTGGGATACAATCTAAATTTCCTTGGACGGAAAACGTGGATGAAGAATATGTGAGTCTTATCTACAATGATATATTAGTGAGCCAGGAAATGAGTGAAATAACGTCCGTTGCCACCACTGGAGTGTTCTTAGTTACACTCATTCTCAGCGAATTTAGTCACATAGAAAATAGTGGTTTATCAAAGAGATGAGGTACAGGTGGAATATAAAATTGCATCCCATGAACGAAATGGCAGACGACAGAAAGAATTACAGATTTAGCAAACACACTTATGCCTGTAGGAGCGCAAAGGTCCCTTGAGGTGAGTAAAAGCCAGGTGTTTTCAATGAGCACAGATACTATTCTATATAGACCAAAGAGGGAATGAACACAACTTACTCTAAAACTCAAAGGACTGAACTCAGCCCACTTTGCACACCAGAAAAGATTATTTACAACTGGTCAGAATTTGAAAAACAGTTTATTGATGTCTCTCTGGAAGAGAATTAAGTGGATGCACAGCAGCAAGCAACACAGCATTGACAATCAACTACACCCCGAGAGAAAAACAAACTGCAAAATAAAGGCAGTGAGTGAGATATAAATTCTTCGAGACTTCGTTCAGGGGCTGTGATTGAAGTTGTTTTGAGCATATATTAACACACAGAAGGATGGGACCCTAGGGAGGACACTCGTGGTTCTGAGAATCTTCGTGAGAATGAGTCAGCAAATGCAGCCCTTCTAGAATAACAGTGCCTTGCCCTGATTCCATGGACCCGAAATCACCAAATGCAGACGACCATTCCTACAGCGAACACATGCATGGGACAGCCGCAGGATGCTACCCCATTGGACAGGGAAAAAACTTGAAAAGCCACCTCATCTTCTCATATCCTGGTGCTCGGGTTCAAGCTTCCAGGCGCTTTCCTGAAAACATCCCCACTTGGGGAAGTCAGCACTTTCAAAACCATGTTTCTTATAGCTTGGAATTCGTTCCATGGATGAACTGCAATGGGGAAGAATAAGACACGATGCCTATATATTTGGACAGGCACTTGGTGCTCTAATTTCCAATGCTGATCTAGAATTGACCCAAATCTAAGCTTGCTCTCAGAAGGAGAATAGGGCTTGAAAATTTCCTGTTGCTTTGTGACCAGTTCCGAAAGTGGGAAGTTGAGCAGGGCATCTCAGGGAGCCGATAATTCATGGCCCCGCAGGATGGGCATAGACACCTAATGTGGAAAAATGACTTGGGTTGAACCACGGAAAATAACTTGAGAGCAAGGCAGTATTGCAGAAATGGGATTTCAAGAGGGAGATGGGTCTCGCCTGGTAAGGAGCTAGAATGCGGCAGTACTTCTTCAACCATGCCTTTGCCGAAAAAGGGGTGTATGCCTTTATCCTGAATATATTCAGGATAAAGGCATAGACCGTTTTGGGGCAACCAGGCAGGGGCTCGGTGAAAATCAACACTACATAGTGCTATCACTTCCCATCCAAACAAAGGGTCATCTACGAAAAGTGTAAAGACCAGAAATGCAGGGTAGCGTGGAGGTAAACCGTACCCACATTTTGTGGAATGTGGGATGGCAAATTGAAATCAGCACTCTGGCGAACTCTATGCTGTATTTGAAAGTAATGTAAGAAACAAAGCTATAGCGCATCGGACACTTCCACTCAAGGACGTATATTTTCAGGAAAACCAAAGATCCTCAGGACACAGGCAACCCAACGTTTACTTCTGCTCTCTTTACAAAAGCCTCGACTGGGATACAATCTAAATTTCCTTGGACGGAAAACGTGGATGAAGAATATGTGAGTCTTATCTACAATGATATATTAGTGAGCCAGGAAATGAGTGAAATAACGTCCGTTGCCACCACCGGAGTGTTCTTAGTTACACTCATTCTCAGCGAATTTAGTCACATAGAAAATAGTGGTTTATCAAAGAGATGAGGTACAGGTGGAATATAAAATTGCATCCCATGAATGAAATGGCAGACGACAGAAAGAATTACAGATTTAGCAAACACACTTATGCCTCTAGGAGCGCAAAGGTCCCTTGAGGTGAGTAAAAGCCAGGTGTTTTCAATGAGCACAGATACTATTCTATATAGACCAAAGAGGGAATGAACACAACTTACTCTAAAACTCAAAGGACTGAACTCAGCCCACTTTGCACACCAGAAAAGATTATTTACAGCTGGTCAGAATTTGAAAAACAGTTTATCGATGTCTCTCTGGAAGAGAATCAAGTGGATGCACAGCAGCAAGCAACACAGCTCTGACAATCAGCTACACCCCGTGAGAAAAACAAACTGCAAAATAAAGGCAGTGAGTGAGAGATAAATTCTTCGAGACTTCGTTCAGGGGCTGTGATTGAAGGTGTTTTGAGCATATATTAACACACAGAAGGATGGGACCTCAGGGAGGACACTCGTGGCTCTGAGAGTCTTCGTGAGCATGAGTCAGCAAATGCAGCCCTTCTAGAATAACACTGCCTTGCCCTGATTCCATGGACCCGAAATCACCAAATGCAGACGACCCTTCCTACAGTGAACACATGCATGGGAGAGCCGCAGGATGCTACCCCATTGGACAGGGTAAAAACATGAAAAGCCTCCTCATCTTCTCATATCCTGGTGCTCGGGTTCAAGCTTCCAGCCGCTTTCCTGAAAATATCCCCACTTGGGGAAGTCAGCACGTTCAAAACCCTCTTTCTTATAGCTAGAAATTCGTTCCATGAATGAACTGCAATGGGGAAGAATAAGACACGATGCCTGTATATTTGGACAAGCACTTGGCGCTCTAATTTCCAATGCTGATCTAGAATTGACCCAAGCCTAAGCTTGCTCTCAGAAGGAGAATAGGGCTTGAAAATTTCCTGCTGCTTTGTGACCAGTTCCCAAAGTGGGAAGTTGAGCAGGGCATCTCAGGGAGCCGATAATTCATGGCCCTGCAGGATGGGCAAAGACACCTCATGTGGAAAAATGACTTGGATTGAACCACGGAAAATAACTTGAGAGAAAGGCAGAATTGCAGAAATGGGATTTCAAGAGGGAGATGGGTCTCGCCTGGTAAGGAGCTAGAATGCGGCAGTACTTCTTCAACCATGCCTTTGTCGAAAAAGGGGTGTATGCCTTTATCCTGAATATATTCAGGATAAAGGCATAGACCGTTTTGGGGCAACCAGGCAGGGGCTCGGTGCAAATCAACACTACATAGTTCTATCACTTCAAATCAAAACAAAGGGTCATCTACGAAAAGTGTAAAGACCAGAAATGCAGGGTAGCGTGGAGGTAAACCGTACCCACATTTTGTGGAATGTGGGATGGCAAATTGAAATCAGCACTCTGGCGAACTCTATGCTGTATTCGAAAGTAATGTAAGAAACAAAGCCATAGCGCATCGGACACCTCCACTCAAGGACGTATATTTTCAGGAAAACCAAAGATCCTCAGGACACAGGCAACCCAACGTTTACTTCTGCTCTCTTTACAAAAGCCTCGACTGGGATACAATCTAAATTTCCTTGGACGGAAAACGTGGATGAAGAATATGTGAGTCTTATCTACAAGGATATATTAGTGAGCCAGGAAATGAGTGAAATAACGTCCCTTGCCACCACCGGAGTGTTCTTAGTTACACTCATTCTCAGCGAATTTAGTCACATAGAAAATAGTGGTTTATCAAAGAGATGAGGTAGAGGTGGAATATAAACTTGCATCCCATGAACGAAATGGCAGACGACAGAAAGAATTACAGATTTAGCAAACACACTTATGCCTGTAGGAGCGCAAAGGTCCCTTGAGGTGAGTAAAAGCCAGGTGTTTTCAATGAGCACAGATACTATTCTATATAGACCAAAGAGGGAATGAACACAACTTACTCTAAAACTCAAAGGACTGAACTCAGCCCACTTTGCACACCAGAAAAGATTATTTACAACTGGTCAGAATTTGAAAAACAGTTTATCGATGTCTCTCTGGAAGAGAATCAAGTGGATGCACAGCAGCAAGCAACACAGCACTGACAATCAGCTACACCCCGTGAGAAAAACAAACTGCAAACTAAAGGCAGTGAGTGAGAGATAAATTCTTCGAGACTTCGTTCAGGGGCTGTGATTGAAGTTGTTTTGAGCATATATTAACACACAGAAGGATGGGACCTCAGGGAGGACACTCGTGGCTCTGAGAGTCTTCGTGAGCATGAGTCAGCAAATGCAGCCCTTCTAGAATAACACTGCCTTGCCCTGATTCCATGGACCCGAAATCACCAAATGCAGACGACCCTTCCTACAGCGAACACATGCATGGGACAGCCGCAGGATGCTACCCCATTGGACAGGGAAAAAACATGAAAAGCCACCTCATCTTCTCATATCCTGGTGCTCGGGTTCAAGCTTCCAGCCGCTTTCCTGAAAATATCCCCACTTGGGGAAGTCAGCACTTTCAAAACCCTCTTTCTTATAGCTTGGAATTCGTTCCATGGATTAACTGCAATGGGGAAGAATAAGACACGATGCCTATATATTTGGACAGGCACTTGGTGCTCTAATTTCCAATGCTGATCTAGAATTGAACCAAATCTAAGCTTGCTCTCAGAAGGAGAATAGGGCTTGAAAATTTCCTGCTGCTTTGTGACCAGTTCCGAAAGTGGGAAGTTGAGCAGGTCATCTCAGGGAGCCTATAATTCATGGACCTGCAGGATGGGCAAAAACACCTAATGTGGAAAAATGACTTGGGTTGAACAACGGAAAATAACTTGAGAGCAAGGCAGAATTGAAGAAATGGGATTTCAAGAGGGAGATGGGTCTCGCCTGGTAAGGAGCTAGATTGCGGCAGTACTTCTTCAACCATGCCTTTGTCGAAAAAGGGGTGTATGCCTTTATCCTGAGTATATTCAGGATAAAGGCATAGACCGTTTTGGGGCAACCAGGCAGGGGCTCGGTGAAAATCAACACTACATAGTGCTATCACTTCCCATCCAAACAAAGGGTCATCTACGAAAAGTGTAAAGACCAGAAATGCAGGGTAGCGTGGAGGTAAACCGTACCCACATTTTGTGGAATGTGGGATGGCAAATTGAAATCAGCACTCTGGCGAACTCTATGCTGTATTCAAAAGTAATGTAAGAAACAAAGCTATAGCGCATCGGACACCTGCACTCAAGGACGTATATTTTCAGGAAAACCAAAGATCCTCAGGACACAGGCAACCCAACGTTTACTTCTGCTCTCTTTACAAAAGCCTCGACTGGGATACAATCTAAATTTCCTTGGACGGAAAACGTGGATGAAGAATATGTCATTCTTATCTACAATGATATATTAGTGAGCCAGGAAATGAGTGAAATAACGTCCGTTGCCACCACCGGAGTGTTCTTAGTTACACTCATTCTCAGCGAATTTAGTCACATAGAAAATAGTGGTTTATCAAAGAGATGAGGTACAGGTGGAATATAAAATTGCATCCCATGAATGAAATGGCAGACAACAGAAAGAATTACAGATTAAGCAAACACACTTATGCCTGTAGGAGCGCAAAGGTCCCTTGAGGTGAGTAAAAGCCAGGTGTTTTCAATGAGCACAGATACTATTCTATATAGACAAAAGAGGGAATGAACACAACTTACTCTAAAACTCAAAGGACTGAACTCAGCCCCCTTTGCACACCAGAAAAGATTATTTACAGCTGGTCAGAATTTGAAAAACAGTTTATCGATGTCTCTCTGGAAGAGAATCAAGTGGATGCACAGCAGCAAGCAACACAGCACTGACAATCAGCTACACCCCGTGAGAAAAACAAACTGCAAAATAAAGGCAGTGAGTGAGAGATAAATTCTTCGAGACTTCGTTCAGGGGCTGTGATTGAAGTTGTTTTGAGCATATATTAACACACAGAAGGATGGGATCTCAGGGAGGACACTCGTGGCTCTGAGAGTCTTCGTGAGCATGAGTCAGCAAATGCAGCCCTTCTAGAATAACACTGCCTTGCCGTGATTCCATGGCCCCGAAATCACCAAATGCAGACGACCCATCCTACTGTGAACACATGCATGGGACAGCCGCAGGATGCTACCCCATTGGACAGGGAAAAAACTTGAAAAGCCACCTCATCTTCTCATATCCTGGTGCTCGGGTTCAAGCTTCCAGGCGCTTTCCTGAAAACATCCCCACTTGGGGAAGTCAGCACTTTCAAAACCCTATTTCTTATAGCTTGGAATTCGTTCCATGGATGAACTGCAATGGGGAAGAATAAGACACGATGCCTATATATTTGGACAGGCACTTGGCGCTCCAATTTCCAATGCTGATCTAGAATCGACCCAAGCCTAAGCTTGCTCTCAGAAGGAGAATAGGGCTTGAAAATTTCCTGCTGCTTTGTGACCAGTTCCGAAAGTGGGAATTTGAGCAGGGCATCTCAGGGAGCCTATAATTCATGGCCCTGCAGGATGGGCAAAGACACCTAATGTGGAAAAATGACTTGGGTTGAACCACGGAAAATAACTTGAGAGCAAGGCAGAATTGCAGAAATGGGATTTCAAGAGGGAGATGGGTCTCGCCTGGTAAGCAGCTAGAATGGGGCAGTACTTCTTCAACCATGTCTTTGTCGAAAAAGGGGTGTATGCCTTTATCCTGAATATATTCAGGATAAAGGCATAGACCGTTTTGGGGCAACCAGGCAGCGGCTCGGTGCAAATCAACACTACATAGTGCTATCACTACCCATCCAAACAAAGGGTCATCTACGAAAAGTGTAAAGACCAGAAATGCAGGGTAGCGTGGAGGTAAACCGTACCCACATTTTGTGGAATATGGGATGGCAAATTGAAATCAGCACTCTGGCGAACTCTATGCTGTATTCGAAAGTAATGTAAGAAACAAAGCTATAGCGCATCGGACACTTCCACTCAAGGACGTATATTTTCAGGAAAACCAAAGATCCTCAGGACACAGGCAACCCAACGTTTACTTCTGCTCTCTTTACAAAAGCCTCGACTAGGATACAATCTAAATTTCCTTGGACGGAAAACGTGGATGAAGAATATGTGATTCTTATCTACAATGATATATTCGTGAGCCAGGAAATGAGTGAAATAACGTCCCTTGCCACCACCGGAGTGTTCTTAGTTACACTCATTCTCAGCGAATTTAGTCACATAGAAAATAGTGGTTTATCAAAGAGATGAGGTACAGGTGGAATATAAAATTGCATCCCATGAACGAAATGGCAGACGACAGAAAGAATTACAGATTTAGCAAACACACTTATGCCTGTAGGAGCGCAAAGGTCCCTTGAGGTGAGTAAAAGCCAGGTGTTTGCAATGAGCACAGATACTATTCTATATAGACCAAAGAGGGAATGAACACAACTTACTCTAAAACTCAAAGGACTGAACTCAGCCCACTTTGCACACCAGAGAAGATTATTGACAACTGGTCAGAATTTGAAAAACAGTTTATCGATGTCTCTCTGGAAGAGAATCAAGTGGATGCTCAGCAGCAAGCAACACAGCACTGACAATCAGCTACACCCCGTGAGAAAAACAAACTGCAAAATAAAGGCTGTGAGTGAGAGATAAATTCTTCGAGACTTCATTCAGGGGCTGTGATTGAAGTTGTTTTGAGCATATATTAACACACAGAAGGATGGGACCTCAGGGAGGACACTCGTGGCTCTGAGAGTCTTCGTGAGCATGAGTCAGCAAATGCAGCCCTTCTAGAATAACACTGCCTTGCCCTGATTCCATGGACCCGGAATCACCAAATGCAGACGACCCTTCCTACAGCGAACACATGCATGGGGGAGCCGCAGGATGCTACCCCATTGGACAGGGAAAAAATATGAAAAGCCACTTCATCTTCTCATATCCTGGTGCTCGGGTTCAAGCTTCCAGCTGCTTTCCTGAAAATATCCCCACTTGGGGAAGTCAGCACTTTCAAAACCCTCTTACTTATAGCTTGGAATTTGTTCCATGGATGAACTGCAATGGGCAAGAATAAGACACGATGCCTATATATTTGGACAGGCACTTGGTGCTCTAATTTCCAATGCTGATGTAGAATTGACCCAAATCTAAGCTGGCTCTCAGAAGGAGAATAGGGCTTGAAAATTTCCTGCTGCTTTGTGACCAGTTCCGAAATAGGGAAGTTGAGCAGGTCATCTAAGGGAGCCTATAATTCATGGCCCTGCAGAATGGGCAAAGACATGTAATGTGGAAAAATGACTTGGGTTGAACCACGGAAATTAACTTGAGAGCAAGGCAAAATGGCAGAAATGGGATTTCAAGAGGGAGAAGGGTCTCGCCTGGTAAGGAGCTAGAATGGGGCAGTACTTCTTCAACCATGCCTTTGTCGAAAAAGGGGTGTATGCCTTTATCCTGAATATATTCAGGATAAAGGCATAGACCGTTTTGGGGCAACCAGGCAGGGGCTCGGTGCAAATCAACACTACATAGTGCTATCACTTCCCATCCAAACACAGGGTCATCTACGAAAAGTGTAAAGACAAGAAATGCAGGGTAGCGTGGAGGTAAACCGTACCCACATTTTGTGGAATGTGGGATGGCAAATTGAAATCAGCACTCTGGCGAACTCTATGCTGTATTCGAAAGTAATGTAAGAAACAAAGCTATAGCGCATAGGACACTTCCACTCAAGGACGTATATTTTCAGGAAAACCAAAGATCCTCAGGACACAGGCAACCCAACGTTGACTTCTGCTGTCTTTACAAAAGCCTCGACTAGGATACAATCTAAATTTCCTTGGACGGAAAACGTGGATGAAGAATATGTGATTCTTGTCTACAATGATAGATTAGTGAGCCAGGAAATGAATGAAATAACGTCCCTTGCCACCACCGGAGTGTTCTTAGTTACACTCATTCTCAGCGAATTTAGTCACATAGAAAATAGTGCTTTATCAAAGAGATGAGGTACAGGTGGAATATAAAATTGCATCCCATGAACGAAATGGCAGACGACAGAAAGAATTACAGATTTAGCAAACACACTTATGCCTGTAGGAGCACAAAGGTCCCTTGAGGTGAGTAAAAGCCAGGTGTTGTCAATGAGCACAGATACTATTCTATATAGACCAAAGAGGGAATGAACACAACTTACTCTAAAACTCAAAGGACTGAACTCAGCCCACTTTGCACACCAGAAAAGATTATTTACAACTGGTCAGAATTTGAAAAACAGTTTATCGATGTCTCTCTGGAAGAGAGTCAAGTGGATGCACAGCAGCAAGCAACACAGCACTGACAATCAGCTACACCCCGAGAGAAAAACAAACTGCAAAATAAAGGCAGTGAGTGAGAGATAAATTCTTTGAGACTTCGTTCAGGGGCTGTGATTGAAGTTGTTTTGAGCATATATTAACACACAGAAGGATGGGACCTCAGGGAGGACACTCGTGGCTCTGAGAGTCTTCGTGAGCATGAGTCAGCAAATGCAGCCCTTCTAGCATAACACTGCCTTGCCCTGATTCCATGGACCCGAAATCTCCAAATGCAGACGACCCTTCCTACAGCGAACACATGCATGGGACAGCCGCAGGATGCTACCACATTGGACAGGGAAAAAACATGAAAAGCCACCTCATCTTCTCATATCCTGGTGCTCGGGTTCAATCTTCCAGCCGCTTTCCTGAAAATATCCGCACTTGGGGAAGTCAGCACTTTCAAAACCCTGTTTCTTATAGCTTGGAATTCGTTCCATGGATGAACTGCAATGGGGAAGAATAAGACACGATGCCTATCTATTTGGACAGGCACTTGGCGCTCTAATTTCCAATGCTGATCTAGAATTGACCGAAGTGTAAGTTGCTCTCAGAAGGAGAATAGGGATTGAAAATTTCCTTCTGCTTTGTGACCAGTTCCAAAAGTGGGAAGTTGAGCAGGGCATCTCAGGGAGCCTATAATTCATGGCCCTGCAGGATGGGCAAAGACACCTAATGTGGAAAAATGACTTGGGTTGAACCACGGAAAATAACTTGAGAGCAAGGCAGAATTGCAGAAATAGGATTTCAAGAGGGAGATGGGTCTCGCCTGGTAAGGAGTTAGAATGCGGCAGTACTTCTTCAACCATGCCTTTGTCGAAAAAGGGGTGTATGCCTTTATCCTGAATAAGACCGTTTTGGGGCAACCAGGCAGGGGCTCGGTGCAAATCAACACTACATAGTTCTATCACTTCCCATCCAAACAAAGGGTCATCTACGAAAAGTGTAAAGACCAGAAATGCAGGGTAGCGTGGAGGTAAATCGTACCCACATTTTGTGGAATGTGGGATGGCAAATTGAAATCAGCACTCTGGCGAACTCTATGCTGTATTCGAAAGTAATGTAAGAAACAAAGCTATAGCCCATAGGACACTTCCACTCAAGGACGTATATTTTCAGGAAAACCAAAGATCCTCAGGACACAGGCAACCCAACGTTGACTTCTGCTCTCTTTACAAAACCCTCGACTAGGATACAATCTAAATTTCCTTTGACGGAAAACGTGGATGAAGAATATGTGATTCTTATCTACAATGATATATTCGTGAGCCAGGAAATGAGTGAAATAACGTCCCTTGCCACCACCGGAGTGTTCTTAGTTACACTCATTCTCAGCGAATTTAGTCACATAGAAAATAGTGGTTTATCAAAGAGATGAGGTACAGGTGGAATATAAAATTGCATCCCATGAACGAAATGGCAGACGACAGAAAGAATTACAGATTTAGCAAACACACTTATGACTGTAGGAGCGCAAAGGTCGCTTGAGGTGAGTAAAAGCCAGGTGTTGTCAATGAGCACAGATACTATTCTATATAGACCAAAGAGGGAATCAACACAACTTACTCTAAAACTCAAAGGACTGAACTCAGCCCACTTTGCACACCAGAAAAGATTATTTACAACTGGTCAGAATTTGAAAAACAGTTTATCGATGTCTCTCTGGAAGAGAATCAAGTGGATGCACAGCAGCAAGCAACACAGCACTGACAATCAGCTACACCCCGTGAGAAAAACAAACTGCAAAATAAAGGCAGTGAGTGAGAGATAAATTCTTTGCGACTTCGTTCAGGGGCTGTGATTGAAGTTGTTTTGAGCATATATTAACACACAGAAGGATGGGACCTCAGGGAGGACACTCGTGGCTCTGAGAGTCTTCGTGAGCATGAGTCAGCAAATGCAGCCCTTCTAGAATAACACTGCCTTGCCCTGATTCCATGGCCCCGAAATCACCAAATGCAGACGACCCTTCCTACAGCGAACACATGCATGGGACAGCCGCAGGATGCCACCCCATTGGACAGGGAATAAACATGAAAAGCCACCTCATCTTCTCATATCCTGGTGCTCGGGTTCAAGCTTTCAGCTGTTTTCCTGAAAATATCCCCATTTGGGGAAGTCAGCACTTTCAAACCCTCTTTCTTATAGCTTGGAATTCGTTCCATGGATAAACTGCAATGGGGAAGAATAAGACACGATGCCTCTCTATTTGGACAGGCACTTGGCGCTCTAATTTCCAATGCTGATCTAGAATTGACCCAAGCCTAAGCTTGCTCTCAGAAGGAGAATAGGGCTTGACAATTTCCTGCTGCTTTGTGACCAGTTCCGAAAGTGGGAAGTTGAGCAGGGCATCTCAGGGACCTTTAATTCATGGCACTTCAGGATGTGCAAAGACACCTAATGTGGAAAAATGACTTGGGTTGAACCACGGAAAATAACTTGAGAGCAATGCAGAATTGCAGAAATGGGATTTCAAGAGGGAGATGGGTCTCGCCTGGTAAGGAACTAGAATGTGGCAGTACTTCTTCAACCATGCCTGTGTCGAAAAAGGGTTGTATGCCTTTATCCTGAATATATTCAGGATAGAGGCATAGACCGTTTTGGGGCAACCAGGCAGGGGCTCGGTGCAAATCAACACTACATAGTTCTATCACTTCGAAACAAAACAAAGGGTCATCTACGAAAAGTGTAAAGATCAGAAATGCAGGGTAGCGAGGAGGTAAACCATACCCACATTGTGTGGAATGTGGGATGGCAAATTGAAATCAGCACTCTGGCGAACTCTATGCTGTATTCGAAAGTAATGTAAGAAACAAAGCTATAGCGCATCGGACACCTCCACTCAAGGACGTATATTTTCAGGAAAACCAATGATCCTCAGGACACAGGCAACCCAACGTTGACTTCTGCTCTCTTTACAAAAGCCTCGACTAGGATACAATCTAAATTTCCTTGGACGGAAAACGTGGATGGAGAATATGTGATTCTTATCTACAATGATATATTAGTGAGCCAGGAAATGAGTGAAATAACGTCCCTTGCCACCACCGGAGTGTTCCTGGTTACACTCATTCTCAGCTAATTTAGTCACATAGAAAATAGTGGTTTATCAAAGAGATGAGGTACAGGTGGAATATAAAATTGCATCCCATGAACGAAATGGCAGATGACAGAAAGAATTACAGATTTAGCAAACACACTTATGCCTGTAGGAGCGCAAAGGTCCCTTGAGGTGAGTAAAAGCCAGGTGTTTTCAAAGAGCACAGATACTATTCTATATAGACCAAGGAGAGAATGAACACAACTTACTCTAAAACTCAAAGGATTGAACTCAGCCCACTTTGCACACCAGAAAAGATTATTTACAACTGGTCAGAATTTGAAAAACAGTTTATCGATGTCTCTCTGGAAGAGAATCAAGTGGATGCACAGCAGCAAGCAACACAGCACTGACAATCAGCTACACCCCGTGAGAAAAACAAACTGCAAAATAAAGGCAGTGAGTGAGAGATAAATTCTTCGAGACTTCGTTCAGGGGCTGTGATTGAAGTTGTTTTGAGCATATATTAACACACAGAAGGATGGGATCTCAGGGAGGACACTCGTGGATCTGAGAGTCTTCGTGAGCATGAGTCAGCAAATGCAGCCCTTCTAGAATAACACTGCCTTGCCCTGATTCCATGGACCCGAAATCACCAAATGCAGACGACACTTCCTACAGCGAACACATGCATGGGACAGCCGCAGGATGCTACCCCATTGGACAGGGAAAAAACCTGAAAAGCCACCTCATCTTCTCATATCCTGGTGCTCGGGTTCAAGCTTCCAGCCGCTTTCCTGAAAATATCCCCACTTGGGGAAGTCAGCACTTTCAAATTCTCTTTCTTACAGCTTGGAATTCGTTCCATGGATGAACTGCAATGGGGAAGAATAAGACACGATGCCTATATATTTGGACAAGCACTTGGTGCTCTAATTTCCAATGCTGATCTAGAATTGACCCAAATCTAAGCTTGCTCTCAGAAGGAGAATAGGGCTTGACAATTTCCTGCTGCTTTGTGACCAGTTCCGAAAGTGGGAAGTTGAGCAGGGCATCTCAGGGAGCCTATAATTCATGGCCCTGCAGGATGGGCAAAGACACCTAATGTGGAAAAATGACTTGGGTTGAACCACGGAAAATAACTTGAGAGCAAGGCAGAATTGGAGAAATGGGATTTCAAGAGGGAGCTGGGTCTCGCCTGGTAAGGAGCTAGAATGCGGCAGTACTTCTTCAACGATGCCTTTGTCGAAAAAGGGGTGTATGCCTTTATCCTGAATATATTCCAGGCAGGGGCTCGGTGCAAATCAACACTACATAGTTCTATCACTTCGAATCAAAACAACGGATCATCTATGAAAAGTGTAAAGTCCAGAAATGCCGGGTAGCGTGGAGGTAAACCATACCCACATTTTGTGGAATGTGGGATGGCAAATTGAAATCAGCACTCTGGCGAACTCTATGCTGTATTCGAAAATAATGTAAGAAACAAAGCTATAGCGCATAGGACACTTCCACTCAAGGACGTATATTTTCAGGAAAACCAAAGATCCTCAGGACACAGGCAACCCAACGTTTACTTCTGCTCTCTTTACAAAAGCCTCGACTAGGATACAATCTAAATTTCCTTGGACGGAAAACGTGGATGAAGAATATGTGATTGTTATCTACAATGATATATTAATGAGCCAGGAAATGAGTGAAATAACGTCCCTTGCCACCACCGGAGTGTTCTTAGTTACACTCATTCTCAGCGAATTTAGTCACCTAGAAAATAGTGGTTTATCAAAGACATGAGGTACAGGTGGAATATAAAATTGCACCCCATGAACGAAATGGCAGACGACAGAAAGAATTACAGATTGAGCAAACACACTTATGCCTGTAGGAGCGCAAAGGTCCCTTGAGGTGAGTAAAAGCCAGGTGTTTTCAATGAGCACAGATACTATTCTATATAGACCAAAGAGGGAATGAACACAACTTACTCTAAAACTCAAAGGACTGAACTCAGCCCACTTTGCACACCAGAAAAGATTATTTACAACTGGTCAGAATTTGAAAAACAGTTTATCGATGTCTCTCTGGAAGAGAATCAAGTGGATGCACAGCAGCAAGCAACACAGCACTGACAATCAGCTACACCCCGTGAGAAAAACAAACTGCAAAATAAAGGCAGTGAGTGAGAGATAAATTCTTCGAGACTTCGTTCAGGGGCTGTGATTGAAGTTGTTTTGAGCATATATTAACACACAGAAGGATGGGACCTCAGGGAGGACACTCGTGGCTCTGAGAGTCTTCATGAGCATGAGTCAGCAAATGCAGCCCTTCTAGAATAACACTGCCTTGCCCTGATTCCATGGACCCGAAATCACCAAATGCAGACGACCCTTCCTACAGCGAACACATGCATGGGACAGCCGCAGGATGCTACCCCATTGGACAGGGAAAAAACATGAAAAGCCACCTCATCTTCTCATATCCTGGTGCTCGGGTTCAAGCTTCCAGCCGCTTTCCTGAATATATCTCCACTTGGGGAAGTCAACACGTTCAAAACACTCTTTCTTATAGATTGGAATTCGTTCCATGGATGAACTGCAATGGGGAAGAATAAGACACGATGCCTATACAATTGGACAGGCACTTGGCGCTCTAATTTCCAATGCTGATCTAGAATTGACCCAGTCTAAGTTGGTCTCAGAAGGAGAATAGGGCTTGAAAATTTCCTGCTGCTTTGTGACCAGTTCCGAAAGTGGGAAGTTGAGCAGGGCATCTCAGGGAGCCTATAATTCATGGCCCTGCAGGATGGGCAAAGACACCTAATGTGGAAAAATGACTTGGGTTGAACCACGGAAAATAACTTGAGAGCAAGGCAGAATTGCAGAAATGGGATTTCAAGAGGGAGATGGGTCTCACCTGGTAAGGAGCTAGAATGTGGCAGTACTTCTTCAACCATGCCTTTGTCGAAAAAGGGGTGTATGCCTTTATCCTGAATATATTCAGGATAAAGGCATAGACCGTTTTGGGGCAACCAGGCAGAGGCTCGGTGCAAATCAACACTACATAGTTCTATCACTTCGAATCAAAACAAAGGATCATCTATGAAAAGTGTAAAGACCAGAAATGCCGGGTAGCGTGGAGCTAAACCATACCCACATTTTGTGGAATGTGGGATGGCAAATTGACATCAGCACTTTGGCGAACTCTATGCTGTATTCGAAAATAATGTAAGAAACAAAGCTATAGCGCATAGGACACTTCCACTCAAGGACGTATATTTTCAGGAAAACTAAAGATCCTCAGGACACAGGCAACCCAACGTTTACTTCTGCTCTCTTTACAAAAGCCTCGACTAGGATACAATCTAAATTTCCTTGGACGGAAAACGTGGATGAAGAATATGTGATTGTTATCTACAATGATATATTAGTGAGCCAGGAAATGAGTGAAATAAAGTCTCTTGCCACCACCGGAGTGTTCTTAGTTACACTCATTCTCAGCGAATTTAGTCACCTAGAAAATAGTGGTTTATCAAAGAGATGAGGTACAGGTGGAATATAAAATTGCATCCCATGAACGAAATGGCAGACGACAGAAAGAATTACAGATTGAGCAAACACACTTATGCCTGTAGGAGCGCAAAGGTCCCTTGAGGTGAGTAAAAGCCAGGTGTTTTCAATGAGCACAGATACTATTCTATATAGACCAAAGAGGGAATGAACACAACTTACTCTAAAACTCAAAGGACTGAACTCAGCCCACTTTGCACACCAGAGAAGATTATTGACAACTGGTCAGAATTTGAAAAACAGTTTATCGATGTCTCTCTGAAAGAGAATCAAGTGGATGCACAGCAGCAAGCAACACAGCACTGACAATCAGCTACACCCCGTGAGAAAAACAAACTGCAAAATAAAGGCAGTGAGTGAGAGATAAATTCTTCGAGACTTCGTTCAGGGGCTGTGATTGAAGTTGTTTTGAGCATATATTAACACACAGAAGGATGGGACCTCAGGGAGGACACTCGTGGCTCTGAGAGTCTTCGTGAGCATGAGTCAGCAAATGCAGCACTTCTAGAATAACACTGCCTTGCCCTAATTCCATGGCCCCGAAATCACCAAATGCAGACGACCCTTCCTACAGCGAACACATGCATGGGACAGCCGCAGGATGCTACCCCATTGGACAGGGAAAAAACATGAAAAGCCACCTCATCTTCTCATATCCTGGTGCTCGGGTTCAAGCTTCCAGCCGCTTTCCTGAAAATATCCCCACATGGGGAAGTCAGCACATTCAAAACCCTCTTTCTTATAGCTAGAAATTCGTTCCATGAATGAACTGCAATGGGGAAGAAAAAGACATGATGCCTGTATATTTGGACAAGCACTTGGCGCTCTAATTTCCAATGCTGATCTAGTATTGACCCAAGCCTAAGCTTGCTCTCAGAAGGAGAATAGGGCTTGACAATTTCCTGCTGCTTTGTGACCAGTTCCCAAAGTGGGAAGTTGAGCAGGGCATCTCAGGGAGCCTATAATTCATGGCCCTGCAGGATGGGCAAAGACACCTAATGTGGAAAAATGACTTGGTTTGAACCACGGAAAATAACTTGAGAGCAAGGCAGAATTGCAGAAATGGGATTTCAAGAGGGAGATGGGTCTCGCCTGGTAAGGAGCTAGAATGTGGCAGTACTTCTTCAACCATGCCTGTGTCGAAAAAGGGGTGTATGCCTTTATCCTGAATATATTCAGGATAAAGGCATAGACCGTTTTGGGGCAACCAGGCAGGGGCTCGGTGCAAATCAACACTACATAGTTCTATCACTTCGAATCAAAACAAAGGGTCATCTACGGAAAGTGTAAAGACCAGAAATTCAGGGTAGCGTGGAGTTAAACTGTACCCACATTTTGTGGAATGTGGGATGGCAAATTGAAATCAGCACTCTGGCGAACTCTATGCTGTATTCGAGAATAATGTAAGAAACAAAGCTATAGCGCATAGGACACTTCCACTCAAGGACGTATATTTTCAGGAAAACCAAAGATCCTCAGGACACAGGCAACACAACGTTTACTTCTGCTCTCTTTACAAAAGCCTCGACTAGGATACAATCTAAATTTCCTTGGACGGAAAACGTGGATGAAGAATATGTGATTCTTATCTACAATGATATATTAGTGAGCCAGGAAATGAGTGAAATAACGTCCGTTGCCACCACCGGAGTGTTCTTAGTTACACTCATTCTCAGCGAATTTAGTCACATAGAAAATAGTGGTTTATCAAAGAGATGAGGTACAGGTGGAATATAAAATTGCATCCCATGGACGAAATGGCAGACGACAGAAAGAATTACAGATTTAGCAAACACACTTATGCCTGTAGGAGCGCAAAGGTCCCTTGAGGTGAGTAAAAGCCAGGTGTTTTCAATGAGCACAGATACTATTCTATATAGACCAAAGAGGGAATGAACACAACTTACTCTAAAACTCAAAGGACTGAACTCAGCCCACTTTGCACACCAGAGAAGATTATTGACAACTGGTCAGAATTTGAAAAACAGTTTATCGATGTCTCTCTGAAAGAGAATCAAGTGGATGCACAGCAGCAAGCAACACAGCACTGACAATCAGCTACACCCCGTGAGAAAAACAAACTGCAAAATAAAGGCAGTGAGTGAGAGATAAATTCTTCGAGACTTCGTTCAGGGGCTGTGATTGAAGTTGTTTTGAGCATATATTAACACACAGAAGGATGGGACCTCAGGGAGGACACTCGTGGCTCTGAGAGTCTTCGTGAGCATGAGTCAGCAAATGCAGCCCTTCTAGAATAACACTGCATTGCCCTGATTCCATGGCCCCGAAATCACCAAATGCAGACGACCCTTCCTACAGCGAACACATGCATGGGACAGCCGCAGGATGCTACCCCATTGGACAGGGAAAAAACATGAAAAGCCACTTCATCTTCTCATATCCAGGTGCTCGGGTTCAAGCTTCCAGCCGCTTTCCTGAAAATATCCCCACTTGGGGAAGTCAGCACTTTCAAATCCCTCTTTCTTATAGCTTGGAATTCGTTCCATGGATGAACTGCAATGGGGAAGAATAAGACACGATGCCTATATATTTGGACAAGCACTTGGCGCTCTAATTTCCAATGGTGATCTAGAATTGACCCAAGCCTACGCTTGCTCTCAGAAGGAGAATAGGGCTTGAAAATTTCCTGCTGCTTTGTGACCAGTTCCGAAAGTGGGAAGTTGAGCAGGGCATCTCAGGGAGCCTATAATTAATGGCCCTGCAGGATGGGCAAAGACACCTAATGTGGAAAAATGACTTGGGTTGAACCACGGAAAATAACTTGAGAGCAAGGCAGAATTGCAGAAATGGGATTTCAAGAGGGAGATGGGTCTCGCCTGGTAAGGAGCAAGAATGTGGCAGTACTTCTTCAACCATGCCTTTGTCGAAAAAGGGGTGTATGCCTTTATCCTGAATATATTCAGGATAAAGGCATAGACCGTTTTGGGGCAACCAGGCAGGGGCTCGGTGCAAATCAACACTACATAGTTCTATCACTTCGAATCAAAACAAAGGGTCATCTACGAAAAGTGTAAAGACCAGAAATGCAGGGTAGCGTGGAGGTAAACCGTACCCACATTTTGTGGAATGTGGGATGGCAAATTGAAATCAGCACTCTGGCGAACTCTATGCTTTATTCGAAAATAATGTAAGAAACAAAGCTATAGCGCATAGGACACTTCCACTCAAGGACGTATATTTTCAGGAAAACCAAAGATCCTCAGGACACAGGCAACCAAACGTTTACTTCTGCTTTCTTTACAAAAGCCTCGACTAGGATACAATCTAAATTTCCTTGGACGGAAAACCTGGATGAAGAATATGTGATTCTTATCTACAATGATATATTAGTGAGCCAGGAAATGAGTGAAATAACGTCCCTTGCCACCACCGGAGTGTTCTTAGTTACACTCATTCTCAGCGAATTTAGTCACATAGAAAATAGTGGTTTATCAAAGAGATGAGGTACAGGTGGAATATAAAATTGCATCCCATGAACGAAATGGCAGACGACAGAAAAAATTACAGATTTAGCAAACACACTTATGCCTGTAGGAGCGCAAAGGTCCCTTGAGGTGAGTAAAAGCCAGGTGTTTTCAATGAGCACAGATACTATTCTATATAGACCAAGGAGAGAATAAACACAACTTACTCTAAAACTCAAAGGACTGAACTCAGCCCACTTTGCACACCAGAAAAGATTATTTACAACTGGTCAGAATTTGAAAAACAGTTTATCGATGTCTCTCTGAAAGAGAATCAAGTGGATGCACAGCAGCAAGCAACACAGCACTGACAATCAGCTACACGCCGAGAGAAAAACAAACTGCAAAATAAAGGCAGTGAGTGAGAGATAAATTGTTCAAGACTTCATTCAGGGGCTGTGATTGAAGTTGTTTTGAGCATATATTAACACACAGAAGGATGGGACCTCAGGGAGGACACTCGTGGCTCTGAGAGTCTTCGTGAGCATGAGTCAGCAAATGCAGCCCTTCTAGAATAACACTGCCTTGCCCTGATTCCATGGACCCGAAATCACCAAATGCAGACGACACTTCCTACAGCGAACACATGCATGGGACAGCCGCAGGATGCTACCCCATTGGACAGGGAAAAAACCTGAAAAGCCACCTCATCTTCTCATATCCTGGTGCTCGGGTTCAAGCTTCCAGCCGCTTTCCTGAAAATATCCCCACTTGGGGAAGTCAGCACTTTCAAATTCTCTTTCTTACAGCTTGGAATTCGTTCCATGGATGAACTGCAATGGGGAAGAATAAGACACGATGCCTATATATTTGGAGAGGCACTTGGTGCTCTAATTTCCAATGCTGATCTAGAATTGACCCAAGCCTAAGCTTGCTCTCAGAAGGAGAATAGGGCTTGACAATTTCCTGCTGCTTTGTGACCAGTTCCGAAAGTGGGAAGTTGAGCAGGGCATCTCAGGGAGCCTATAATTAATGGCCCTGCAGGATGGGCAAAGACACCTAATGTGGAAAAATGACTTGGGTTGAACCACGGAAAATACCTTGAGAGCAAGGCAGAATTGCAGAAATGGGATTTCAAGAGGGAGATGGGTCTCGCCTGGTAAGGAGCTAGAATGCGGCAGTACTTCTTCAACCATGCCTTTGTCAAAAAAGGGGTGTATGCCTTTATCCTGAATATATTCAGGATAAAGGCATAGACCGTTTTGGGGCAACCAGGCAGGGGCTCGGTGCAAATCAACACTACATAGTTCTATCACTTCGAATCCAAAAAAGGGTCATCTACGAAAAGTGTAAAGACCAGAAATGCAGGGTAGCGTGGAGGTAAACCGTACCCACATTTTGTGGAACGTGGGATGGCAAATTGAGATCAGCACTCTGGCGAACTCTATGCTGTATTCGAAAATAATGTAAGAAACAAATCTATAGCGCATAGGACACTTCCACTCAAGGACGTATATTTTCAGGAAAACCAAAGATCCTCAGGACACAGGCAACCCAACGTTTACTTCTGCTTTCTTTACAAAAGCCTCGACTAGGATACAATCTAAATTTCCTTGGACAGAAAACGTGGATGAAGTATATGTGATTCTTATCTACAATGATATATTAGTGAGCCAGGAAATGAGAGAAATAACGTCCGTTGCCACCACCGGAGTGTTCTTAGTTACACTCATTCTCAGCGAATTTAGTCACATAGAAAATAGTGGTTTATCAAAGAGATGAGGTACAGGTGGAATATAAAATTGCATCCCATGAACGAAATGGCAGACGACAGAAAGAATTACAGATTTAGCAAACACACTTATGCCTGTAGGAGCGCAAAGGTCCCTTGAGGTGAGTAAAAGCCAGGTGTTTTCAATGAGCACAGATACTATTCTATATAGACCAAAGAGGGAATGAACACAACTTACTCTAAAACTCAAAGGACTGAACTCAGCCCACTTTGCACACCAGAAAAGATTATTTACAACTGGTCAGAATTTGAAAAACAGTTTATCGATGTCTCTCTGGAAGAGAATCAAGTGGATGCACAGCAGCAAGCAACACAGCACTGACAATCAGCTACACCCCGTGAGAAAAACAAACTGCAAAATAAAGGCAGTGAGTGAGAGATAAATTCTTCGAGACTTCGTTCAGGGGCTGTGATTGAAGTTGTTTTGAGCATATATTAACACACAGAACGATGGGACCTCAGGGAGGACACTCGTGGTTCTGAGAGTCTTCGTGAGCATGAGTCAGCAAATGCAGCCCTTCTAGAATAACACTGCCTTGCCCTGATTCCATGGCCCCGAAATCACCAAATGCAGACGACCCTTCCTACAGCGAACACATGCATGGGACAGCCGCAGGATGCTACCCCATTGGACAGGGAAAAAAATGAAAAGCCACCTCATCTTCTCATATCCTGGTACTCGGGTTCAAGCTTCCAGCCGCTTTCCTGAAAATATCCCGACTTGGGGAAGTCAGCACTTTCAAATCCCTCTTTCTTATAGCTTGGAATTCGTTCCATGGATGAACTGCAATGGGGAAGAATAAGACACGATGCCTATATATTTGGACAAGCACTTGGCGCTCTAATTTCCAATGCTGATGTAGAATTGAACCAAGTCTAAGCTTGCTCTCAGAAGGAGAATAGGGCTTGAAAATTTCCTGCTGCTTTGTGACCAGTTCCGAAAGTGGGAAGTTGAGCAGGGCATCTCAGGGAGCCAATAATTCATGGCCCTGCAGGATGGGCAAAGACACCTAATGTGGAAAAATGACTTGGTTTGAACCACGGAAAATAACTTGAGAGCAAGGCAGAATTGCAGAAATGGGATTTCAAGAGGGAGATGGGTCTCGCCTGGTAAGGAGCTAGAATGCGGCAGTACTTCTTCAACCATGGCTTTGTCGAAAGACGGGTGTATGCCTTTATCCTGAATATATTCAGGATAAAGGCATAGACCGTTTTGGGGCAACAAGGCAGGGGCTCGGTGCAAATCAACTCTACATAGTGCTATCACTTCCCATCCAAACAAAGGGTCATCTACGAAAAGTGTAAAGACAAAAAATACAGGGTAGCGTGGAGGTAAACCGTACCCACATTTTTTGGAATGTGGGATGGCAAGTTGAAATCAGCACTCTGGCGAACTCCATGCTTTATTCGAAAATAATGTAAGAAACAAAGCTATAGCGCATAGGACACTTCCATTCAAGGACGTATATTTTCAGGAAAACCAAAGATCCTCAGGACACAGACAACCCAACCTTAACTTCTGCTTTCTTTACAAAAGCATCGACTAGGATACAATCTAAATTTCCTTGGACGGAAAACGTGGATGAAGAATATGTGATTCTTATCTACAATGATATATTAGTGAGCCAGGAAATGAGTGAAATAACGTCCGTTGCCACCACCGGAGTGTTCTTAGTTACACTCATTCTCAGCGAATTTAGTCACAAAGAAAATAGTGGTTTATCAAAGAGATGAGGTACAGGTGGAATATAAAATTGCATCCCATGAACGAAATGGCAGACGACAGAAAGAATTACAGATTTACCAAACACGCTTATGCCTGTAGGAGCGCAAAGGTCCCTTGAGGTGAGTAAAAGCCAGGTGTTTTCAATGAGCACAGATACTATTCTCTATAGACCAAAGAGGGAATGAACACACCTTACTCTAAAACTCAAAGGAGTTAACTCTGCCCACTTTGCACACCAGAAAAGATTATTTACAACTGGTCAGAATTTGAAAAACAGTTTATCGATGTCTCTCTGGAAGAGAATCAAGTGGATGCTCAGCAGCAAGCAACACAGCACTGACAATCAGCTACACCCCGTGAGAAAAACAAACTGCAAAATAAAGGCAGTGAGTGAGAGATAAATTCTTCGAGACTTTGTTCAGGGGCTGTGATTGAAGTTGTTTTGAGCATATGTTAACACACAGAAGGATGGGACCTCAGGGAGGACACTCGTGGCTCTGAGAGTCTTCGTGAGCATGAGTCAGCAAATGCAGCCCTTCTAGAATAACACTGCCTTGCCCTGATTCCATGGACCCGAAATCACCAAATGCAGACGACCCTTCCTACAGCGAACACATGCATGGGACAGCCGCAGGATGCTACCCCATTGGACAGGGAAAAAACATGAAAAGCCACTTCATCTTCTCATATCCAGGTGCTCGGGTTCAAGCTTCCAGCCGCTTTCCTGAAAACATCCCCACTTGGGGAAGTCAGCACTTTCAAAACCCTCTTTCTTATAGCTTGGAATTCGTTCCATGGATGAACTGCAATGGGGAAGAATAAGACACGATGCCTATATATTTGGACAAGCACTTGGCGCTCTAATTTCCAATGGTGATCTAGAATTGACCCAAGCCTAAGCTTGCTCTCAGAAGGAGAATAGGGCTTGAAAATTTCCTGCTGCTTTGTGACCAGTTCCGAAAGTGGGAAGTTGAGCAGGGCATCTCAGGGAGCCTATAATTAATGGCCCTGCAGGATGGGCAAAGACACCTAATGTGGAAAAATGACTTGGGTTGAACCACGGAAAATAACTTGAGAGCAAGGCAGAATTGCAGAAATGGGATTTCAAGAGGGAGATGGGTCTCGCCTGGTAAGGAGCAAGAATGTGGCAGTACTTCTTCAACCATGCCTTTGTCGAAAAAGGGGTGTATGCCTTTATCCTGAATATATTCAGGATAAAGGCATAGACCGTTTTGGGGCAACCAGGCAGGGGCTCGGTGCAAATCAACACTACATAGTTCTATCACTTCGAATCAAAACAAAGGGTCATCTACGAAAAGTGTAAAGACCAGAAATGCAGGGTAGCGTGGAGGTAAACCGTACCCACATTTTGTGGAATGTGGGATGGCAAATTGAAATCAGCACTCTGGCGAACTCTATGCTTTATTCGAAAATAATGTAAGAAACAAAGCTGTAGCGCATAGGACACTTCCACTCAAGGACGTATATTTTCAGGAAAACCAAAGATCCTCAGGACACAGGCAACCCAACGTTTACTTCTGCTTTCTTTACAAAAGCCTCGACTAGGATACAATCTAAATTTCCTTGGACGGAAAACCTGGATGAAGAATATGTGATTCTTATCTACAATGATATATTAGTGAGCCAGGAAATGAGTGAAATAACGTCCCTTGCCACCACCGGAGTGTTCTTAGTTACACTCATTCTCAGCGAATTTAGTCACATAGAAAATAGTGGTTTATCAAAGAGATGAGGTACAGGTGGAATATAAAATTGCATCCCATGAACGAAATGGGAGACGACAGAAAAAATTACAGATTTAGCAAACACACTTATGACTGTAGGAGCGCAAAGGTCCCTTGAGGTGAGTAAAAGCCAGGTGTTTTCAATGAGCACAGATACTATTCTATATAGACCAAGGAGAGAATAAACACAACTTACTCTAAAACTCAAAGGACTGAACTCAGCCCACTTTGCACACCAGAAAAGATTATTTACAACTGGTCAGAATTTGAAAAACAGTTTATCGATGTCTCTCTGAAAGAGAATCAAGTGGATGCACAGCAGCAAGCAACACAGCACTGACAATCAGCTACACGCCGAGAGAAAAACAAACTGCAAAATAAAGGCAGTGAGTGAGAGATAAATTGTTCAAGACTTCATTCAGGGGCTGTGATTGAAGTTGTTTTGAGCATATATTAACACACAGAAGGATGGGACCTCAGGGAGGACACTCGTGGCTCTGAGAGTCTTCGTGAGCATGAGTCAGCAAATGCAGCCCTTCTAGAATAACACTGCCTTGCCCTGATTCCATGGACCCGAAATCACCAAATGCAGACGACACTTCCTACAGCGAACACATGCATGGGACAGCCGCAGGATGCTACCCCATTGGACAGGGAAAAAACCTGAAAAGCCACCTCATCTTCTCATATCCTGGTGCTCGGGTTCAAGCTTCCAGCCGCTTTCCTGAAAATATCCCCACTTGGGGAAGTCAGCACTTTCAAATTCTCTTTCTTACAGCTTGGAATTCGTTCCATGGATGAACTGCAATGGGGAAGAATAAGACACGATGCCTATATATTTGGAGAGGCACTTGGTGCTCTAATTTCCAATGCTGATCTAGAATTGACCCAAGCCTAAGCTTGCTCTCAGAAGGAGAATAGGGCTTGACAATTTCCTGCTGCTTTGTGACCAGTTCCGAAAGTGGGAAGTTGAGCAGGGCATCTCAGGGAGCCTATAATTAATGGCCCTGCAGGATGGGCAAAGACACCTAATGTGGAAAAATGACTTGGGTTGAACCACGGAAAATACCTTGAGAGCAAGGCAGAATTGCAGAAATGGGATTTCAAGAGGGAGATGGGTCTCGCCTGGTAAGGAGCTAGAATGCGGCAGTACTTCTTCAACCATGCCTTTGTCAAAAAAGGGGTGTATGCCTTTATCCTGAATATATTCAGGATAAAGGCATAGACCGTTTTGGGGCAACCAGGCAGGGGCTCGGTGCAAATCAACACTACATAGTTCTATCACTTCGAATCCAAAAAAGGGTCATCTACGAAAAGTGTAAAGACCAGAAATGCAGGGTAGCGTGGAGGTAAACCGTACCCACATTTTGTGGAACGTGGGATGGCAAATTGAAATCAGCACTCTGGCGAACTCTATGCTGTATTCGAAAATAATGTAAGAAACAAAGCTATAGCGCATAGGACACTTCCACTCAAGGACGTATATTTTCAGGAAAACCAAAGATCCTCAGGACACAGGCAACCCAACGTTTACTTCTGCTTTCTTTACAAAAGCCTCGACTAGGATACAATCTAAATTTCCTTGGACAGAAAACGTGGATGAAGTATATGTGATTCTTATCTACAATGATATATTAGTGAGCCAGGAAATGAGTGAAATAACGTCCGTTGCCACCACCGGAGTGTTCTTAGTTACACTCATTCTAAGCGAATTTAGTCACCTAGAAAATAGTGGTTTATCAAAGAGATGAGGTACACGTGGAATATAAAATTGCATCCCATGAACGAAATGGCAGACGACAGAAAGAATTACAGATTTAGCAAACACACTTATGCCTGTAGGAGCGCAAAGGTCCCTTGAGGTGAGTAAAAGCCAGGTGTTTTCAATGAGCACAGATACTATTCTATATAGACCAAAGAGGGAATGAACACAACTTACTCTAAAACTCAAAGGACTGAACTCAGCCCACTTTGCACACCAGAAAAGATTATTTACAACTGGTCAGAATTTGAAAAACAGTTTATCGATGTCTCTCTGGAAGAGAATCAAGTGGATGCACAGCAGCAAGCAACACAGCACTGACAATCAGCTACACCCCGTGAGAAAAACAAACTGCAAAATAAAGGCAGTGAGTGAGAGATAAATTCTTCGAGACTTCGTTCAGGGGCTGTGATTGAAGTTGTTTTGAGCATATATTAACACACAGAACGATGGGACCTCAGGGAGGACACTCGTGGTTCTGAGAGTCTTCGTGAGCATGAGTCAGCAAATGCAGCCCTTCTAGAATAACACTGCCTTGCCCTGATTCCATGGCCCCGAAATCACCAAATGCAGACGACCCTTCCTACAGCGAACACATGCATGGGACAGCCGCAGGATGCTACCCCATTGGACAGGGAAAAAAATGAAAAGCCACCTCATCTTCTCATATCCTGGTACTCGGGTTCAAGCTTCCAGCCGCTTTCCTGAAAATATCCCGACTTGGGGAAGTCAGCACTTTCAAATCCCTCTTTCTTATAGCTTGGAATTCGTTCCATGGATGAACTGCAATGGGGAAGAATAAGACACGATGCCTATATATTTGGACAAGCACTTGGCGCTCTAATTTCCAATGCTGATGTAGAATTGAACCAAGTCTAAGCTTGCTCTCAGAAGGAGAATAGGGCTTGAAAATTTCCTGCTGCTTTGTGACCAGTTCCGAAAGTGGGAAGTTGAGCAGGGCATCTCAGGGAGCCAATAATTCATGGCCCTGCAGGATGGGCAAAGACACCTAATGTGGAAAAATGACTTGGTTTGAACCACGGAAAATAACTTGAGAGCAAGGCAGAATTGCAGAAATGGGATTTCAAGAGGGAGATGGGTCTCGCCTGGAAAGGAGCTAGAATGCGGCAGTACTTCTTCAACCATGGCTTTGTCGAAAGACGGGTGTATGCCTTTATCCTGAATATATTCAGGATAAAGGCATAGACCGTTTTGGGGCAACAAGGCAGGGGCTCGGTGCAAATCAACTCTACATAGTGCTATCACTTCCCATCCAAACAAAGGGTCATCTACGAAAAGTGTAAAGACAAAAAATACAGGGTAGCGTGGAGGTAAACCGTACCCACATTTTTTGGAATGTGGGATGGCAAGTTGAAATCAGCACTCTGGCGAACTCCATGCTTTATTCGAAAATAATGTAAGAAACAAAGCTATAGCGCATAGGACACTTCCATTCAAGGACGTATATTTTCAGGAAAACCAAAGATCCTCAGGACACAGACAACCCAACCTTAACTTCTGCTTTCTTTACAAAAGCATCGACTAGGATACAATCTAAATTTCCTTGGACGGAAAACCTGAATGAAGAATATGTGATTCTTATCTACAATGATATATTAGTGAGCCAGGAAATTAGTGAAATAACGTCCCTTGCCACCACCGGAGTGTTCTTAGTTACACTCATTCTCAGCGAATTTAGTCACAAAGAAAATAGTGGTTTATCAAAGAGATGAGGTACAGGTGGAATATAAAATTGCATCCCATGAACGAAATGGCAGACGACAGAAAGAATTACAGATTTACCAAACACGCTTATGCCTGTAGGAGCGCAAAGGTCCCTTGAGGTGAGTAAAAGCCAGGTGTTTTCAATGAGCACAGATACTATTCTCTATAGACCAAAGAGGGAATGAACACACCTTACTCTAAAACTCAAAGGAGTTAACTCTGCCCACTTTGCACACCAGAAAAGATTATTTACAACTGGTCAGAATTTGAAAAACAGTTTATCGATGTCTCTCTGGAAGAGAATCAAGTGGATGCTCAGCAGCAAGCAACACAGCACTGACAATCAGCTACACCCCGTGAGAAAAACAAACTGCAAAATAAAGGCAGTGAGTGAGAGATAAATTCTTCGAGACTTTGTTCAGGTGCTGTGATTGAAGTTGTTTTGAGCATATGTTAACACACAGAAGGATGGGACCTCAGGGAGGACACTCGTGGCTCTGAGAGTCTTCGTGAGCATGAGTCAGCAAATGCAGCCCTTCTAGAATAACACTGCCTTGCCCTGATTCCATGGACCCGAAATCACCAAATGCAGACGACCCTTCCTACAGCGAACACATGCATGGGACAGCCGCAGGATGCTACCCCATTGGACAGGGAAAAAACATGAAAAGCCACTTCATCTTCTCATATCCAGGTGCTCGGGTTCAAGCTTCCAGCCGCTTTCCTGAAAACATCCCCACTTGGGGAAGTCAGCACTTTCAAAACCCTCTTTCTTATAGCTTGGAATTCGTTCCATGGATGAACTGCAATGGGGAAGAATAAGACACGATGCCTATATATTTGGACAAGCACTTGGCGCTCTAATTTCCAATGCTGATCTAGAATTGACCCAAGCCTAAGCTTGCTCTCAGAAGGAGAATAGGGCTTGAAAATTTCCTGCTGCTTTGTGACCAGTTCCGAAAGTGGGAAGTTGAGCAGGGCATCTCAGGGAGCCTATAATTAATGGCCCTGCAGGATGGGCAAAGACACCTAATGTGGAAAAATGACTTGGGTTGAACCACGGAAAATAACTTGAGAGCAAGGCAGAATTGCAGAAATGGGATTTCAAGAGGGAGATGGGTCTCGCCTGGTAAGGAGCAAGAATGTGGCAGTACTTCTTCAACCATGCCTTTGTCGAAAAAGGGGTGTATGCCTTTATCCTGAATATATTCAGGATAAAGGCATAGACCGTTTTGGGGCAACCAGGCAGGGGCTCGGTGCAAATCAACACTACATAGTTCTATCACTTCGAATCAAAACAAAGGGTCATCTACGAAAAGTGTAAAGACCAGAAATGCAGGGTAGCGTGGAGGTAAACCGTACCCACATTTTGTGGAATGTGGGATGGCAAATTGAAATCAGCACTCTGGCGAACTCTATGCTTTATTCGAAAATAATGTAAGAAACAAAGCTGTAGCGCATAGGACACTTCCACTCAAGGACGTATATTTTCAGGGAAACCAAAGATCCTCAGGACACAGGCAACCCAACGTTTACTTCTGCTTTCTTTACAAAAGCCTCGACTAGGATACAATCTAAATTTCCTTGGACGGAAAACCTGGATGAAGAATATGTGATTCTTATCTACAATGATATATTAGTGAGCCAGGAAATGAGTGAAATAACGTCCCTTGCCACCACCGGAGTGTTCTTAGTTACACTCATTCTCAGCGAATTTAGTCACATAGAAAATAGTGGTTTATCAAAGAGATGAGGTACAGGTGGAATATAAAATTGCATCCCATGAACGAAATGGCAGACGACAGAAAGAATTACAGATTTAGCAAACACACTTATGCCTGTAGGAGCGCAAAGGTCCCATGAGGTGAGTAAAAGCCAGGTGTTTTCAATGAGCACAGATACTATTCTATATAGACCAAGGAGAGAATAAACACAACTTACTCTAAAACTCAAAGGACTGAACTCAGCCCACTTTGCACACCAGAGAAGATTATTTACAACTGGTCAGAATTTGAAAAACAGTTTATCGATGTCTCTCTGGAAGAGAATCAAGTGGATGCACAGCAGCAAGCAACACAGCACTGACAATCAGCTACACCCCGAGAGAAAAACAAACTGCAAAATAAAGGCAGTGAGTGAGAGATAAATTGTTCAAGACTTCATTCAGGGGCTGTGATTGAAGTTGTTTTGAGCATATATTAACACACAGAAGGATGGGACCTCAGGGAGGACACTCGTGGCTCTGAGAGTCTTCGTGAGCATGAGTCAGCAAATGCAGCCCTTCTAGAATAACACTGCCTTGCCCTGATTCCATGGACCCGAAATCACCAAATGCAGACAACACTTCCTACAGTGAACACATGCATGGGATAGCCACAGGATGCTACCCAATTGGACAGGGAAAAAACATGAAAAGCCACCTCATCTTCTCATATCCTGGTGCTCGGGTTCAAGCATCCAGCCGCTTTCCTGAAAATATCCCCACTTGGGGAAGTCAGCACTTTCAAAACCCTCCTTCTTATAGCTAGTAATTCATTCCATGAAGGAACTGCAATGGGGAAGAATAAGACCCGGTACCTGTATATTTGGAGAAGCACTTGGCGCTCTAATTTCCAATGCTGATCTAGAATTGACCCAAGCCTAAGCTTGCTCTCAGAAGGAGAATAGGGCTTGACAATTTCCTGCTGCTTTGTGACCAGTTCCGAAAGTGGGAAGCTGAGCAGGGCATCTCAGGGAGCCTATAATTCATGGCCCTGCAGGATGGGCAAAGACACCTAATGTGGAAAAATGACTTGGGTTGAACCACGGAAAATAACTTGAGAGCAAGGCAGAATTGCAGAAATGGGATTTCAAGAGGGAGATGGGTCTCGCCTGGTAAGGAGCTAGAATGTGGCAGTATTTCTTCAACCATGCCTGTGTCGAAAAAGGGTTGTATGCCTTTATCCTGAATATATTCAGGATAGAGGCATAGACCGTTTTGGGGCAACCAGGCAGGGGCTCGGTGCAAATCAACACTTCATAGTTCTATCACTTCGAATCCAAACAAAGGGTCATCTACGAAAAGTGTAAAGACCAGAAATGCAGGGTAGCGTGGAGGTAAACCGTACCCACATTTTGTGGAATGTGGGATGGCAAATTGAAATCAGCTCTCTGGCGAACTCTATGCTGTATTCGAAAATAATGTAAGAAACAAAGCTATAGTGCCTAGGACACTTCCACTCAAGGACGTATATTTTCAGGAAAACCAAAGATCCTCAGGACACAGGCAACCCAACGTTGACTTCTGCTCTCTTTACAAAAGCCTCGACTAGGATACAATCTAAATTTCCTTGGCCGGAAAACGTGGATGAACAATATGTGATTCTTATCTACAATGATATATTAGTGAGCCAGGAAATGAGTGAAATAACGTCCCTTGCCACCACCGCAGTGTTCTTAGTTACACTCATTCTCAGCGGATTTAGTCATCTAGAAAATAGTGGTTTATCAAAGAGATGAGGTACAGATGGAATATAAAATTGCATCCCATGAATGAAATGGCAGACGACAGAAAGAATTACAGATTTAGCAAACACACTTATGCCTGTAGGAGCGCAAAGGTCCCTTGAGGTGAGTAAAAGCCAGGTGTTTTCAATGAGCACAGATACTATTCTATATAGACCAAAGAGGGAATGAACACAACTTACTCTAAAACTCAAAGGACTGAACGCAGCCCACTTTGCACACCAGAGAAGATTATTTACAACTGGTCAGAATTTGAAAAACAGTTTATCGATGTCTCTCTGGAAGAGAATCAAGTGGATGCACAGCAGCAAGCAACACAGCACTGACAATCAGCTACACCCCGTGAGAAAAACAAACTGCAAAATAAAGGCAGTGAGTGAGAGATAAATTCTTCGAGACTTCGTTCAGGGGCTGTGATTGAAGTTGTTTTGAGCATATATTAACACACAGAAGGATGGGACCTCAGGGAGGACACTCGTGGCTCTGAGAGTCTTCGTGAGCATGAGTCAGCAAATGCAGCCCTTCTAGAATAACACTGCCTTGCCCTGATTCCATGGCCCCGAAATCACCAAATGCAGACGACCCTTCCTACAGCGAACACATGCATGGGACAGCCGCAGGATGCTACCCCATTGGACAGGGAAAAAACATGAAAAGCCACCTCATCTTCTCATATCCTGGTGCTCGGGTTCAAGCTTCCAGCCGCTTTCCTGAAAATATCCCCACTTGGGGAAGTCAGCACTTTCAAAACCCTCTTTCTTATAGCTTGGAATTCGTTCCATGGATGAACTGCAATGGGGAAGAGTAAGACACGATGCCTACATATTTGGACAGGCACTTGGCGCTCTAATTTCCAATGCTGATCTAGAATTGTCCCAAATGTAAGTTGCTCTCAGAAGGAGAATAGGGCTTGAAAATTTCCTGCTGCTTTTTGACCAGTTCCGAAAGTGGGAAGTTGAGCAGGGCATCTCAGGGAGCCTATAATTCATGGCCCTGCAGGATGGGCAAAGACACCTAATGTGGAAAAATGACTTGGGTTGAACCACAGAAAATAACTTGAGAGCAAGGCAGAATTGCAGAAATGGGATTTCAAGAGGGAGATGGGTCTCGCCTGGTAAGGAGCAAGAATGTGGCAGTACTTCTTCAACCATGCCTTTGTCGAAAAAGGGTTGTATGCCTTTATCCTGAATATATTCAGGATAAAGGCATAGACCGTTTTGGGGCAACCAGGCAGGGGCTCGGTGCAAATCAACACTACATAGTTCTATCACTTCGAATCCAAACAAAGGGTCATCTACGAAAAGTGTAAAGACCAGAAATGCAGGGTAGCGTGGAGGTAAACCGTACCCACATTTTGTGGAATGTGGGATGGCAAATTGAAATCAGCTCTCTGGCGAACTCTATGCTGTATTCGAAAATAATGTAAGAAACAAAGCTATAGCGCATAGGACACTTCCACTCAAGGACGTATATTTTCAGGAAAACCAAAGATCCTCAGGACACAGGCAACCCAACGTTTACTTCTGCTCTCTTTACAAAAGCCTCGACTAGGATACAATCTAAATTTCCTTGGCCGGAAAACGTGGATGAACAATATGTGATTCTTATCTACAATGATATATTAGTGAGCCAGGAAATGAGTGAAATAACGTCCCTTGCCACCACCGGAGTGTTCTTAGTTACACTCATTCTCAGCGAATTTAGTCACATAGAAAATAGTGGTTTATCAAAGAGATGAGGTACAGATGGAATATAAAATTGCATCCCATGAATGAAATGGCAGACGACAGAAAGAATTACAGATTTAGCAAACACACTTATGCCTGTAGGAGCGCAAAGGTCCCTTGAGGTGAGTAAAAGCCAGGTGTTTTCAATGAGCACAGATACTATTCTATATAGACCAAAGAGGGAATGAACACAACTTACTCTAAAACTCAAAGGACTGAACTCAGCCCACTTTGCACACCAGAGAAGATTATTTACAACTGGTCAGAATTTGAAAAACAGTTTATCGATGTCTCTCTGGAAGAGAATCAAGTGGATGCACAGCAGCAAGCAACACAGCACTGACAATCAGCTACACCCCGAGAGAAAAACAAACTGCAAAATAAAGGCAGTGAGTGAGAGATAAATTGTTCAAGACTTCATTCAGGGGCTGTGATTGAAGTTGTTTTGAGCATATATTAACCCACAGAAGGATGGGACCTCAGGGAGGACACTCGTGGCTCTGAGAGTCTTCGTGAGCATGAGTCAGCAAATGCAGCCCTTCTAGAATAACACTGCCTTGCCCTGATTCCATGGACCCGAAATCACCAAATGCAGACGACACTTCCTACAGTGAACACATGCATGGGATAGCCACAGGATGCTACCCCATTGGACAGGGAAAAAACATGAAAAGCCACCTCATCTTCTCATATCCTGGTGCTCGGGTTCAAGCATCCAGCCGCTTTCCTGAAAATATCCCCACTTGGGGAAGTCAGCACTTTCAAAACCCTCCTTCTTATAGCTAGTAATTCATTCCATGAAGGAACTGCAATGGGGAAGAATAAGACCCGGTACCTGGATATTTGGAGAAGCACTTGGCGCTCTAATTTCCAATGCTGATCTAGAATTGACCCAAGCCTAAGCTTGCTCTCAGAAGGAGAATAGGGCTTGACAATTTCCTGCTGCTTTGTGACCAGTTCCGAAAGTGGGAAGCTGAGCAGGGCATCTCAGGGAGCCTATAATACATGGCCCTGCAGGATGGGCAAAGACACCTAATGTGGAAAAATGACTTGGGTTGAACCACGGAAAATAACTTGAGAACAAGGCAGAATTGCAGAAATGGTATTTTAAGAGGGAGATGGGTCTCGCCTGGTAAGGAGCTAGAATGTGGCAGTATTTCTTCAACCATGCCTGTGTCGAAAAAGGGTTGTATGCCTTTATCCTGAATATATTCAGGATAGAGGCATAGACCGTTTTGGGGCAACCAGGCAGGGGCTCGGTGCAAATCAACACTTCATAGTTCTATCACTTCGAATCCAAACAAAGGGTCATCTACGAAAAGTGTAAAGACCAGAAATGCAGGGTAGCGTGGAGGTAAACCGTACCCACATTTTGTGGAATGTGGGATGGCAAATTGAAATCAGCTCTCTGGCGAACTCTATGCTGTATTCGAAAATAATGTAAGAAACAAAGCTATAGCGCATAGGACACTTCCACTCAAGGACGTATATTTTCAGGAAAACCAAAGATCCTCAGGACACAGGCAACCCAACGTTTACTTCTGCTCTCTTTACAAAAGCCTCGACTAGGATACAATCTAAATTTCCTTGGCCGGAAAACGTGGATGAACAATATGTGATTCTTATCTACAATGATATATTAGTGAGCCAGGAAATGAGTGAAATAACGTCCCTTGCCACCACCGGAGTGTTCTTAGTTACACTCATTCTCAGCGAATTTAGTCACATAGAAAATAGTGGTTTATCAAAGAGATGAGGTACAGATGGAATATAAAATTGCATCCCATGAATGAAATGGCAGACGACAGAAAGAATTACAGATTTAGCAAACACACTTATGCCTGTAGGAGCGCAAAGGTCCCTTGAGGTGAGTAAAAGCCAGGTGTTTTCAATGAGCACAGATACTATTCTATATAGACCAAAGAGGGAATGAACACAACTTACTCTAAAACTCAAAGGACTGAACTCAGCCCACTTTGCACACCAGAGAAGATTATTTACAACTGGTCAGAATTTGAAAAACAGTTTATCGATGTCTCTCTGGAAGAGAATCAAGTGGATGCACAGCAGCAAGCAACACAGCACTGACAATCAGCTACACCCCGAGAGAAAAACAAACTGCAAAATAAAGGCAGTGAGTGAGAGATAAATTGTTCAAGACTTCATTCAGGGGCTGTGATTGAAGTTGTTTTGAGCATATATTAACACACAGAAGGATGGGACCTCAGGGAGGACACTCGTGGCTCTGAGAGTCTTCGTGAGCATGAGTCAGCAAATGCAGCCCTTCTAGAATAACACTGCCTTGCCCTGATTCCATGGACCCGAAATCACCAAATGCAGACGACACTTCCTACAGTGAACACATGCATGGGATAGCCACAGGATGCTACCCCATTGGACAGGGAAAAAACATGAAAAGCCACCTCATCTTCTCATATCCTGGTGCTCGGGTTCAAGCATCCAGCCGCTTTCCTGAAAATATCCCCACTTGGGGAAGTCAGCACTTTCAAAACCCTCCTTCTTATAGCTAGTAATTCATTCCATGAAGGAACTGCAATGGGGAAGAATAAGACCCGGTACCTGGATATTTGGAGAAGCACTTGGCGCTCTAATTTCCAATGCTGATCTAGAATTGACCCAAGCCTAAGCTTGCTCTCAGAAGGAGAATAGGGCTTGACAATTTCCTGCTGCTTTGTGACCAGTTCCGAAAGTGGGAAGCTGAGCAGGGCATCTCAGGGAGCCTATAATACATGGCCCTGCAGGATGGGCAAAGACACCTAATGTGGAAAAATGACTTGGGTTGAACCACGGAAAATAACTTGAGAACAAGGCAGAATTGCAGAAATGGTATTTTAAGAGGGAGATGGGTCTCGCCTGGTAAGGAGCTAGAATGTGGCAGTATTTCTTCAACCATGCCTGTGTCGAAAAAGGGTTGTATGCCTTTATCCTGAATATATTCAGGATAGAGGCATAGACCGTTTTGGGGCAACCAGGCAGGGGCTCGGTGCAAATCAACACTTCATAGTTCTATCACTTCGAATCCAAACAAAGGGTCATCTACGAAAAGTGTAAAGACCAGAAATGCAGGGTAGCGTGGAGGTATACCGTACCCACATTTTGTGGAATGTGGGATGGCAAATTGAAATCACCTCTCTGGCGAACTCTATGCTGTATTCGAAAATAATGTAAGAAACAAAGCTATAGTGCCTAGGACACTTCCACTCAAGGACGTATATTTTCAGGAAAACAAAAGATCCTCAGGACACAGGCAACCCAACGTTTACTTCTGCTCTCTTTACAAAAGCCTCGACTAGGATACAATCTAAATTTCCTTGGCCGGAAAACGTGGATGAACAATATGTGATTCTTATCTACAATGATATATTAGTGAGCCAGGAAATGAGTGAAATAACGTCCCTTGCCACCACCGCAGTGTTCTTAGTTACACTCATTCTCAGCGGATTTAGTCATCTAGAAAATAGTGGTTTATCAAAGAGATGAGGTACAGATGGAATATAAAATTGCATCCCATGAATGAAATGGCAGACGACAGAAAGAATTACAGATTTAGCAAACACACTTATGCCTGTAGGAGCGCAAAGGTCCCTTGAGGTGAGTAAAAGCCAGGTGTTTTCAATGAGCACAGATACTATTCTATATAGACCAAAGAGGGAATGAACACAACTTACTCTAAAACTCAAAGGACTGAACGCAGCCCACTTTGCACACCAGAGAAGATTATTTACAACTGGTCAGAATTTGAAAAACAGTTTATCGATGTCTCTCTGGAAGAGAATCAAGTGGATGCACAGCAGCAAGCAACACAGCACTGACAATCAGCTACACCCCGTGAGAAAAACAAACTGCAAAATAAAGGCAGTGAGTGAGAGATAAATTCTTCGAGACTTCGTTCAGGGGCTGTGATTGAAGTTGTTTTGAGCATATATTAACCCACAGAAGGATGGGACCTCAGGGAGGACACTCGTGGCTCTGAGAGTCTTCGTGAGCATGAGTCAGCAAATGCAGCCCTTCTAGAATAACACTGCCTTGCCCTGATTCCATGGCCCCGAAATCACCAAATGCAGACGACCCTTCCTACAGCGAACACATGCATGGGACAGCCGCAGGATGCTACCCCATTGGACAGGGAAAAAACATGAAAAGCCACCTCATCTTCTCATATCCCGGTGCTCGGGTTCAAGCTTCCAGCCGCTTTCCTGAAAATATCCCCACTTAGGGAAGTCAGCACTTTCAAAACCCTCTTTCTTATAGCTTGGAATTCGTTCCATGGATGAACTGCAATGGGGAAGAGTAAGACACGATGCCTACATATTTGGACAGGCACTTGGCGCTCTAATTTCCAATGCTGATCTAGAATTGTCCCAAATGTAAGTTGCTCTCAGAAGGAGAATAGGGCTTGAAAATTTCCTGCTGCTTTTTGACCAGTTCCGAAAGTGGGAAGTTGAGCAGGGCATCTCAGGGAGCCTATAATTCATGGCCCTGCAGGATGGGCAAAGACACCTAATGTGGAAAAATGACTTGGGTTGAACCACAGAAAATAACTTGAGAGCAAGGCAGAATTGCAGAAATGGGATTTCAAGAGGGAGATGGGTCTCGCCTGGTAAGGAGCAAGAATGTGGCAGTACTTCTTCAACCATGCCTTTGTCGAAAAAGGGTTGTATGCCTTTATCCTGAATATATTCAGGATAAAGGCATAGACCGTTTTGGGGCAACCAGGCAGGGGCTCGGTGAAAATCAACACTACATAGTGCTATCACTTCCCATCCAAACAAAGGGTCATCTACGAAAAGTGTAAAGACCAGAAATGCAGGGTAGCGTGGAGGTAACCGGACCCACATTTTGTGGAATGTGGGATGGCAAATTGAAATCAGCTCTCTGGCGAACTCTATGCTGTATTCGAAAATAATGTAAGAAACAAAGCTATAGCGCATAGGACACTTCCACTCAAGGACGTATATTTTCAGGAAAACCAAAGATCCTCAGGACACAGGCAACCCAACGTTTACTTCTGCTCTCTTTACAAAAGCCTCGACTAGGATACAATCTAAATTTCCTTGGCCGGAAAACGTGGATGAACAATATGTGATTCTTATCTACAATGATATATTAGTGAGCCAGGAAATGAGTGAAATAACGTCCCTTGCCACCACCGGAGTGTTCTTAGTTACACTCATTCTCAGCGAATTTAGTCACATAGAAAATAGTGGTTTATCAAAGAGATGAGGTACAGATGGAATATAAAATTGCATCCCATGAATGAAATGGCAGACGACAGAAAGAATTACAGATTTAGCAAACACACTTATGCCTGTAGGAGCGCAAAGGTCCCTTGAGGTGAGTAAAAGCCAGGTGTTTTCAATGAGCACAGATACTATTCTATATAGACCAAAGAGGGAATGAACACAACTTACTCTAAAACTCAAAGGACTGAACTCAGCCCACTTTGCACACCAGAGAAGATTATTTACAACTGGTCAGAATTTGAAAAACAGTTTATCGATGTCTCTCTGGAAGAGAATCAAGTGGATGCACAGCAGCAAGCAACACAGCAGTGACAATCAGCTACACCCCGTGAGAAAAACAAACTGCAAAATAAAGGCAGTGAGTGAGAGATAAATTCTTCGAGACTTCGTTCAGGGGCTGTGATTGAAGTTGTTTTGAGCATATATTAACCCACAGAAGGATGGGACCTCAGGGAGGACACTCGTGGCTCTGAGAGTCTTCGTGAGCATGAGTCAGCAAATGCAGCCCTTCTAGAATAACACTGCCTTGCCCTGATTCCATGGACCCGAAATCACCAAATGCAGACGACCCTTCCTACAGCGAACACATGCATGGGACAGCCGCAGGATGCTAACCCATTGGACAGGGAAAAAACATGAAAAGCCACCTCATCTTCTCATATCCTGGTGCTCGGGTTCAAGCTTCCAGCCGCTTTCCTGAAAATATCCGCACTTGGGGAAGTCAGCACTTTCAAAACCCTCTTTCTTATAGCTTGGAATTCGTTCCATGGATGAACTGCAATGGGGAAGAGTAAGACACGATGCCTATATATTTGGACAGGCACTTGGCGCTCTAATTTCCAAAGCTGATCTAGAATTGTCCCAAATGTAAGTTGCTCTCAGAAGGAGAATAGGGCTTGAAAATTTCCTGCTGCTTTTTGACCAGTTCCGAAAGTGGGAAGTTGAGCAGGGCATCTCAGGGAGCCTATAATTCATGGCCCTGCAGGATGGGCAAAGACACCTAATGCGGAAAAATGACTTGGGTTGAACCACGGAAAATATCTTGAGAGCAAGGCAGAATTGCAGAAATGGGATTTCAAGAGGGAGATGGGTCTCGCCTGGTAAGGAGCAAGAATGTGGCAGTACTTCTTCAACCATGCCTTTGTCGAAAAAGGGGTGTATGCCTTCATCCTGAATATATTCAGGATAAAGGCATAGACCGTTTTGGGGCAACCAGGCAGGGGCTCGGTGCAAATCAACACTACATAGTTCTATCACTTCGAATCCAAACAAAGGGTCATGTACGAAAAGTGTAAAGACCAGAAATGCAGGGTAGCGTGGAGGTAAACCGTACCCACATTTTGTGGAATGTGGGATGTCAAATTGAAATCAGCACTCTGGCGAAATCTATGCTGTATTCGAAAGTAATGTAAGAAACAAAGCTGTAGCGCATAGGACACTTCCACTCAAGCAAGTATATTTTCAGGAAAACCAAAGATCCTCAGGACACAGGCCACCCAACGTTGACTTCTGCTCTCTTTACAAAAGCCTCGACTAGGATACAATCTAAATTTCCTTGGACGGAAAACGTGGATGAAGAATATGTGATTCTTATCTACAATGATATATTAGTGAGCCAGGAAATGAGTGAAATAACGTCCCTTGCCACCACCGGAGTGTTCTTAGTTACACTCATTCTCAGCGAATTTAGTCACATAGAAAATAGTGGTTTATCAAAGAGATGAGGTACAGGTGGAATATAAAATTGCATCCCATGAACGAAATGGCAGACGACAGAAAGAATTACAGATTTAGCAAACACACTTATGCCTGTAGGAGTGCAAAGGTCCCTTGAGGTGAGTAAAAGCCAGGTGTTTTCAATGAGCACAGATACTATTCTATATAGACCAAAGAGGGAATGAACAGAACTTACTCTAAAACTCAAAGGACTGAACTCAGCCCACTTTGCACACCAGAAAAGATTATTTACAAGTGGTCAGAATTTGAAAAACAGTTTATTGATGTCTCTCTGGAAGAGAATCAAGTGGATGCACAGCAGCAAGCAACGCAGCACTGACAATCAGCTACACCCCGTGAGAAAAACAAACTGCAAAATAAAGGCAGTGAGTGAGAGATAAATTCTTTGAGACTTCGTTCAGGGGCTGTGATTGAAGTTGTTTTGAGCATATATTAACCCACAGAAGGATGGGACCTCAGGGAGGACACTCGTGGCTCTGAGAGTCTTCGTGAGCATGAGTCAGCAAATGCAGCCCTTCTAGAATAACACTGCCTTGCCCTGATTCCATGGACCCGAAATCACCAAATGCAGACGACCCTTCCTACAGCGAACACATGCATGGGACAGCCGCAGGATGCTACCCCATTGGACAGGGAAAAAACATGAAAAGCCACCTCATCTTCTCATATCCTGGTGCTCGGGTTCAAGCTTCCAGCCGCTTTCCTGAAAGTATCCCCACTTGGGGAAGTCAGCACTTTCAAAACCCTCTTTCTTATAGCTTGGAATTCGTTCCATGGATGAACTGCAATGGGGAAGAATAAGACAAGATGCCTATATATTTGGACAGGCACTTGGCGCTCTAATTTCCAATGCTGATCTAGAATTGACCCAAGCCTAACCTTGCTCTCAGAAGGAGAATAGGGCTTGAAAATTTCCTGCTGTTTGTGACCAGTTCCGAAAGTGGGAAGTTGAGCAGGGCATCTCAGGGAGCCTATAATTCATGGCCCTGCAGGATGGGCAAAGACACCTAATGTGGAAAAATGACTTGGGTTGAACCACGGAAAATAACTTGAGAGCAAGGCAGAATTGCAGAAATGGGATTTCAAGAGGGAGATGGGTCTCGCCTGGTAAGGAGCTAGAATGTGGCAGTATTTCTTCAACCATGCCTGTGTCGAAAAAGGGTTGTATGCCTTTATCCTGAATATATTCAGGATAGAGGCATAGACCGTTTTGGGGCAACCAGGCAGGGCCTCGGTGCAAATCAACACTACATAATTCTATCACTTCGAATGAAAACAAAGGGTCATCTATGAAAAGTGTAAAGACCAGAAATGCAGGGTAGCATGCAGGTAAACCGTACCCACATTTTGCGGAATGTGGGATGGCAAATTGAAATCAGCACTCTGGCGAACTCTATGCTGTATTCGAAAATAATGTAAGAAACAAAGCTATAGCGCATAGGACACTTCCACTCAAGGACGTATATTTTCAGGAAAAACAAAGATCCTCAAGACACAGGCAACCCAACGTTTACTTCGGCTTTCGTTATAAAAGCCTCGACTAGGATACAATCTAAATTTCCTTGGACGGAAAACGTGGATGAAGAATATGTGATTCTTATCTACAATGATATATTAGTGAGCCAGGAAATGAGTGAAATAACGTCCCTTGCCACCACCGGAGTGTTCTTAGTTACACTCATTCTCAGCGAATTTAGTCACATAGAAAATAGTGGTTTATCAAAGAAATGAGGTACAGGTGGAATATAAAATTGCATCCCATGAACGAAATGGCAGACGACAGAAAGAATTACAGATTTAGCAAACACACTTATGCCTGTAGGAGCGGTAAGGTCAATTGAGGTGAGTAAAAGCCAGGTGTTTTCAATGAGCACAGATACTATTCTATATAGACCAAAGAGGGAATGAACACAACTTACTCTAAAACTCAAAGGACTGAACTCAGCCCACTTTGCACACCAGAGAAGATTATTTACAACTGGTCAGAATTTGAAAAACAGTTTATCGATGTCTCACTGGAAGAGAATCAAGTGGATGCACAGCAGCAAGCAACACAGCACTGACAATCAGCTACACCACGTGAGAAAAACAAACTGCAAAATAAAGGCAGTGAGTGAGAGATAAATTCTTCGAGACTTCGTTCAGGGGCTGTGATTGAAGTTGTTTTGAGCATATATTAACACACAGAAGGATGGGACCTCAGGGAGGACACTCGTGGCTCTGAGAGTCTTCGTGAGCATGAGTCAGCAAATGCAGCCCTTCTAGAATAACACTGCCTTGCCCTGATTCCATGGACCCGAAATCTCCAAATGCAGATGACCCTTCCTACAGCGAACACATGCATGGGACAGCCGCAGGATGCTACCCCATTGGACAGGGAAAAAACATGAAAAGCCACCTCATCTTCTAATATCCTGGGGCTCGGGTTCAAGCTTCCAGCCGCTTTCCTGAAAATATCCCCACTTGGGGAAGTCAGCACTTTCAAAACCCTCTTTCTTATAGCTTGGAATTCGTTCCATCGATGAACTCCAATGGGGAAGAATAAGACACGATGCCTATATAATTGGACAGGCACATGGCGCTCTAATTTCCAATGCTGATCTAGAATTGACCCAAATCTAAGCCTGCTCTCAGAAGGAGAATAGGGCTTGAAAATTTCCTGCTGCTTTGTGACCAGTTCCGAAAGTGGGAAGTTGAGCAGGGCATCTCAGGGAGCCTATAATTCATGGCCCTGCAGGATGGGCAAAGACACCTACTGTGGAAAAATGACTTGGGTTGAACCACGGAAAATAACTTGAGAGCAAGGCAGAATTGCAGAAATGGGATTTCAAGAGGGAGATGGGTCTCGCCTGGTAAGGAGCTAGAATGTGGCAGTACTTCTTCAACCATGCCTTTGTCGAAAAAGGGGTGTATGCCTTTATCCTGAATATATTCAGGATAAAGGCATAGACTGCTTTGGGGCAACCAGGCAGGGGCTCGGTGCAAATCAACACTACATAGTTCTATCACTTCGAGTCAAAACAAAGGGTCATCTACGAAAAGTGTAAAGACCAGAAATGCAGGGTAGCATGGAGGTAAACCATACCCACATTTTGTGGAATGTGGGTTGGCAAATTGAAATCAGCACTCTGGCGAACTCTATGCTGTATTCGAAAGTAATGTAAGAAACAAAGCTATAGCACATAGGACACTTCCACTCAAGGACGTATATTTTCAGGAAAACCAAAGATCCTCAGGACACAGGCAACCCAACGTTTACTGCTGCTTTCTTTACAAAAGCCTCGACTAGGATACAATCTAAATTTCCTTGGACGGAAAACGTTGATGAAGAATATGTGATTCTTATTTACAATGATATATTAGTGAGCCAGGAAATGAGTGAAATAACGTCCCTTGCCACCACCGGAGTGATCTTAGTTACGCTCATTCTCAGCGAATTTAGTCACATAGAAAATAGTGGTTTATCAAAGAGATGAGGTACAGGTGGAATATAAAATTGCATCCCATGAACGAAATGGCAGACGACAGAAAGAATTACAGATTTAGCAAACACACTTATGCCTGTAGGAGCGCAAAGGTCCCTTGAGGTGAGTAAAAGCCAGGTGTTTTCAATGAGCACAGATACTATTCTATATAGACCAAAGAGGGAATGAACACAACTTACTCTAAAACTCAAAGGACTGAACTCAGCCAACTTTGCACACCAGAAAAGATTATTTACAACTGGTCAGAATTTGAAAAACAGTTCATCGATGTCTCTCTGGAAGAGAATCAAGTGGATGCACAGCAGCAAGCAACACAGCACTGACAATCAGCTACACCCCGTGAGAAAAACAAACTGCAAAATAAAGGCAGTGAGTGAGAGATAAATTCTTCGAGACTTCGTTCAGGGGCTGTGATTGAAGTTGTTTTGAGCATATATTAACACACAGAAGGATGGGAACTCAGGGAGGACACTCGTGGCTCTGAGAGTCTTCGTGAGCATGAGTCAGCAAATGCAGCCCTTCTAGAATAACACTGCCTTGCCCTGATTCCATGGACCCGAAATCACCAAATGCAGACGACCCTTCCTTCAGCGAACACATGCATGGGACAGCTGCAGGATGCTACCCCATTGGACAGGGAAAAAACATGAAAAGCCACCTCATCTTCTCATATCCTGGTGCTCGGGTTCAAGCTTCTAGCCGCTTTCCTGAAAATATCCCCACTTGGGGAAGTCAGCACTTTCAAAACCCTCTTTCTTATAGCTTGGAATTCGTTCCATGGATGAACTGCAATGGGGAAGAATAAGACAAGATGCCTATATATTTGGACAGGCACTTGGCGCTCTAATTTCCAATGCTGATCTAGAATTGACCCAAGCCTAAACTTGCTCTCAGAAGGAGAATAGGGCTTGAAAATTTCCTGCTGTTTCTGACCAGTTCCGAAAGTGGGAAGTTGAGCAGGGCATCTCAGGGAGCCTATAATTCATGGCCCTGCAGGATGGGCAAAGACACCTAATGTGGAAAAATGACTTGGGTTGAACCACGGAAAATAACTTGAGAGCAAGGCAGAATTGCAGAAATGGGATTTCAAGAGGGAGATGTGTCTCGCCTGGTAAGGAGCTAGAATGTGGCAGTACTTCTTCAACCATGCCTGTGTCGAAAAAGGGGTGTATGCCTTTATCCTGAATATATTCAGGATAGAGGCATAGACCGTTTTGGGGCAACCAGGCAGGGGCTCGGTGCAAATCAACACTACATAATTCTATCACTTCGAATGAAAACAAAGGGTCATCTATGAAAAGTGTAAAGACCAGAAATGCAGGGTAGCATGGAGGTAAACCATACCCACATTTTGCGGAATGTGGGATGGCAAATTGAAATCAGCACTCTGGCGAACTCTATGCTGTATTCGAAAATAATGTAAGAAACAAAGCTATAGCGCCTAGGACACTTCCACTCAAGGACGTATATTTTCAGGAAAACCAAAGATCCTCAGGACACAGGCAACCCAACGTTTACTTCTGCTCTCTTTACAAAAGCCTCGACTAGGATACAATCTAAATTTCCTTGCACGGAAAACCTGGATGAAGAATATGTGATTCTTATCTACAATGATATATTAGTGAGCCAGGAAATGAGTGAAATAACGTCCATTGCCACCCCCGGAGGGTTCTTAGTTACACTCATTCTCAGCGAATTTAGTCACATAGAAAATAGTGGTTTATCAAAGAGATGAGGTACAGATGGAATATAAAATTGCATCCCATGAACGAAATGGCAGACGACAGAAAGAATTACAGATTTAGCAAACACACTTATGCCTGTAGGAGCGCAAAGGTCCCTTGAGGTGAGTAAAAGCCAGGTGTTTTCAATGAGCACAGATACTATTCTATATAGACCAAGGAGAGAATGAACACAACTTACTCTAAAACTCAAAGGACTGAACTCAGCCCACTTTGCACACCAGAGAAGATTATTGACAACTGGTCAGAATTTGAAAAACAATTTATCAATGTCTCTCTAGAAGAGAATCAAGTGGATGCACAGCAGCAAGCAACACAGCACTGACAATCAGCTACCCGCCGAGAGAAAAACAAACTGCAAAATAAAGGCAGTGAGTGAGAGATAAATTCTTCGAGACTTCGTTCAGGGGCTGTGATTGAAGTTGTTTTGAGCATATATTAACACACAGAAGGATGGGACCTCAGGGAGGACACACATGGCTCTGAGAGTCTTCGTGAGCATGAGTCAGCAAATGCAGCCCTTCTAGAATAACACAGCCTTGCCCCGATTCCATGGACCCAAAATCACCAAATGCAGACGAGCCTTCCTACAGTGAACACATGCACGGGACAGCCGCAGGATGCTACCCCATTGGACAGGGAAAAAACATGAAAAGCCACTTCATCTTCTCATATCCTGGTGCTCGGGTTCAAGCTTCCAGCCACTTTCCTGAAAATATCCCCACTTGGGGAAGTCAGCACTTTCAAAACCCTCTTTCTTATAGCTTGGAATTCGTTCCATGGATGAACTGCAATGGGGAAGAATAAGACACGATGCCTATATATTTGGACAAGCAATTGGCGCTCTAATTTCCAATGGTGATCTAGAATTGACCCAAGCCTAAGCTTGCTCTCAGAAGGAGAATAGGGCTTGACAATTTCCTGCTGAGTTGTGACCAGTTCGCAAAGTGGGAAGTTGAGCAGGGCATCTCAGGGAGCCTATAATTCATGGCCCTGCAGGATGGGCAAAGACACCTAATGTGGAAAAATGACTTGGGTTGAACCACGGAAAATAACTTTAGAGCAAGGCAGAATTGCAGAAATGGGATTTCAAAAGGGGGATGGGTCTCACCTGGTAAGGAGCTAGAATGTGGCAGTACTTCTTCAACCATGCCTGTGTCGAAAAAGGGGTGTATGCCTTTATCCTGAATATATTCAGGATAAAGGCATAGACCGTTTTGGGGCAACCAGGCAGGGGCTCGGTGCAAATCAACACTACATAGTTCTATCACTTCGAATCAAAACAAAGGGTCATCTACGAAAAGTGTAAAGACCAGAAATGCAGGGTAGCGTGGAGGTAAACCGTACCCACATTTTGTGGAATGTGGGATGGCAAATTGAAATCAGCACTCTTGCGAAATCAATGCTGTATTCGAAAATAATGTAAGAAACAAAGCTATAGCGCATAGGACACTTCCACTCAAGGATGTATATTTTCAGGAAAACCAAAGATCATCAGGACACAGGCAACCCAACGTTTACTTCTGCTCTCTTTACAAAATCCTCGACTAGGATACAATCTAAATTTCCTTGCACGGAAAACCTGGATGAAGAATATGTGATTCTTATCTACAATGATATATTAGTGAGCCAGGAAATGAGTGAAATAACGTCCCTTGCCACCACCGGAGTGTTCTTAGTTACACTCATTCTCAGCGAATTTAGTGACCTAGAAAATAGTGGTTTATCAAAGAGATGAGGTACAGGTGGAATATAAAATTGCATCCCATGAACGAAATGGCAGACGACAGAAAGAATTACAGATTTAGCAAACACACTTATGCCTGTAGGAGCGCAAAGGTCCCTTGAGGTGAGTAAAAGCCAGGTGTTTTCAATGAGCACAGATACTATTCTATATAGACCAAAGAGGGAATGAACACAACTTACTCTAAAACTCAAAGGACTGAACTCAGCCCACTTTGCACACCTGAAAAGATTATTTACAACTGGTCAGAATTTGAAAAACAGTTTATCGATGTCTCTCTGGAAGAGAATCAAGTGGATGCACAGCAGCAAGCAACACAGCACTGACAATCAGCTACACCCCGTGAGAAAAACAAACTGCAAACTAAAGGCAGTGAGTGAGAGATAAATTCTTCGAGACTTCGTTCAGGGGCTGTGATTGAAGGTGTTTTGAGCATATATTAACACACAGAAGCATGGGACCTCAGGGAGGATACTCCTGGCTCTGAGAGTCTTCGTGAGCATGAGTCAGCAAATGCAGCCCTTCTATAATAACACTGCCTTGCCCTGATTCCATGGACCCGAAATCACCAAATGCAGACGAACCTTCCTACAGTGAACACATGCATGGGACAGCCGCAGGATGCTACCCCATTGGACAGGGTAAAAACATGAAAAGCCACCTCATCTTCTCAAATCCTGGTGCTCGGGTTCAAGCTTCCAGCCGCTTTCCTGAAAATATCCCCACTTGGGGAAGTCAGCACTTTCAAAACCCTCTTTCTTATAGCTACAAATTCGTTCCATGAATGAACTGCAATGGGGAAGAATAAGACACGATGCCTGTATATTTGGACAAGCACTTGGCGCTCTAATTTCCAATGCTGATCTAGTATTGACCCAAGCCTAAACTTGCTCTCAGAAGGAGAATAGGGCTTGACAATTTCCTGCTGCTTTGTGACCCGTTCCCAAAGTGGGAAGTTGAGCAGGGCATCTCAGGGAGCCTATAATTCATGGCCCTGCAGGATGGGCAAAGACACCTAATGTGGAAAAATGACTTGGGTTGAACCACGGAAAATAACTTGAGAGCAAGGCAGAATTGCAGAAATGGGATTTCAAGAGGGAGATGGGTCTCGCCTGGTAAGGAGCTAGAATGTGGCAGTACTTCTTCAACCATGCCTGTGTCGAAAAAGGGGTGTATGCCTTTATCCTGAATATATTCAGGATAAAGGCATAGACCGTTTTGGGGCAACCAGGCAGGGGCTCGGTGCAAATCAACACTACATAGTTCTATCACTTCGAATCAAAACAAAGGGTCATCTACGGAAAGTGTAAAGACCAGAAATTCAGGGTAGCGTGGAGTTAAACCGTACCCACATTTTGTGGAATGTGTGATGGCAAATTGAAATCAGCAATCTGGCGAACTCTATGCTGTATTCGAAAATAATGTAAGAAACAAAGCTATAGCGCATAGGACACTTCCACTCAAGGACGTATATTTTCAGGAAAACCAAAGATCCTCAGGACACAGGCAACACAACGTTTACTTCTGCTCTCTTTACAAAAGCCTCGACTAGGATACAATCTAAATTTCCTTGGACGGAAAACGTGGATGAAGAATATGTGATTCTTATCTACAATGATATATTAGTGAGCCAGGAAATGAGTGAAATAACGTCCGTTGCCACCACCGCAGGGTTCTTAGTTACACTCATTCTCAGCGAATTTAGTCACATAGAAAATAGTGGTTTATCAAAGAGATGAGGTACAGGTGGAATATAAAATTGCATCCTATGAACGAAATGGCAGACGACAGAAAGAATTACAGATTTAGCAGACACACTTATGCCTGTAGGAGCGCAAAGGTCCCTTGAGGTGAGTAAAAGCCAGGTGTTTTCAATGAGCACAGATACTATTCCATATAGACCAAAGAGGCAATGAACACAACTTACTCTAAAACTCAAAGGACTGAACTCAGCCCACTTTGCACACCGGAGAAGATTATTGACAACTGGTCAGAATTTGAAAAACAGTTTATCGATGTCTCTCTGGAAGAGAGTGAAGTGGATGCACAGCAGCAAGCAACACAGCACTGACAATCAGCTACACCCCGTGAGAAAAACAAACTGCAAAATAAAGGCAGTGAGTGAGAGATAAATTCTTCGAGACTTCGTTCAGGGGCTGTGATTGAAGTTGTTTTGAGCATATATTAACACACAGAAGGATGGGAACTCAGGGAGGACACTCGTGGCTCTGAGAGTCTTCGTGAGCATGAGTCAGGAAATGCAGCACTTCTAGAATAACACTACCTTGCCCTGATTCCATGGCCCCGAAATCACCAAATGCAGACGACCCTTCCTACAGCGAACACATACATGGGACAGCCACAGGATGCTACCCCATTGGACAGGGAAAAAACATGAAAAGCCACCTCATCTTCTCATATCCTGGTGCTCGGGTTCAAGCTTCCAGCCGCTTTCCTGAAAATATCCCCACTTGGGGAAGTCAGCACTTTCAAAACCCTCTTTCTTATAGCTTGGAATTCGTTCCATGGATGAACTGCAATGGGGAAGAATAAGACACGATGCCTATATATTTGGACAAGCACTTGGCGCTCTAATTTCCAATGGTGATCTAGAATTGAACCAAGCCTAAGCTTGCTCTCAGAAGGAGAATAGGGCTTGACAATTTCCTGCTGCTTTGTGACCAGTTCCGAAAGTGGGAAGTTGAGCAGGGCATCTCAGGGAGCCTATAATTCATGGCCCTGCAGGATGGGGAAAGACACCTAATGTGGAAAAATGACTTGGGTTGAACCACGGAAAATAACTTGAGAGCAAGGCAGAATTGCAGAAATGGGATTTCAAGAGGGAGATGGGTCTCGCCTGGTAAGGAGCTAGAATGCGGCAGTACTTCTTCAACCATGCCTTTGTCGAAAAAGGGGTGTATGCCTTTATCCTGAATATATTCAGGATAGAGGCATAGACCGTTTTGGGGCAACCAGGCAGGGAATCGGTGCAAATCAACACTACATAGTTTTATCACTTCGAAACAAAACAAAGGGTCATCTACGAAAAGTGTAAAGACCAGAAATGCAGGGTAGCGTGGAGGTAAACCGTACCCACATTTTGTGGAATGTGGGATGGCAAATTGAAATCAGCACTCTGTCGAACTCTATGCTGTATTCGAAAGTAATGTAAGAAACAAAACTATATCGCATAGGACACTTCAATTCAAGGACGTATATTTTCAGGAAAACCAAAGATCCTCAGGACACAGGCCACCCAACGTTTACTTCTGATCTCTTTACAAAAGCCTCGACTAGGATACAATCTAAATTTCCTTGGACGGAAAACGTGGATGAAGAATATGTGATTCTTATCTACAATGATATATTAGTGAGCTAGGAAATGAGTGAAATAACGTCCCTTGCCACCACCGGAGTGTTCTTAGTTACACTCATTCTCAGCGAATTTAGTCACATAGAAAATAGTGGTTTATCAAAGAGATGAGGTACAGGTGGAATATAAAATTGCATCCCATGAACGAAATGGCAGACGACAGAAAGAATTACAGATTTAGCAAACACACTTATGCCTGTAGGAGCGCAAAGGTCCCTTGAGGTGAGTAAAAGCCAGGTGTTTTCAATGAGCACAGATACTATTCTATATAGAGCAAGGAGAGAATGAACACAACTTACTCTAAAACTCAAAGGACTGAACTCAGCCCACTTTGCACACCAGAAAAGATTATTTACAACTGGTCAGAATTTGAAAAACAGTTTATCGATGTCTCTCTGGAAGAGAATCAAGTGGATGCACAGCAGCAAGCAACACAGCACTGACAATCAGCTACACCCCGTGAGAAAAACAAACTGCAAAATAAAGGCAGTGAGTGAGAGATAAATTCTTCGAGACTTCGTTCAGGGGCTGTGATTGAAGTTGTTTTGAGCATATATTAACACAGAGAAGGATGGGACCTCAGGGAGGACACTCGTGGCTCTTTGAGTCTTCGTGAGCATGAGTCAGCAAATGCAGCCCTTCTAGAATAACACTGCCTTGCCCTGATTCCATGGACCCGAAATCACCAAATGCAGACGACCCTTCCTACAGCGAACGCATGCATGGGACAGCCGCCCCATGCTACCCCATTGGACAGGGATAAAACATGAAAAGCCACCTCATCTTCTCATATCCTGGTGCTCGGGTTCAAGCTTCCAGCCGCTTTCCTGAAAATATCCCCACTTGGGGAAGTCAGCACTTTCAAAACCCTCTTTCTTATAGCTTGGAATTCGTTCCATGGATGAACTGCAATGGGGAAGAATAAGACACGATGCCTATATATTTGGACAGGCACTTGGTGCTCTAATTTCCAAAGCTGATCTAGAATTGACCCAAATCTAAGCTTGCTCTCAGAAGGAGAATAGGGCTTGAAAATTTCCTGCTGCTTTGTGACCAGTTCCGAAAGTGGGAAGTTGAGCAGGGCATCTCAGGGAGCCTATAATTCATTGCCCTGCAGGATGGGCAAAGACACCTAATGTGGAAAAATGACTTGGGTTGAACCATGGAAAATAACTTGAGAGCAAGGCAGAATTGCAGAAATGGGATTTCAAGAGGGAGATGGGTCTCGCCTGGTAAGGAGCTAGAATGGGGCAGTACTACTTCAACCATGCCTTTGTCGAAAGAGGGTGTATGCCTTTATCCTGAATATATTCAGGATAAAGGCATAGACCGTTTTGGGGCAACCAGGCAGGGGCTCTGTGCAAATCAACACTACATAGTGCTATCACTTCCCATCCAAACAAAGGGTCATCTACGAAAAGTGTAAAGACGAGAAATGCAGGGTAGCGTGGAGGTAAACCGTACCCACATTTTGTGGAATGTGGGATGGCTAATTGAAATCAGCACTCTGGCCAACTCTATGCTGTATTCGAAAGTAATGTACGAAACAAAGCTATAGCACATAGGACACTTCCACTCAAGGACGTATATTTTCAGGAAAACCAAAGATCCTCAGGACACAGGCAACCCAACGTTTACTTCTGCTTTCTTTACAAAAGCCTCGACTAGGATACAATCTAAATTTCCTTGCACGGAAAACGTGGATGAAGAACATGTGATTCTTATCTACAATGATATATTAGTGAGCCAGGAAATGAGTGAAATAACGTCCCTTGCCACCACCGGAGTGTTCTTAGTTACACTCGTTCGCAGCGAATTTAGTCACATAGAAAATAGTGGTTTATCAAAGAGATGAGGTACAGGTGGAATATAAAATTGCATCCCGTGAACGAAGTGGCAGACGACAGAAAGAATTACAGATTTAGCAAACACACTTATGCCTGTAGGAGCGCAAAGGTCCCTTGAGGTGAGTAAAAGCCAGGTGTTTTCAATGAGCACAGATACTATTCTATATAGACCAAAGAGGGAATGAACACAACTTACTCTAAAACTCAAAGGACTGAACTCAGCCCACTTTGCACACCAGAAAAGATTATTTACAACTGGTCAGAATTTGAAAAACAGTTTATCGATGTCTCTCTGGAAGAGAATCAAGTGGATGCTCACAAGCAAGCAACACAGCAGTGACAATCAGCTACACCCCGTGAGAAAAACAAACTGCAAAATAAAGGCAGTGAGTGAGAGATAAATTCGTCGAGACTTCGTTCAGGGGCTGTGATTGAAGTTGTTTTGAGCATATGTTAACACACAGAAGGATGGGACCTCAGGGAGGACACTCTTGGCTCTGTGAGTCTTCGTGAGCATGAGTCAGCAAATGCAGCCATTCTAGAATAACACTGCCTTGCCCTGATTCCATGGACCCGAAATCACCAAATGCAGATGACCCTTCCTACTGTGAACACATGCATGGGACAGCCGCAGGATGCTACCCCATTGGAAAGGGAAAAAACATGAAAAGCCACCTCATCTTCTCATATCCTGGTGCTCGGGTTCAAGCTTCCAGCCGCTTTCCTGAAAATATCCCCACTTGAGGAAGTCAGCACTTTCAAAACCCTCTTTCTTATAGCTTGGAATTCGTTCCATGAATTAACTGCAATGGGGAAGAATAAGACACGATGCCTATATATTTGGACAGGCACTTGGCGCTCTAATTTCCAATGCAGATCTACAATTGACCCAAGCCTAAGCTTGCTCTCAGAAGGAGACTAGGGCTTGACAATTTCCTGCTGCTTTGTGACCAGTTCCCAAAGTGGGAAGTTGAGCAGGGCATATCAGGGAGCCTATAATTCATGGCCCTGCAGGATGGGCAAAGACACCTAATGTGGAAAAATGACTTGGGTTGAACCACGGAAAGTAACTTGAGAGCAAGGCAGAATTGCAGAAATGGGATTTCAAGAGGGAGATGGGTCTCGCCTGGTAAGGAGCTAGAATGTGGCAGTACTTCTTCAACCATGCCTGTGTAGAAAAAGGGTTGTATGCCTTTATCCTGAATATATTCAGGATAGAGGCATAGACCGTTTGGGGGCAACCAGGCAGGGGGTCAGTGCAAATCAACACTACATAATTCTATCACTTCGAATCAAAACAAAGTGTCATCTACGAAAAGAGTAAAGACCAGAAATGCAGGGTAGCGTGGAGGTAAACCATACCCACATTTTGTGGAATGTGGGATGGCAAATTGAAATCAGCACTCTGGCGAACTCTATGCTGTATTCGAAAATAATGTAAGAAACAAAGCTATAGCGCATAGGACACTTCCACTCAAGGACGTATATTTTCAGGAAAACCAAAGATCCTCAGGAAACAGTCAACCCAACGTTTACTTCTGCTTTCTTTACAAAAGCCTCGACTAGGATACAATCTAAATTGCCTTGCACGGAAAACGTGGATGAAGAATATGTGATTCTTATCTACAATGATATATTAGTGAGCCAGGAAATGAGTGAAATAACGTCCCTTGCCACCATTGGAGTGTTCTTAGTTACACTCATTCTCAGCGAATTTAGTCACATAGAAAATAGTGGTTTATCAAAGAAATGAGGTACAGGTAGTATATAAAATTGCATCCCATGAACGAAATGGCAGACGACAGAAAGAATTACAGATTTAGCAAACACACTTATTCCTGTAGGAGCGGTAAGGTCAATTGAGGTGAGTAAAAGCCAGGTGTTTTCAATGAGCACAGATACTATTCTATATAGACCAAAGAGGGAATGAACACAACTTACTCTAAAACTCAAAGGACTGAACTCAGCCCACTTTGCACACCAGAAAAGATTATTTACAACTGGTCAGAATTTGGAAAACAGTTTATCGATGTCTCTCTGGAAGAGAATCAAGTGGATGCTCAGCAGCAAGCAACACAGCACTGACAATCAGCTACACCCCGTGAGAAAAACAAACTGCAAAATAAAGGCAGTGAGTGAGAGATAAATTCTTCGAGACTTTGTTCAGGGGCTGTGATTGAAGTTGTTTTGAGCATATATTAACACACAGAAGGATGGGACCTCAGGGAGGACACTCGTGGCTCTGAGAGTCTTCGTGAGCATGAGTCAGCAAATGCAGCCCTTCTAGAATAACACTGCCTTGCCCTTATTCCATGGACCCGAAATCACCAAATGCAGACGACCCTTCCTACAGCGAACACATGCATGGGACAGCCGCAGGATGCTACCCCATTGGACAGGGAAAAAACATGAAAAGCCACTTCATCTTCTCATATCCAGGTGCTCGGGTTCAAGCTTCCAGCCGCTTTCCTGAAAATATCCCCACTTGGGGAAGTCAGCACTTTCAAAACCCTCTTTCTTATAGCTTGGAATTCGTTCCATGGATGAACTGCAATGGGGAAGAATAAGACACGATGCCTATATATTTGGACAAGCACTTGGCGCTCTAATTTCCAATGGTGATCTAGAATTGACCCAAGCCTAAGCTTGCTCTCAGAAGGAGAATAGGGCTTGAAAATTTCCTGCTGCTTTGTGACCAGTTCCGAAAGTGGGAAGTTGAGCAGGGCATCTCAGGGAGCCTATAATTCATGGCCCTGCAGGATGGGCAAAGACACCTAATGTGGAAAAATGACTTGGGTTGAACCACGGAAAATAACTTGAGAGCAAGGCAGAATTGCAGAAATGGGATTTTAAGAGGGAGATGGGTCTCGCCTGGTAAGGAGCTAGAATGTGGCAGTATTTCTTCAACCATGCCTGTGTCGAAAAAGGGTTGTATGCCTTTATCCTGAATATATTCAGGATAGAGGCATAGACCGTTTGGGGGCAACCAGGCAGGGGCTCGGTGCAAATCAACACTTCATAGTTCTATCACTTCGAATCCAAACAAAGGGTCATCTACGAAAAGTGTAAAGACCAGAAATGCAGGGTAGCGTGGAGGTAAACCGTACCCACATTTTGTGGAATGTGGGATGGCAAATTGAAATCAGCACTCTGGTGAACTCTATGCTGTATTCGAAAATAATGTAAGAAACAAAGCTATAGTGCCTAGGACACTTCCACTCAAGGACGTATATTTTCAGGAAAACCAAAGATCCTCAAGGCACAGGCAACCCAACGTTTACTTCGGCTTTCTTTATAAAAGCCTCGACTAGGATACAATCTAAATTTCCTTGGACGGAAAACGTGGATGAAGAATATGTGATTCTTATCTACAATGATATATTAGTGAGCCAGGAAATGAGTGAAATAACGTCCCTTGCCACCACCGGAGTGTTCTTAGTTACACTCATTCACCGCGAATTTAGTCACATAGAAAATAGTGGTTTATCAAAGAAATGAGGTACAGGTAGTATATAAAATTGCATCCCATGAACGAAATGGCAGACGACAGAAAGAATTACAGATTTAGCAAACACACTTATTCCTGTAGGAGCGGTAAGGTCAATTGAGGTGAGTAAAAGCCAGGTGTTTTCAATGAGCACAGATACTATTCTATATAGACCAAAGAGGGAATGAACACAACTTACACTAAAACTCAAAGGACTGAACTCAGCCCACTTTACACACCAGAAAAGATTATTTACAACTGGTCAGAATTTGAAAAACAGTTTATCGATGTCTCTCTGGAAGATAATCAAGTGGATGCACAGCAGCAAGCAACACAGCACTGACAATCAGCTACACCCCGTGAGAAAAACAAACTGCAAAATAAAGGCAGTGAGTGAGAGATAAATTCTTCGAGACTTCGTTCAGGGGCTGTGATTGAAGCTGTTTTGAGCATATATTAACACACAGAAGGATGGGACTTCAGAGAGGACACTCGTAGCTCTGAGAGTCTTCGTGAGCATGAGTCAGCAAATGCAGCCCTTCTAGAATAACACTGCCTTGCCCTGATTCCATGCACCCGAAATCACCAAATGCAGACGACCCTTCCTACAGCGAACACATGCATGGGACAGCCGCAGGATGCTACCCCATTGGACAGGGAAAAAACATGAAAAGCCACTTCATCTTCTCATATCCTGGTGCTCGGGTTCAAGCTTCCAGCCGCTTTCCTGAAAATATCCCCACTTGGGGAAGTCAGCACTTTCAAAACCCTCTTTCTTATAGCTTGGAATTCGTTCCATGGATGAACTGCAATGGGGAAGAATAAGACACGATGCCTATACATTTGGACAGGCACTTGGCGCTCTAATTTCCAATGCTGATCTAGAATTGACCCAGTCTAAGTTGCTCTCAGAAGGAGAATAGGGCTTGAAAATTTCCTGCTGCTTTGTGACCAGTTCCGAAAGTGGGAAGTTGAGCAGGGCATCTCAGGGAGCCTATAATTCATGGCCCTGCAGGATGGGCAAAGACACCTAATGTGGAAAAATGACTTGGGTTGAACCACGGAAAATAACCTGAGAGCAAGGCAGAATTGCAGAAATGGGATTTCAAGAGGGAGATGGGTCTCGCCTGGTAAGGAGCTAGAATGTGGCAGTATTTCTTCAACCATGGCTGTGTCGAAAAAGGGGTGTATGCCTTTATCCTGAATATATTCAGGATAGAGTCATAGACCGTTTTGGGGCAACCAGGCAGGGGCTCGGTGCAAATCAACACTACATAGTTCTATCACTTCGAATCAAAACAAAGGATCATCTATGAAAAGTGTAAAGACCATAAATGCCGGGTAGCGTGGAGGTAAACCGTACCCACATTTTGTGGAATGTGGGATGGCAAATTGCAATCAGCACTCTGGCGAACTCTATGCTGTATTCGAAAGTAATGTAAGAAACAAAGCTATAGCGCATCGGACACTTCCACTCAAGGACGTATATTTTCAGGAAAACCAAAGATCCTCAGGACACAGGCAACCCAACGTTGACTTCTGCTCTCTTTACAAAAGCCTCGACTAGGATACAATATAAATTTCCTTGGACGGAAAACCTGGATGAAGAATATGTGAGTCTTATCTACAATGATATATTAGTGAGCCAGGAAATGAGTGAAATAACGTCCGTTGCCACCACCGGAGTGTTCTTAGTTACACTCATTCTCTGCGAATTTGGTCACAAAGAAAATAGTGGTTTATCAAAGAGATGAGGTACAGGTGGAATATAAAATTGCATCCCATGAACGAAATGGCAGACGACAGAAAGAATTACAGATTTAGCAAACACACTTATGCCTGTAGGAGCGCAAAGGTCCCTTGAGGTGAGTAAAAGCCAGGTGTTTTCAATGAGCACAGATACTATTCTATATAGACCAAAGAGGGAATGAACACAACTTACTCTAAAACTCAAAGGACTGAACTGAGCCCACTTTGCACACCAGAAAAGATTATTTACAACTGGTCAGAATTTGAAAAACAGTTTATCGATGTCTCTCTGGAAGAGAATCAAGTGGATGCACAGCAGCAAGCAACACAGCACTGACAATCAGCTACACCCCGTGAGAAAAACAAACTGCAAACTAAAGGCAGTGAGTGAGAGATAAATTCTTCGAGACTTCGTTCAGGGGCTGTGATTGAAGTTGTTTTGAGCATATATTAACACACAGAAGGATGGGAATTCAGGGAGGACACTCGTGGCTCTGAGACTCTTCGTGAGCATGAGTCAGCAAATGCAGCCCTTCTAGAATAACACTGCCTTGCCCTGATTCCATGGACCCGAAATCACCAAATGCAGACGACCCTTCCTACAGCGAACACATGCATGGGACAGCCGCAGGATGCTAACCCATTGGACAGGGAAAAAACTTGAAAAGCCACCTCATCGTCTCATATCCTGGTGCTCGGGTTCAAGCTTCCAGCCGCTTTCCTGAAAATATCCCCAATTGGGGAAGTCAGCACTTTCAAAACCCTCTTTCTTATAGCTTGGAATTCGTTCCATGGATGAACTGCAATGGGGAAGAATAAGACACGATGCCTATATATTTGGACAGGCACTTGGCGCTCTAATTTCCAATGCTGATCTAGAATTGAGCCCAGCGTAAGCTTGCTCTCAGAAGGAGAATAGGGCTTGACAATTTCCTGCTGCTTTGTGACCAATTCCGAAAGTGGGAAGTTGAGCAGGGCATCTCACGGAGCCTATAATTTATGGCCCTGCAGGATGGGAAAGACACCTAATGTGGAAAAATGACTTGGGTTGAACCATGGAAAATAACTTGAGAGCAAGGCAGAATTGCAGAAATGGGATTTCAAGAGGGAGATGGGTCTCGCCTGGTAAGGAGCTAGAATGCGGCAGTACTTCTTCAACCATGCCTTTGTCGAAAAAGGGTTGTATGCCTTTATCCTGAATATATTTAGGATAAAGGCATAGACCGTTTTGGGGCAACCAGGCAGGGGCTCGGTGCAAATCAACAATACATAGTGCTATCACTTCCCATCCAAACAAAGGGTCATCTATGAAAAGTGTAAAGACCAGAAATGCAGGGTAGCGTGGAGGTAAACCGTACCCACATTTTGTGGAATGTGGGATGGCAAATTGAAATCAGCACTCTGGCGAACTCTATGCTGTATTCGAAAGTAATGTAAGAAACAAAGCTATAGCACATAGGACACTTCCACTCAAGGACGTATATTTTCAGGAAAACCAAAGATCCTCAGGACACAGGCAACCCAACGTTTACTTCTGCTCTCTTTACAAAAGCCTCGACTAGGATACAATCTAAATTTCCTTGGACGGAAAACGTGGATGAAGAATATTTGATTCTTATCTACAATGATATATTAGTGAGCCAGGAAATGAGTGAAATAACGTCCCTTGCCACCACCGGAGTGTTCTTAGTTACACTCATTCTCAGCGAATTTAGTCACATAGAAAATAGTGGTTTATCAAAGAGATGAGGTACAGGTGGCATATAAAATTGCATCCCATGAACGAAATGGCAGACGACAGAAAGAATTACAGATTTAGCAAACACACTTATGCCTGTAGGAGTGCAAAGGTCCCTTGAGCTGAGTAAAAGCCAGGTGTTTTCAATGAGCACAGATACTATTCTATATAGACCAAAGAGGGAATGAACACAACTTACTCTAAAATTCAAAGGACAGAACTCAGGCCACTTTGCACACCAGGAAAGATTATTTACAACTGCTCAGAATTTGAAAAGCAGTTTATCGATGTCTCTCTGGAAGAGTCAAGTGGATGCACAGCAGCAAGCAACACAGCACTAACAATCAGCTACACCCCGTGAGAAAAACAAACTGCAAAATAAAGGCAGTGAGTGAGAGATAAATTCTTCAAGACTTCATTCAGGGGTTGTGATTGAAGCTGTTTTGAGCATATATTAACACACAGAAGGATGGGACCTCAGGGAGGACACTCGTGGCTCTGAGAGTCTTCGTGAGCATGAGTCAGCAAATGCAGCCCTTCTAGAATAACACTGCCTTGCCCTGATTCCATGGACCCAAAATCACCAAATGCAGATGACCCTTCCTACAGTGAACACATGCATGGGATAGCCGCAGGATGCTACCCCATTGGACAGGGAAAAAACATGAAAAGCCACCTCATCTTCTCATATCCTGGTGCTCGGGTTCAAGCTTGCAGCCGCTTTCCTGAAAATATCCCCACTTGGGGAAGTCAGCACTTTCAAAACCCTCTTTCTTATAGCTTGGAATTCATTCCATGGATGAACTGCAATGGGGAAGAATAAGACACGATGCCTATATGTTTGGACAGGCACGTGGCGCTCTAATTTCCAATGCTGATCTAGAATTGAGCCCAGCGTAAGCTTGCTCTCAGAAGGAGAATAGGGCTTGAAAATTTCCTGCTGCTTTGTGACCAGTTCCGAAAGAGGGAAGTTGAGCAGGGCATCTCAGGGAGCCTATAATTCATGGCCCTGCAGGATGGGCAAAGACACCTAATGTGGAAAAATGACTTGGGTTGAACCACGGAAAATAACTTGATAGCAAGGCAGAATTGCAGAAATGGGATTTCAAGAGGGAGATGGGTCTCGCCTGGTAAGGAGCTAGAATGATGCAGTACTTCTTCAACCATGCCTGTGTCGAAAAAGGGTTGTATGCCTTTATCCTAAATATATTCAGGATAGAGTCATAGACCGTTTTGGGGCAACCAGGCAGGGGCTCGGTGCAAATCAACACTACATAGTTCTGTCACTTCGAATAAAAACAAAGGGTCATCTACGATCAGTGTAAAGACCAGAAATGCAGGGTAGCGTGGAGGTAAGCCGTACCCACATTTTGTGGAATGTGGGATGGCAAATTGAAATCAGCACTCTGGCGAACTCTATGCTGTATTCGAAAGTAATGTAAGAAACAAAGCTGTAGCGCATAGGACACTTCCACTCAAGGACGTATATTTTCAGGAAAACCAAAGATCCTCAGGACGCAGGCAACCCAACGTTGACTTCTGCTCTCTTTACAAAAGCCTCGACTAGGATACAATCTAAATTTCCTTGGACGGAAAACGTGGATGAAGAATATGTGATTCTTATCTACAATGATATATTAGTGAGGCAGGAAATGAGTGAAATAACGTCCCTTGCCACCACCGGAGTGTTCTTAGTTACACTCATTCTCAGCGAATTTAGTCACATAGAAAATAGTGGTTTATCAAAGAGATGAGGTACAGGTGGAATATAAAATTGCATCCCATGAACGAAATGGCAGACGACAGAAAGAATTACAGATTTAGCAAACACACTTATGCCTGTAGGAGCGCAAAGGTCCCTTGAGGTGAGTAAAAGCCAGGTGTTTTCAATGAGCACAGATACTATTTTATATAGGCCAAGGAGAGAATGAACACAACTTACTCTAAAACTCAAAGGACTGATCTCAGCCCATTTTGCACACCAGAAAAGATTATTTACAACTTGTCAAAATTTGAAAAACAGTTTATCGATGTCTCTCTGGAAGAGAATCAAGTGGATGCTCAGCAGCAAGCAACACAGCACTGACAATCAGCTACACCCCGTGAGAAAAACAAACTGCAAACTAAAGGCAGTGAGTGAGAGATAAATTCTTCGAGACTTCGTTCAGGGGCTGTGATTGAAGTTGTTTTGAGCATATATTAACACACAGAAGGATGGGACCTCAGGGAGGACACTCGTGGCTCTGAGAGTCTTCGTGAGCATGAATCAGCAAATGCAGCCCTTTTAGAATAACACTGCCTTGCCCTGATTCCATGGACCCGAAATCACCAAATGCAGACGACCCTTCCTACAGCGAACACATGCATGGGACAGCCGCAGGATGCTACCCCATTGGACAGGGAAAAAACATGAAAAGCCACCTCATCTTCTCATATCCTGGTGCTCGGGTTCAAGCTTCCAGCCGCTTTCCTGAAATTTACCCACTTGGGGAAGTCAGCACTTTCAAAACCCTCTTTCTTATAGCTTGGAATTCGTTCCATGGATAAAGTGCAATGGGGAAGAATAAGACACGATTCCTATATATTTGGACAGGCACTTGGTGCTCTAATTTCCAATGCTGATCTAGAATTGACCCAATTCTAAGCTTGCTCTCAGAAGGAGAATAGGGCTTGAAAATTTCCTGCTGCTTTGTGACCAGTTCCGAAAGTGGGAAGTTGAGCAGGGCATCTCAGGGAGCTTATAATTCATGGCCCTGCAGGATGGGCAAAGACACCTAATGTGGAAAAATGACTTGGGTTGAACCACGGAAAATAACTTGAGAGCAAGGCAGAATTGCAGAAATGGGATTTCAAGAGGGAGATGGGTCTCGCCTGGTAAGGAGCTAGAATGCGGCAGTACTTCTTCAACCATGCCTTTGTCGAAAAAGGGGTGTATGCCTTTATCCTGAATATATTCAGGATAAAGGCATAGACCGTTTTGGGGCAACCAGGCAGGGGCTTGGTGCAAATCAACACTACATAGTTCTATCACTTCGAATCAAAACAAACCGTCATCTACGAAAAGTGTAAAGACCAGAAATGCAGGGTAGCGTGGAGGTAAACCGTACCCACATTTTGTGGAATGTGGGATGGCAAATTGAAATCAGCACTCTGGCGAACTCTATGCTGTATTCGAAAGTAATGTAAGAAACAAAGCTATAGCGCATAGGACACTTCCACTCAAGGACGTATATTTTCAGGAAAACCAAAGATCCTCAGGACACAGTCAACCCAACGTTGACTTCTGCTCTCTTTACAAAAGCCTCGACTAGGATACAATCTAAATTTCCTTGGACGGAAAACGTGGATGAAGAATATGTGAGTCTTATCTACAATGATATATTAGTGAGCCAGGAAATGAGTGAAATAACGTCCCTTGCCACCACCGGAGTGTTCTTAGTTACACTCATTCTCAGCGAATTTAGTCACATAGAAAATAGTGGTTTATCAAAGAGATGAGGTACAGGTGGAATATAAAATTGCATCCCATGAACGAAATGGCAGACGACAGAAAGAATTACAGATTTAGCAAACACACTTATGCCTGTAGGAGCGCAAAGGTCCCTTGAGGTGAGTAAAAGCCAGGTGTTTTCAATGAGCACAGATACTATTCTATATAGACCAAAGAGGGAATGAACACAACTTACTCTAAAATTCAAAGGACTGAACTCAGCCCACTTTGCACACCAGAAAAGATTATTTACAACTGGTCAGAATTTGAAAAACAGTTTATCGATGTCTCTCTGGAAGAGCATCAAGTGGATGCACAGCATCAAGCAACACAGCACTGACAATCAGCTACACCCCGTGAGAAAAACAAACTGCAAAATAAAGGCAGTGAGTGAGAGATAAATTCTTCGAGACTTCGTTCAGGGGCTGTGATTGAAGTTCTTTTGAGCATATATTAACACACAGAAGGATGGGACCTCAGGGAGGACACTCGTGGCTCTGAGAGTCTTCGTGAGCATGAGTCAGCAAATGCAGCCCTTCTAGAATAACACTGCCTTGCCCTGATTCCATGGACCCGAAATCACCAAATGCAGACGACCCTTCCTACAGCAAACACATGCATGGGACAGCCGCAGGATGGTACCCCATTGGACAGGGAAAAAACATGAAAAGCCACCTCATCTTCTCATATCCTGGTGCTCGGGTTCAAGCTTCCAGCCGCTTTCCTGAAAATATCCCGACTTGGGGAAGTCAGCACTTTCAAAAGTCTCTTTCTTATAGCTTGGAATTCGTTCCATGGATGAACTGCAATGGGGAAGAATAAGACACGATGCCTATATATTTGGACAGGCACTTGGTGCTCTAATTTCCAATGCTGATCTAGAATTGACCCAAATCTAAGCTTGCTCTCAGAAGGAGAATAGGGCTTGAAAATTTCCTGCTGCTTTGTGACCAGTTCCAAAAGTGGGAAGTTGAGCAGGGCATCTCAGGGAGCCTATAATTCATGGCCCTGCAGGATGGGCAAAGACACCTAATGTGGAAAAATGACTTGGGTTGAACCACGGAAAATAACTTGAGAGCAAGGCAGAATTGCAGAAATGGGATTTCAAGAGGGAGATGGGTCTCGCCTGGTAAGGAGCTAGAATGCGGCAGTACTTCTTCAACCATGCCTTTGTCGAAAAAGGGGTGTATGCCTTTATCCTGAATATATTCAGGATAAAGGCATAGACCGTTTTTGGGCAACCAGGCAGGGACTCGGTGCAAATCAACACTACATAGTTCTATCACTTCCCATCCAAACAAAGGGTCATCTACGAAAAGTGTAAAGACCAGAAATGCAGGGTAGCGTGGAGGTAAACCGTACCCACATTTTGTGGAATGTGGGATGGCAAATTGAAATCAGCACTCTGGCGAACTCTATGCTGTATTCGAAAGTAATGTAAGAAACAAAGCTATAGCGCATAGGACACTTCCACTCAAGGACGTATATTTTCAGGAAAACCAAAGATCCTTAGGACACAGGCAACCCAACGTTGACTTCTGCTCTCTTTACAAAAGCCTCGACTAGGATACAATCTAAATTTCCTTGGACGGAAAACGTGGATGAAGAATATGTGATTCTCATCTACAATGATATATTAGTGAGGCAGGAAATGAGTGAAATAACGTCCCTTGCCACCACCGGAGTGTTCTTAGTTACACTCATTCTCAGCGAATTTAGTCACATAGAAAATAGTGGTTTATCAAAGAGATGAGGTACAGGTGGAATATAAAATTGCATCCCATGAACGAAATGGCAGACGACAGAAAGAATTACAGATTTAGCAAACACACTTATGCCTGTAGGAGCGCAAAGGTCCCTTGAGGTGAGTAAAAGCCAGGTGTTTTCAATGAGCACAGATACTATTTTATATAGGCCAAGGAGAGAATGAACACAACTTACTCTAAAACTCAAAGGACTGATCTCAGCCCATTTTGCACACCAGAAAAGATTATTTACAACTGGTCAAAATTTGAAAAACAGTTTATCGATGTCTCTCTGGAAGAGAATCAAGTGGATGCTCAGCAGCAAGCAACACAGCACTGACAATCAGCTACACCCCGTGAGAAAAACAAACTGCAAACTAAAGGCAGTGAGTGAGAGATAAATTCTTCGAGACTTCGTTCAGGGGCTGTGATTGAAGTTGTTTTGAGCATATATTAACACACAGAAGGATGGGAACTCAGGGAGGACACTCGTGGCTCTGAGAGTCTTCGTGAGCATGAGTCAGCAAATGCAGCCCTTCTAGCATAACACTGCCTTGCCCTGATTCCATGGACCCGAAATCACCAAATGCAGACGACCCTTCCTACAGCGAACACATGCATGGGACAGCCGCAGGATGCTACCCCATTGGACAGGGAAAAAACATGAAAAGCCACCTCATCTTCTCATATCCTGGTGCTCGGGTTCAAGCTTCCAGCCGCTTTCCTGAAAATATCCCCACTTGGGGAAGTCAGCACTTTCAAAAGTCTCTTTCTTATAGCTTGGAAATCGTTCCATGGATGAACTGCAATGGGGAAGAATAAGACACGATGCCTATATATTTGGACAGGCACTTGGTGCTCTAATTTCCAATGCTGATCTAGAATTGACCCAAATCTAAGCTTGCTCTCAGAAGGAGAATAGGGCTTGAAAATTTCCTGCTGCTTTGTGACCAGTTCCGAAAGTGGGAAGTTGAGCAGGGCATCTCAGGGAGCCTATAATTCATGGCCCTGCAGGATGGGCAAAGACACCTAATGTGGAAAAATGACTTGGGTTGAACCACGGAAAATAACTTGAGAGCAAGGCAGAATTGCAGAAATGGGATTTCAAGAGGGAGATGGGTCTCGCCTGGTAAGGAGCTAGAATGCGGCAGTACTTCTTCAACCATGCCTTTGTCGAAAAAGGGGTGTATGCCTTTATCCTGAATATATTCAGGATAAAGGCATAGACCGTTTTTGGGCAACCAGGCAGGGACTCGGTGCAAATCAACACTACATAGTTCTATCACTTCCCATCCAAACAAAGGGTCATCTACGAAAAGTGTAAAGACCAGAAATGCAGGGTAGCGTGGAGGTAAACCGTACCCACATTTTGTGGAATGTGGGATGGCAAATTGAAATCAGCACTCTGGCGAACTCTATGCTGTATTCGAAAGTAATGTAAGAAACAAAGCTATAGCGCATAGGACACTTCCACTCAAGGACGTATATTTTCAGGAAAACCAAAGATCCTCAGGACACAGGCAACCCAACGTTGACTTCTGCTCTCTTTACAAAAGCCTCGACTAGGATACAATCTAAATTTCCTTGGACGGAAAACGTGGATGAAGAATATGTGATTCTTATCTACAATGATATATTAGTGAGGCAGGAAATGAGTGAAATAACGTCCCTTGCCACCACCGGAGTGTTCTTAGTTACACTCATTCTCAGCGAATTTAGTCACATAGAAAATAGTGGTTTATCAAAGAGATGAGGTACAGGTGGAATATAAAATTGCATCCCATGAACGAAATGGCAGACGACAGAAAGAATTACAGATTTAGCAAACACACTTATGCCTGTAGGAGCGCAAAGGCCCCTTGAGGTGAGTAAAAGCCAGGTGTTTTCAATGAGCACAGATACTATTCTATATAGACCAAAGAGGGAATGAACACAACTTACTCTAAAACTCAAAGGACTGAACTCAGCCCACTTTGCACACCAGAAAAGATTATTTACAACTGGTCAGAATTTGAAAAACAGTTTATCGATGTCTCTCTGGAAGAGAGTGAAGTGGATGCACAGCAGCAAGCAACACAGCACTGACAATCAGCTACACCCCGTGAGAAAAACAAACTGCAAAATAAAGGCAGTGTGTGAGAGATAAATTCTTCGAGACTTCGTTCAGGGGCTGTGATTGAAGTTGTTTTGAGCATATATTAACTCACAGAAGGATGGGACCTCAGGGAGGACACTCGTGGCTCTGAGAGTCTTCGTGAGCATGAGTCAGCAAATGCAGCCCTTCTAGAATAACACTGCCTTGCCCTGATTCCAGGGACCCGAAATAACCAAATGCAGACGACCCTTCCTACAGTGAACACATGCATGGGACAGCCGCAGGATGCTACCCCATTGGACAGGGAAAAAACATGAAAAGCCACCTCATCTTCTCATATCCTGGTGCTCGGGTTCAAGCTTCCAGCCGCTTTCCTGAAAATATCCCGACTTGGGGAAGTCAGCACTTTCAAAAGTCTCTTTCTTATAGCTTGGAATTCGTTCCATGGATGAACTGCAATGGGGAAGAATAAGACACGATGCCTATATATTTGGACAGGCACTTGGTGCTCTAATTTCCAATGCTGATCTAGAATTGACCCAAATCTAAGCTTGCTCTCAGAAGGAGAATAGGGCTTGAAAATTTCCTGCTGCTTTGTGACCAGTTCCAAAAGTGGGAAGTTGAGCAGGGCATCTCAGGGAGCCTATAATTCATGGCCCTGCAGGATGGGCAAAGACACCTAATGTGGAAAAATGACTTGGGTTGAACCACGGAAAATAACTTGAGAGCAAGGCAGAATTGCAGAAATGGGATTTCAAGAGGGAGATGGGTCTCGCCTGGTAAGGAGCTAGAATGCGGCAGTACTTCTTCAACCATGCCTTTGTCGAAAAAGGGGTGTATGCCTTTATCCTGAATATATTCAGGATAAAGGCATAGACCGTTTTTGGGCAACCAGGCAGGGACTCGGTGCAAATCAACACTACATAGTTCTATCACTTCCCATCCAAACAAAGGGTCATCTACGAAAAGTGTAAAGACCAGAAATGCAGGGTAGCGTGGAGGTAAACCGTACCCACATTTTGTGGAATGTGGGATGGCAAATTGAAATCAGCACTCTGGCGAACTCTATGCTGTATTCGAAAGTAATGTAAGAAACAAAGCTATAGCGCATAGGACACTTCCACTCAAGGACGTATATTTTCAGGAAAACCAAAGATCCTTAGGACACAGGCAACCCAACGTTGACTTCTGCTCTCTTTACAAAAGCCTCGACTAGGATACAATCTAAATTTCCTTGGACGGAAAACGTGGATGAAGAATATGTGATTCTTATCTACAATCATATATTAGTGAGGCAGGAAATGAGTGAAATAACGTCCCTTGCCACCACCGGAGTGTTCTTAGTTACACTCATTCTCAGCGAATTTAGTCACATAGAAAATAGTGGTTTATCAAAGAGATGAGGTACAGGTGGAATATAAAATTGCATCCCATGAACGAAATGGCAGACGACAGAAAGAATTACAGATTTAGCAAACACACTTATGCCTGTAGGAGCGCAAAGGTCCCTTGAGGTGAGTAAAAGCCAGGTGTTTTCAATGAGCACAGATACTATTTTATATAGGCCAAGGAGAGAATGAACACAACTTACTCTAAAACTCAAAGGACTGATCTCAGCCCATTTTGCACACCAGAAAAGATTATTTACAACTGGTCAAAATTTGAAAAACAGTTTATCGATGTCTCTCTGGAAGAGAATCAAGTGGATGCTCAGCAGCAAGCAACACAGCACTGACAATCAGCTACACCCCGTGAGAAAAACAAACTGCAAACTAAAGGCAGTGAGTGAGAGATAAATTCTTCGAGACTTCGTTCAGGGGCTGTGATTGAAGTTGTTTTGAGCATATATTAACACACAGAAGGATGGGAACTCAGGGAGGACACTCGTGGCTCTGAGAGTCTTCGTGAGCATGAGTCAGCAAATGCAGCCCTTCTAGCATAACACTGCCTTGCCCTGATTCCATGGACCCGAAATCACCAAATGCAGACGACCCATCCTACAGCGAACACATGCATGGGACAGCCGCAGGATGCTACCCCATTGGACAGGGAAAAAACATGAAAAGCCACCTCATCTTCTCATATCCTGGTGCTCGGGTTCAAGCTTCCAGCCGCTTTCCTGAAAATATCCCGACTTGGGGAAGTCAGCACTTTCAAAAGTCTCTTTCTTATAGCTTGGAATTCGTTCCATGGATGAACTGCAATGGGGAAGAATAAGACACGATGCCTATATATTTGGACAGGCACTTGGTGCTCTAATTTCCAATGCTGATCTAGAATTGACCCAAATCTAAGCTTGCTCTCAGAAGGAGAATAGGGCTTGAAAATTTCCTGCTGCTTTGTGACCAGTTCCGAAAGTGGGAAGTTGAGCAGGGCATCTCAGGGAGCCTATAATTCATGGCCCTGCAGGATGGGCAAAGACACGTAATGTGGAAAAATGACTTGGGTTGAACCACGGAAAATAACTTGAGAGCAAGGCAGAATTGCAGAAATGGGATTTCAAGAGGGAGATGGGTCTCGCCTGGTAAGGAGCTAGAATGCGGCAGTACTTCTTCAACCATGCCTTTGTCGAAAAAGGGGTGTATGCCTTTATCCTGAATATATTCAGGATAAAGGCATAGACCGTTTTTGGGCAACCAGGCAGGGACTCGGTGCAAATCAACACTACATAGTTCTATCACTTCCCATCCAAACAAAGGGTCATCTACGAAAAGTGTAAAGACCAGAAATGCAGGGTAGCGTGGAGGTAAACCGTACCCACATTTTGTGGAATGTGGGATGGCAAATTGAAATCAGCACTCTGGCGAACTCTATGCTGTATTCGAAAGTAATGTAAGAAACAAAGCTACAGCGCATAGGACACTTCCACTCAAGGACGTATATTTTCAGGAAAACCAAAGATCCTCAGGACACAGGCAACCCAACGTTGACTTCTGCTCTCTTTACAAAAGCCTCGACTAGGATACAATCTAAATTTCCTTGGACGGAAAACGTGGATGAAGAATATGTGATTCTTATCTACAATGATATATTAGTGAGGCAGGAAATGAGTGAAATAACGTCCCTTGCCACCACCGGAGTGTTCTTAGTTACACTCATTCTCAGCGAATTTAGTCACATAGAAAATAGTGGTTTATCAAAGAGATGAGGTACAGGTGGAATATAAAATTGCATCCCATGAACGAAATGGCAGACGACAGAAAGAATTACAGATTTAGCAAACACACTTATGCCTGTAGGAGCGCAAAGGTCCCTTGAGGTGAGTAAAAGCCAGGTGTTTTCAATGAGCACAGATACTATTCTATATAGACCAAAGAGGGAATGAACACAACTTACTCTAAAACTCAAAGGACTGAACTCAGCCCACTTTGCACACCAGAAAAGATTATTTACAACTGGTCAGAATTTGAAAAACAGTTTATCGATGTCTCTCTGGAAGAGCATCAAGTGGATGCACAGCATCAAGCAACACAGCACTGACAATCAGCTACACCCCGTGAGAAAAACAAACTGCAAACTAAAGGCAGTGAGTGAGAGATAAATTCTTCGAGACTTCTTTCAGGGGCTGTGATTGAAGTTCTTTTGAGCATATATTAACACACAGAAGGATGGGACCTCAGGGAGGACACTCGTGGCTCTGAGAGTCTTCGTGAGCATGAGTCAGCAAATGCAGCCCTTCTAGAATAACACTGCCTTGCCCTGATTCCATGGCCCCGAAATCACCAAATGCAGACGACCCTTCCTACAGCGAACACATGCATGGCACAGCCGCAGGATGCTACCCCATTGGACAGGGAAAAAACATGAAAAGCCACCTCATCTTCTCATATCCTGGTGCTCGGGTTCAAGCTTCCAGCCGCTTTCCTGAAAATATCCCGACTTGGGGAAGTCAGCACTTTCAAAAGTCTCTTTCTTATAGCTTGGAATTCGTTCCATGGATGAACTGCAATGGGGAAGAATAAGACACGATGCCTATATATTTGGACAGGCACTTGGTGCTCTAATTTCCAATGCTGATCTAGAATTGACCCAAATCTAAGCTTGCTCTCAGAAGGAGAATAGGGCTTGAAAATTTCCTGCTGCTTTGTGACCAGTTCCAAAAGTGGGAAGTTGAGCAGGGCATCTCAGGGAGCCTATAATTCATGGCCCTGCAGGATGGGCAAAGACACCTAATGTGGAAAAATGACTTGGGTTGAACCACGGAAAATAACTTGAGAGCAAGGCAGAATTGCAGAAATGGGATTTCAAGAGGGAGATGGGTCTCGCCTGGTAAGGAGCTAGAATGGGGCAGTACTTCTTCAACCATGCCTTTGTCGAAAAAGGGGTGTATGCCTTTATCCTGAATATATTCAGGATAAAGGCATAGACCGTTTTTGGGCAACCAGGCAGGGACTCGGTGCAAATCAACACTACATAGTTCTATCACTTCCCATCCAAACAAAGGGTCATCTACGAAAAGTGTAAAGACCAGAAATGCAGGGTAGCGTGGAGGTAAACCGTACCCACATTTTGTGGAATGTGGGATGGCAAATTGAAATCAGCACTCTGGCGAACTCTATGCTGTATTCGAAAGTAATGTAAGAAACAAAGCTATAGCGCATAGGACACTTCCACTCAAGGACGTATATTTTCAGGAAAATCAAAGATCCTTAGGACACAGGCAACCCAACTTTGACTTCTGCTCTCTTTACAAAAGCCTCGACTAGGATACAATCTAAATTTCCTTGGACGGAAAACGTGGATGAAGAATATGTGAGTCTTATCTACAATGATATATTAGTGAGCCAGGAAATGAGTGAAATAACGTCCCTTGCCACCACCGGAGTGTTCTTAGTTACACTCATTCTCAGCGAATTTAGTCACATAGAAAATAGTGGTTTATCAAAGAGATGAGGTACAGGTTGAATATAAAATTGCATCCCATGAACGAAATGGCAGACGACAGAAAGAATTACAGATTTAGCAAACACACTTATGCCTGTAGGAGCGCAAAGGTCCCTTGAGGTGAGTAAAAGCCAGGTGTTTTCAATGAGCACAGATACTATTTTATATAGGCCAAGGAGAGAATGAACACAACTTACTCTAAAACTCAAAGGACTGATCTCAGCCCATTTTGCACACCAGAAAAGATTATTTACAACTGGTCAAAATTTGAAAAACAGTTTATCGATGTCTCTCTGGAAGAGAATCAACTGGATGCACAGCAGCAAGCAACACAGCACTGACAATCAGCTACACCCCGTGAGAAAAACAAACTGCAAAATAAAGGCAGTGAGTGAGAGATAAATTCTTCGAGACTTCGTTCAGGGGCTGTGATTGAAGTTGTTTTGAGCATATATTAACACACAGAAGGATGGGAACTCAGGGAGGACACTCGTGGCTCTGAGAGTCTTCGTGAGCATGAGTCAGCAAATGCAGCCCTTCTAGCATAACACTGCCTTGCCCTGATTCCATGGACCCGAAATCACCAAATGCAGACGACCCTTCCTACAGCGAACACATGCATGGGACAGCCGCAGGATGCTACCCCATTGGACAGGGAAAAAACATGAAAAGCCACCTCATCTTCTCATATCCTGGTGCTCGGGTTCAAGCTTCCAGCCGCTTTCCTGAAAATATCCCGACTTGGGGAAGTCAGCACTTTCAAAAGTCTCTTTCTTATAGCTTGGAATTCGTTCCATGGATGAACTGCAATGGGGAAGAATAAGACACGATGCCTATATATTTGGACAGGCACTTGGTGCTCTAATTTCCAATGCTGATCTAGAATTGACCCAAATCTAAGCTTGCTCTCAGAAGGAGAATAGGGCTTGAAAATTTCCTGCTGCTTTGTGACCAGTTCCGAAAGTGGGAAGTTGAGCAGGGCATCTCAGGGAGCCTATAATTCATGGCCCTGCAGGATGGGCAAAGACACCTAATGTGGAAAAATGACTTGGGTTGAACCACGGAAAATAACTTGAGAGCAAGGCAGAATTGCAGAAATGGGATTTCAAGAGGGAGATGGGTCTCGCCTGGTAAGGAGCTAGAATGCGGCAGTACTTCTTCAACCATGCCTTTGTCGAAAAAGGGGTGTATGCCTTTATCCTGAATATATTCAGGATAAAGGCATAGACCGTTTTTGGGCAACCAGGCAGGGACTCGGTGCAAATCAACACTACATAGTTCTATCACTTCCCATCCAAACAAAGGGTCATCTACGAAAAGTGTAAAGACCAGAAATGCAGGGTAGCGTGGAGGTAAACCGCACCCACATTTTGTGGAATGTGGGATGGCAAATTGAAATCAGCACTCTGGTGAACTCTATGCTGTATTCGAAAGTAATGTAAGAAACAAAGCTATAGCGCATAGGACACTTCCACTCAAGGACGTATATTTTCAGGAAAACCAAAGATCCTCAGGACACAGGCAACCCAACGTTGACTTCTGCTCTCTTTACAAAAGCCTCGACTAGGATACAATCTAAATTTCCTTGGACGGAAAACGTGGATGAAGAATATGTGATTCTTATCTACAATGATATATTAGTGAGGCAGGAAATGAGTGAAATAACGTCCCTTGCCACCACCGGAGTGTTCTTAGTTACACTCATTCTCAGCGAATTTAGTCACATAGAAAATAGTGGTTTATCAAAGAGATGAGGTACAGGTGGAATATAAAATTGCATCCCATGAACGAAATGGCAGACGACAGAAAGAATTACAGATTTAGCAAACACACTTATGCCTGTAGGAGCGCAAAGGTCCCTTGAGGTGAGTAAAAGCCAGGTGTTTTCAATGAGCACAGATACTATTCTATATAGACCAAAGAGGGAATGAGCACAACTTACTCTAAAACTCAAAGGACTGAACTCAGCCCACTTTGCACACCAGAAAAGATTATTTACAACTGGTCAGAATTTGAAAAACAGTTTATCGATGTCTCTCTGGAAGAGCATCAAGTGGATGCTCAGCAGCAAGCAACACAGCACTGACAATCAGCTACACCCCGTGAGAAAAACAAACTGCAAACTAAAGGCAGTGAGTGAGAGATAAATTCTTCGAGACTTCGTTCAGGGGCTGTGATTGAAGTTGTTTTGAGCATATATTAACACACAGAAGGATGGGAACTCAGGGAGGACACTCGTGGCTCTGAGAGTCTTCGTGAGCATGAGTCCGCAAATGCAGCCCTTCTAGCATAACACTGCCTTGCCCTGATTCCATGGACCCGAAATCACCAAATGCAGACGACTCTTCCTACAGCGAACACATGCATGGGACAGCCGCAGGATGCTACCCCATTGGACAGGGAAAAAACCTGAAAAGCTACCTCATCTTCTCATATCCTGGTGCTCGGGTTCAAGCTTCCAGCCGCTTTCCTGAAAATATCCCCACTTGGGGAAGTCAGCACTTTCAAAACCCTCTTTCTTATAGCTTGGAATTCGTTCCATGGATGAACTGCAATGGGGAAGAATAAGACACGATGCCTATATATTTGGACAGGCACTTGGCGCCGTAATTTCCAATGCTGATCTAGAATTGACCCAAGTCTAAGCTTGCTCTCAGAAGGAGAATAGGGCTTGAAAATTTCCTGCTGCTTTGTGACCAGTTCCAAAAGTGGGAAGTTGAGCAGGGCATCTCAGGGAGCCTATAATTCATGGCCCTGCAGGATGGGCAAAGACACCTAATGTGGAAAAATGACTTGGGTTGAACCACGGAAAATAACTTGAGAGCACGGCAGAATTGCAGAAATGGGATTTCAAGAGGGAGATGGGTCTCGCCTGGCAAGGAGCTAGAATGCGGCAGTACTTCTTCAACCATGCCTTTGTCGAAAAAGGGGTGTATGCCTTTATCCTGAATATATTCAGGATAAAGGCATAGACCGTTTTTGGGCAACCAGGCAGGGGCTCGGTGCAAATCAACACTACATAGTGCTATCACTTCCCATCCAAACAAAGGGTCATCTACGAAATGTGTAAAGACCAGAAATGCAGGGTAGCGTGGAGGTAAACCGTACCCACATTTTGTGGAATGTGGGATGGCAAATTGAAATCAGCACTCTGGCGAACTCTATGCTGTATTCGAAAGTAATGTAAGAAACAAAGCTATAGCGCATAGGACACTTCCACTCAAGGACGTATATTTTCAGGAAAACCAAAGATCCTCAGGACACAGGCAACCCAACGTTGACTTCTGCTCTCTTTACAAAAGCCTCGACTAGGATACAATCTAAATTTCCTTGGACGGAAAACGTGGATGAAGAATATGTGAGTCTTATCTACAATGATATATTAGTGAGCCAGGAAATGAGTGAAATAACGTCCCTTGCCACCACCGGAGTGTTCTTAGTTACACTCATTCTCAGCGAATTTAGTCACATAGAAAATAGTGGTTTATCAAAGAGATGAGGTACAGGTGGAATATAAAATTGCATCCCATGAACGAAATGGCAGACGACAGAAAGAATTACAGATTTAGCAAACACACTTATGCCTGTAGGAGCGCAAAGGTCCCTTGAGGTGAGTAAAAGCCAGGTGTTTTCAATGAGCACAGATACTATTCTATATAGACCAAAGAGGGAATGAACACAACTTACTCTAAAACTCAAAGGACTGAACTCAGCCCACTTTGCACACCAGAAAAGATTATTTACAACTGGTCAGAATTTGAAAAACAGTTTATCGATGTCTCTCTGGAAGAGCATCAAGTGGATGCACAGCAGCAAGCAACACAGCACTGACAATCAGCTACACCCCGTGAGAAAAACAAACTGCAAAATAAAGGCAGTGAGTGAGAGATAAATTCTTCGAGACTTCTTTCAGGGGCTGTGATTGAAGTTCTTTTGAGCATATATTAACACACAGAAGGATGGGACCTCAGGGAGGACACTCGTGGCTCTGAGAGTCTTCGTGAGCATGAGTCAGCAAATGCAGCCCTTCTAGAATAACACTGCCTTGCCCTGATTCCATGGACCCGAAATCACCAAATGCAGACGACCCTGCCTACAGCGAACACATGCATGGGACAGCCGCAGGATGCTACCCCATTGGACAGGGAAAAAACATGAAAAGCCACCTCATCTTCTCATATCCTGGTGCTCGGGTTCAAGCTTCCAGCCGCTTTCCTGAAAATATCCCGACTTGGGGAAGTCAGCACTTTCAAAAGTCTCTTTCTTATAGCTTGGAATTCGTTCCATGGATGAACTGCAATGGGGAAGAATAAGACACGATGCCTATATATTTGGACAGGCACTTGGTGCTCTAATTTCCAAAGCTGATCTAGAATTGACCCAAATCTAAGCTTGCTCTCAGTAGGAGAATAGGGCTTGAAAATTTCCTGCTGCTTTGTGACCAGTTCCGAAAGTGGGAAGTTGAGCAGGGCATCTCAGGGAGCCTATAATTCATGGCCCTGCAGGATGGGCAAAGACACCTAATGTGGAAAAATGACTTGGGTTTAACCACGGAAAATAACTTGAGAGCAAGGCAGAATTGCAGAAATGGGATTTCAAGAGGGAGATGGGTCTCGCCTGGTAAGGAGCTAGAATGCGGCAGTACTTCTTCAACCATGCCTTTGTCGAAAAAGGGGTGTATGCCTTTATCCTGAATATATTCAGGATAAAGGCATAGACCGTTTTGGGGCAACCAGGCAGGGGCTCAGTGCAAATCAACACTACATAGTGCTATCACTTCCCATCCAAACAAAGGGTCATCTACGAAAAGTGTAAAGACCAGAAATGCAGGGTAGCGTGGAGGTAAACTGTACCCACATTTTGTGGAATGTGGGATGGCAAATTGAAATCAGCACTCTGGCGAACTCTATGCTGTATTCGAAAGTAATGTAAGAAACAAAGCTATAGCGCATAGGACACTTCCACTCAAGGACGTATATTTTCAGGAAAACCAAAGATCCTCAGGACACAGGCAACCCAACGTTGACTTCTGCTCTCTTTACAAAAGCCTCGACTAGGATACAATCTAAATTTCCTTGGACGGAAAACGTGGATGAAGAATATGTGAGTCTTATCTACAATGATATATTAGTGAGGCAGGAAATGAGTGAAATAACGTCCCTTGCCACCACCGGAGTGTTCTTAGTTACACTCATTCTCCTCGAATTTAGTCACATAGAAAATAGTGGTTTATCAAAGAGATGAGGTACAGGTGGAATATAAAATTGCATCCCATGAACGAAATGGCAGACGACAGAAAGAATTACAGATTTAACAAACACACTTATGCCTCTAGGAGCGCAAAGGTCCCTTGAGGTGAGTAAAAGCCAGGTGTTTTCAATGAGCACAGATACTATTTTATATAGGCCAAAGAGAGAATGAACACAACTTACTCTAAAACTCAAAGGACTGAACTCAGCCCACTTTGCACACCAGAAAAGATTATTTACAACTGGTCAAAATTTGAAAAACAGTTTATCGATGTCTCTCTGGAAGAGAATCAAGTGGATGCTCAGCAGCAAGCAACACAGCACTGACAATCAGCTACACCCCGTGAGAAAAACAAACTGCAAAATAAAGGCAGTGAGTGAGAGATAAATTCTTCGAGACTTCTTTCAGGGGCTGTGATTGAAGTTGTTTTGAGCATATATTAACACACAGAAGGATGGGAGCTCAGGGAGGACACTCGTGGCTCTGAGAGTCTTCGTGAGCATGAGTCAGCAAATGCAGCCCTTCTAGAATAACACTGCCTTGCCCTGATTCCATGGACCCGAAATCACCAAATGCAGACGACCCTTCCTACAGTGAACACATTCATGGGAGAGCCGCAGGATGCTACGCCATGGGACAGGGAAAAAACCTGAAAAGCCACCTCATCTTCTCATATCCTGGTGCTCGGGTTCAAGCTTCCAGCCGCTTTCCTGAAAATATCCCCACTTGGGGAAGTCAGCACTTTCAAAACCCTCTTTCTTATAGCTTGGAATTCGTTCCATGAATAAACTGCAATGGGGAAGAATAAGACACGATGCCTATATATTTGGACAGGCACTTGGCGCTCTAATTTCCAATGCTGATCTAGAATTGACCCAAGCCTAAGCTTGCTCTCAGAAGGAGAATAGGGTTTGAAAATTTCCTGCTGCTTTGTGACCAGTTCCGAAATTGGGAAGTTGAGCAGGGCATCTCAGGGAGCCTATAATTTATGGCCCTGCAGGATGGGCAAAGACACGTAATGTGGAAAAATGACTTGGGTTGAACCACAGAAAATAACATGAGAGCAAGGCAGAATTGCAGAAATGGGATTTCAAGAGGGAGATGGGTCTCGCCTGATAAGGAGCTAGAATGTGGCAGTACTTCTTCAACCATGCCTTTGTCGAAAAAGTGTTGTATGCCTTTATCCTGAATATATTCAGGATAGAGGCATAGACCGTTTTGGGGCAACCAGGCAGGGGCTCGGTGCACATCAACACTACATAGTTCTATCACTTCGAATCAAAGGAAAGGGTCATTTACAAAAAGTGTAATGACCAGAAATACAGGGTAGCGTGGAGGTAAACCGTACCCACATTTTGTGGGATGTGGGATGGTAAAATGAAATCAGCACTCTGGCGAACTCTATTCGAAAGTAATGTAAGTAACAAAGCTATGGCACATAGGACACTTCCACTCAAGGACGTATATTTTCAGGAAAACCAAAGATGCTCAGGAAACAGGCAACCCAACGTTGACTTCTGCTCTCTTTACAAACGCCTCGACTAGGATACAATCTAAATTTCCTTGGACGGAAAACGTGGATGAAGAATATGTGCCTGTTATCTACGATGATATATTAGTGAGCCAGGAAATGAGTGAAATAACGTCCGTTGCCACCACCGGACTGTTCTTAGTTACACTCATTCTCAGTGAATTTAGTCACATAGAAAATAGTGGTTTATCAAAGAGATGAGGTACAGGTAGAATATAAAATTGCATCCCATGAACGAAATGGCAGACGACAGAAAGAATAAAAGATTTAGCAAACACACTTATGACTGTAGGAGTGCAAAGGTCCCTTGAGGTGAGTAAAAGCCAGGTGTTTTCAATGAGCACAGATACTATTCTATATAGACCAAAGAGGGAATGAACACAACTTACTCTAAAACTCAAAGGACTGAACTCAGCCCACTTTGCACACCTGAAAAGATTATTTACAACTGGTCAGAATTTGAAAAACAGTTTATCGATGTCTCTCTGGAAGAGAATCAAGTGGATGCACAGCAGCAAGCAACACAGCACTGACAATCAGCTTCAACCCGTGAGAAAAACAAACTGCAAAATAAAGGCAGTGAGTGAGAGATAAATTCTTCTAGACTTCATTCAGGGGCTGTGATTGAAGCTGTTTTGAGCATATATTAACACACAGAAGGATGGGACCTCAGGGAGGAAACTCGTGGCTCTGAGAGTCTTCGTGAGCATGAGTCAGCAAATGCAGCCCTTCTAGAATAACACTGCCTTGCCCTGATTCCATGGACCCGAAATCACCAAATGCAGACGACACTTCCTACAGTGAACACATGCATGGGATAGCCGCAGGATGCTACGCCATTGGACAGGGAAAATACATGAAAAGCCACCTCATCTTCTCATATCCTGGTGCTCGGGTTCAAGCTTCCAGCCGCTTTCCTGAAAATATCCCCACTTGGGGAAGTCAGCACTTTCAAAACCCTCTTTCTTATAGCTTGGAATTCGTTCCATGAATGAACTGCAATGGGGAAGAATAAGACACGATGCCTATATATTTGGACAGGCACTTGGCGCTCTAATTTCCAATGCTGATCTAGAATTGAGCCAAGCCTAAGCTTGCTCTCAGAAGGAGAATAGGGCTTGAAAATTTCCTGCTGCTTTGTGACCAGTTCCGAAAGTGGGAAGTTGAGCAAGGCATCTCAGGGAGCCTATAATTCATGGCCCTGCAGGATGGGCAAAGACACCTAATGTGGAAAAATGACTTGGGTTTAACCACGGAAAATAACTTGAGAGCAAGGCAGAATTGCAGAAATGGGATTTCAAGAGGGAGAAGGGTCTCGCCTGGTAAGGAGCTAGAATGGGGCAGTACTTCTTCAACCATGCCTTTGTCGAAAAAGGGGTGTATGCCTTTATCCTGAGTATATTCAGGATAAAGGCATAGACCGTTTTGGGGCAACCAGGCAGGGGCTTGGTGCAAATCAACACTACATAGTTCTATCACTTCCCATCCAAACAAAGGGTCATCTACGAAAAGTGTAAAGACCAGAAATGCAGGGTAGCGTGGAGGTAAACCGTACCCACATTTTGTGGAATGTGGGATGGCAAATTGAAATCAGCACTCTGGCGAACTCTATGCTGTATTCGAAAGTAATGTAAGATACAAAGCTATAGCGCATCGGACACTTCCACTCAAGGACGTATATTTTCAGGAAAACCAAAGATCCTCAGGACACAGGCAACCCAACGTTGACTTCTGCTCCCTTTACCAAAGCCTCGACTAGGATACAATCTAAATTTCCTTGGACGGAAAACGTGGATGAAGAATATGTGATTCTTTTCTACAATGATATATTAGTGAGGCAGGAAATGAGTGAAATAACGTCCCTTGCCACCCCCGGAGTGTTCTTAGTTACACTCATTCTCAGCGAATTTAGTCACATAGAAAATAGTGGTTTATTACAGAGATGAGGTACAGGTGGAATATAAAATTGCATCCCATGAACGAAATGACAGACGACAGAAAGAATTACAGATTTAGCAAACACACTTATGCCTGTAGGAGCGCAAAGGTCCCTTGAGGTGAGTAAAAGCCAGGTGTTTTCAATGAGCACACATACTATTCTATATAGACCAAAGAGGGAATGAACACAACTTACTCTAAAACTCAAAGGACTGAACTCAGCCCACTTTGCACACCAGAAAAGATTATTTACAACTGGTCAGAATTTGAAAAACAGTTTATCGATGTCTCTCTGGAAGAGAATCAAGTGGATGCACAGCAGCAAGCAACACAGCACTGACAATCAGATACACCCCGTGAGAAAAACAAACTGCAAAATAAAGGCAGTGAGTGAGAGATAAATTCTTCGAGACTTCGTTCAGGGGCTGTGATTGAAGTTGTTTTGAGCATATATTAACACACAGAAGGATGGGACCTTAGGGAGGACACTCGTGGCTCTGAGAGTCTTCGTGAGCATGAGTCAGCAAATGCAGCCCTTCTAGAATAACACTGCCTTGCCCTGATTCCATGGACCCGAAATCACCAAATGCAGACGACACTTCCTACAGCGAACACATGCATGGGACAGCCGCAGGATGCTACCCCATTGGACAGGGAAAAAACATGAAAAGCCACCTCATCTTCTCATATCCTGGTGCTCGGGTTCAAGCTTCCAGCCGCTTTCCTGAAAATATCCGCACTTGGGGAAGTCAGCACTTTCAAAACCCTCTTTCTTATAGCTTGGAATTCGTTCCATGGATGAACTGCAATGGGGAAGAATAAGACACGATGCCTATATATTTGGACAGGCACTTGGCGCTCTAATTTCCAATGCTGATCTAGAATTGACCCAAGTGTAAGTTGCTCTTAGAAGGAGAATAGGGCTTGAAAATTTCCTGCTGCTTTGTGACCAGTTCCGAAAGTGGGAAGTTGAGCAGGGCATCTCAGGGAGCCTATAATTCATGGCCCTGCAGGATGGGCAAACACACCTAATGTGGAAAAATGACTTGGGTTGAACCACGGAAAATAACTTGAGAGCAAGGCAGAATTGCAGAAATGGGATTTCAAGAGGGAGATGGGTCTCGCCTGGTAAGGAGCTAGAATGCGGCAGTACTTCATCAACCATGCCTTTGTCGAAAAAGGGGTGTATGCCTTTATCCTGAATATATTCAGGATAAAGGCATAGACCGTTTTGGGGCAACCAGGCAGGGGCTCGGTGCAAATCAACACTACATAGTTCTATCACTTCCCATTCAAACAAAGGGTCATCTACGAAAAGTGTAAAGACCAGAAATGCAGGGTAGCGTGGAGGTAAACTGTACCCACATTTTGTGGAATGTGGGATGGCAAATTGAAATCAGCACTCTGGCGAACTCTATGCTGTATTCGAAAGTAATGTAAGAAACAAAGCTATAGCGCATCGGACACTTCCACTCAAGGACGTATATTTTCAGGAAAACCAAAGATCCTCAGGACACAGGCAACCCAACGTTGACTTCTGCTCTCTTTACCAAAGCCTCGACTAGGATACAATCTAAATTTCCTTGGACGGAAAACGTGGATGAAGAATATGTGATTCTTATCTACAATGATATATTAGTGAGCCAGGAAATGAGTGAAATAACGTCCCTTGCCACCACCGGAGTGTTCTTAGTTACACTCATTCTCAGCAAATTTAGTCACATAGAAAATAGTGTTTTATCAAAGAGATGAGGTACAGTTGGAATATAAAATTGCATCCCATGAACGAAATGGCAGACGACAGAAAGAATTACATATTTAGCAAACACACTTATGCCTGTAGGAGCGCAAAGGTCCCTTGAGATGAGTAAAAGCCAGGTGTTTTCAATGAGCACAGATACTATTCTATATAGACCAAAGAGGGAATGAACACAACTTACTGTAAAACTCAAAGGACTGAACTCAGCCCACTTTACACACCAGAAAAGATTATTTACAACTGGTCAGAATTTGAAAAACAGTTTATCGATGTCTCTCTGGAAGAGAGTCAAGTGGATGCACAGCAGCAAGCAACACAGCACTGACAATCAGCTACACCCCGTGAGAAAAACAAACTGCAAAATAAAGGCAGTGAGTGAGAGATAAATGCTTCGAGACTTCGTTCAGGGGCTGTGATTGAAGTTGTTTTGAGCATATATTAACACACAGAAGGATGGGACCTCAGGGAGGACACTCGTGGCTCTGAGAGTCTTCATGAGCATGAGTCAGCAAATGCAGCCCTTCTAGAATAACACTGCCTTGCCCTGATTCAATGGCCCCGAAATCACCAAATGCAGATGACCATTTCTACAGCGAACACATGCATGGGACAGCTGCAGGATGCTACCCCATTGGACAGGGAAAAAACATGAAAAGCCACCTCATCTTCTCATATCCTGGTGCTCGGGTTCCAGCTTCCAGCCGCTTTCCTGAAAATATCCCCACTTGGGGAAGTCAGCACTTTCAAATCCCTCTTTCTTATAGATTGGAATTCGTTCCATGGATGAACTGCAACGGGGAAGAATAAGACACGATGCCTATATATTTGGACAGGCACTTGGTGCTCTAATTTCCAATGCTGATGTAGAATTGACCCAAATCTAAGCTTGCTCTCAGAAGGAGAATAGGGCTTGAAAATTTCCTGCTGCTTTGTGACCAGTTCCGAAAGTGGGAAGTTGAGCAGGGCATCTCAGGGAGCCTATAATTCATGGCCGTGCAGGATGGGCAAAGACACCTAATGTGGAAAAATGACTTGGGTTGAACCACGGAAAATAACTTGAGAGCAAGGCAGAATTACAGAAATGGGATTTGAAGAGGGAGATGGGTCTCGCCTGGTAAGGAGCTAGAATGTGGCAGTACTTCTTCAACCATGCCTTTGTCGAAAAAGGGGTGTATGCCTTTATCCTGAATATATTCAGGATAAAGGCATAGACCGTTTTTGGGCAACCAGGCAGGGGCTAGGTGCAAATCAACACTACATAGTGCTATCACTTCCCATCCAAACAAAGGGTCATCTACGAAAAGTGTAAAGACCAGAAATGCAGGGTAGTGTGGAGGTAAACCGTACCCACATTTTGTGGAATGTGGGATGGCAAATTGAAACCAGCACTCTGGCGAACTCTATGCTGTATTCGAAAGTAATGTAAGAAACAAAGCTATAGCGCATAGGACACTTCCACTCAAGGACGTATATTTTCAGGAAAACCAAAGATCCTCAGGACACAGGCAACCCAACGTTGACTTCTGCTCTCTTTACCAAAGCCTCGAATAGGATACAATCTAAATTTCCTTGGACGGAAAACGTGGATGAAGAATATGTGATTCTTATCTACAATGATATATTAGTGAGCCAGGAATTGAGTGAAATAACGTCCCTTGCCACCACCGGAGTGTTCTTAGTTACACTCATTCTCAGCGAATTTAGTCACATAGAAAATAGTGGTTTATCAAAGAGATGAGGTACAGGTGGAATATAAAATTGCATCCCATGAACGAAATGGCAGACGACAGAAAGAATTACAGATTTAGCAAACACACTTATGCCTGTAGGAGCGCAAAGGTCCCTTGAGGTGAGTAAAAGCCAGGTGTTTTCAATGAGCACAGATACTATTCTATATAGACCAAAGAGGGAATGAACACAACTTACTCTAAAACTCAAAGGACTGAACTCAGCCCACTTTGCACACCAGAAAAGATTATTTACAACTGGTCAGAAGTTGAAAAACAGTTTATCGATGTCTCTCTGGAAGACAATCAAGTGGATGCACAGCAGCAAGCAACACAGCACTGACAATCAGCTACACCCCGTGAGAAAAACAAACTGCAAAATAAAGGCAGTGAGTGAGAGATAAATGCTTCGAGACTTCGTTCAGGGGCTGTGATTGAAGTTGTTTTGAGCATATATTAACACACAGAAGGATGGGACCTCAGGGAGGACACTCGTGGCTCTGAGAGTCTTCGTGAGCATGAGTCAGCAAATGCAGCCCTTCTAGAATAACACTGCCTTGCCCTGATTCCATGGACCCAAAATCACCAAATGCAGACGACCCTTCCTACAGCGAACACATGCATGGGACAGCCGCAGGATGCTACCCCATTGGACAGGGAAAAAACATGAAAAGCCACCTCATCTTCTCATATCCTGGTGCTCGGGTTCAAGCTTCCAGCCGCTTTCCTGAAAATATCCGCACTTGGGGAAATCAGCACTTTCAAAACCCTCTTTCTTATAGCTTGGAATTCGTTCCATGGATGAACTGCAATGGGGAAGAATAAGACACGATGCCTATATATTTGGACAGGCACTTGGCGCTCTAATTTCCAATGCTGATCTAGAATTGACCCAAGTGTAAGTTGCTCTCAGAAGGAGAATAGGGCTTGAAAATTTCCTGCTGCTTTGTGACCAGTTCCGAAAGTGGGAAGTTGAGCAGGGCATCTCAGGGAGCCTATAATTCATGGCCCTGCAGGATGGGCAAAGACACCTAATGTGGAAAAATGACTTGGGTTGAACCACGGAAAATAACTTGAGAGCAAGGCAGAATTGCAGAAATGGGATTTCAAGAGGGAGATGGGTCTCGCCTGGTAAGGAGCTAGAATGCGGCAGTACTTCTTCAACCATGCCTTTGTCGAAAAAGGGGTGTATGCCTTTATCCTGAATATATTCAGGATAAAGGCATAGACCGTTTTGGGGCAACCAGGCAGGGGCTCGGTGCAAATCAACACTACATAGTTCTATCACTTCCCATCCAAACAAAGGGTCATCTACGAAAAGTGTAAAGACCAGAAATGCAGGGTAGCGTGGAGGTAAACCGTACCCACATTCTGTGGAATGTGGGATGGCATATTGAAATCAGCACTCTGGCGAACTCTATGCTGTATTCGAAAGTAATGTAAGAAACAAAGCTATAGCGCATAGGACACTTCCACTCAAGGACGTATATTTTCAGGAAAACCAAGGATCCTCAGGACACAGGCAACCCAAAGTTGACTTGTGCTCTCTTTACAAAAGCCTCGACTAGGATACAATCTAAATTTCCTTGGACGAAAACGTGGATGAAGAATATGTGATTCTTATCTACAATGATATATTAGTGAGCCAGGAAATGAGTGAAATAACGTCCCTTGCCACCACCAGAGTGTTCTTAGTTACACTCATTCTCAGCGAATTTAGTCACCTAGAAAATAGTGGTTTATCAAAGATATGAGGTACATTTGGAATATAAAATTGCATGCCATGAATGAAATGGCAGACGACAGAAAGAATTACAGATTTAGCAAACACACTTATGCCTGTAGGAGCGCAAAGGTCCCTTGAGGTGAGTAAAAGCCAGGTGTTTTCAATGAGCACAGATACTATTCTATATAGACCAAAGAGGGAATGAACACAACTTACTCTAAAACTCAAAGGACTGAACTCAGCCCACTTTGCACACCAGAAAAGATTATTTACAACTGGTCAGAATTTGAAAAACAGTTTATCGATGTCTCTCTGGAAGTGAATCAAGTGGATGCACAGCAGCAAGCAACACAGCACTGACAATCAGCTACACCCCGTGAGAAAAACAAACTGCAAAATAAAGGCAGTGAGTGAGAGATAAATTCTTCGAGACTTCTTTCAGGGGCTGTGATTGAAGTTGTTTTGAGCATATATTAACACACAGAAGGATGGGACCTCAGGGAGGACACTCGTGGCTCTGAGAGTCTTCGTGAGCATGAGTCAGCAAATGCAGCCCTTCTAGAATAACACTGCCTTGCCCTGATTCCATGGACCCGAAATCACCAAATGCAGACGACCCTTCCTACAGCGAACACATGCATGGGTCAGCCGCAGGATGCTACGCCATTGGACAGGGAAAAAACATGAAAAGCCACCTCATCTTCTCATACCCTGGTGCTCGGGTTCAAGCTTCCAGCCGCTTTCCTGAAAATATTCCCACTTGGGGAAGTCAGCACTTTCAAAACCCTCTTTCTTATAGCTTTAAATGCGTTCCATTAATGAACTGCAATGGGGAAGAATAAGACACGATGCCTATATATTTGGACAGGCATTTGGTGCTCTAATTTCCAATGCTGATCTACAATTGACCCAAATCTAAGCTTGCTCTCAGAAGGAGAATAGGGCTTGAAAATTTCCTGCTGCTTTGTGACCAGTTCCGAAAGTGGGATGTTGAGCAGGGCATCTCAGGGAGCCTATAATTCATGGCCTGCAGGATGGGCAAAGTCACCTAATGTGGAAAAATGACGTGGGTTGAACCACGGAAAATAACTTGAGAGCAAGGCAGAATTGCAGAAATGGGATTTCAAGAGGGAGATGGGTCTCGCCTGGTAAGGAGCTAGAATGCGGCAGTACTTCTTCAACCATGCATTTGTCGAAAAAGGGGTGTATGCCTTTATCCTGAATATATTCAGGAAAAGGCATAGACCGTTTTTGGGCAACCAGGCAGGGGCTCGGTGCAAATCAACACTACATAGTTCTATCACTTCGAATCAAAACAAAGCGTCATCTACAAAAAGTGTAAAGACCAGAAATGCAGGGTAGCGTGGAGGTAAACCGTACCCACATTTTGTGGAATGTTGGATGGCATACTGAAATCAGCACTCTGGCGAACTCTATGCTGTATTCGAAAGTAATGTAAGAAACAAAGCTATAGCGCATAGGACACTTCCACTCAAGGACGTATATTTTCAGGAAAACCAAAGATCCTCAGGACACAGGCAAACCAACGTTGACTTGTGCTCTCTTTACAAAAGCCTCGACTAGGATACAATCTAAATTTCCTTGGACGAAAACGTGGATGAAGAATATGTGATTCTTATCTACAATGATATATTAGTGAGGCAGGAAATGAGTGAAATAACGTCCCTTGCCACCACCGGAGTGTTCTTAGTTACACTCATTCTCAGCGAATTTAGTCACCTAGAAAATAGTGGTTTATCAAAGAGATGAGGTACATTTGGAAAATAAAATTGCATCCCATGAACGAAATGGCAGACGACAGAAAGAATTACAGATTTAGCAAACACACTTATGCCTGTAGGAGCGCAAAGGTCCCTTGAGGTGAGTAAAAGCCAGGTGTTTTCAATGAGCACAGATACTATTCTATATAGACCAAAGAGGGAATGAACACAACTTACTCTAAAACTCAAAGGACTGAACTCAGCCCACTTTGCACACCAGAAAATATTATTTACAACTGGTCAGAATTTGAAAAACAGTTTATCGATGTCTCTCTGGAAGAGAATCAAGTGGATGCACAGCAGCAAGCAACACAGCACTGACAATCAGCTACACCCCGTGAGAAAAACAAACTGCAAACTAAAGGCAGTGAGTGAGAGATAAATTCTTCGAGACTTCGTTCAGGGGCTGGGATTGAAGTTGTTTTGAGCATATATTAACACACAGAATTATGGGACCTCAGGGAGGACACTCGTGGCTCTGAGAGTCTTCGTGAGCATGAGTCAGCAAATGCAGCCCTTCTAGAATAACACTGCCTTGCCCGGATTCCATGGCCCCAAAATCACCAAATGCAGACGACGCTTCCTACAGCGAACACATGCATGGGAGCGCCGCAGGATGCTACCCCATTGGACAGGGAGAAAACATGAAAAGCCACCTCATCTTCTCATATCCTGGTGCTCGGGTTCAAGCTTCCAGCCGCTTTCCTGAAAATATCCCCACTTGGGGAAGTCAGCACTTTCAAAACCCTCTTTCTTATAGCTTGGAATTCGTTCCATGGATGAACTGCAATGGGGAAGAATAAGACACGATGCCTATATATTTGGACAGGCACTTGGTGCTCTAATTTCCAATGCTGATCTAGAATTGACCCAAATCTAAGCTTGCTCTCAGAAGGAGAATAGGGCTTGAAAATTTCCTGCTGCTTTGTGACCAGTTCCGAAAGTGGGAAGTTGAGCAGGGCATCTCAGGGAGCCGATAATTCATGGCCCCGCAGGATGGTCAAAGACACCTAATGTGGAAAAATGACTTGGGTTGAACCACGGAAAATAACTTGAGAGCAAGGCAGTATTGCAGAAATGGGATTTCAAGAGGGAGATGGGTCTCGCCTGGTAAGGAGCTAGATTGCGGCAGTACTTCTTCAACCATGCCTTTGTCGAAAAAGGGGTGTATGCCTTTATCCTGAGTATATTCAGGATAAAGGCATAGACCGTTTTGGGGCAACCAGGCAGGGGCTCGGTGCAAATCAACACTACATAGTGCTATCACTTCCCATCCAAACAAAGGGTCAACTACGAAAAGTGTAAAGACCAGAAATGCAGGGTAGCGTCGAGGAAAACCGTACCCACATTTTGTGGAATGTGGGATGGCAAATTGAAATCAGCACTCTGGCGAACTCTATGCTGTATTCGAAAGTAATGTAAGAAACAAAGCTATAGCGCATCGGACACCTCCACTCAAGGACGTATATTTTCAGGAAAACCAAAGATCCTCAGGACACAGGCAACCCAACGTTTACTTCTGCTCTCTTTACAATAGCCTCGACTAGGATACAATCTAAATTTCCTTGGACGGAAAACGTGGATGAAGAATATGTGATTCTTATCTACAATGATATATTAGTGAGCCAGGAAACGAGTGAAATAACGTCCCTTGCCACCACCGGAGTGTTCTTAGTTACACTCATTCTCAGCGAATTTAGTCACATAGAAAATAGTGGTTTATCAAAGAGATGAGGTACAGGTGGAATATAAAATTGCATCCCATGAACGAAATGGCAGACGACAGAAAGAATTACAGATTTAGCAAACACACTTATGCCTGTAGGAGCGCAAAGGTCCCTTGAGGTGAGTAAAAGCCAGGTGTTGTCAATGAGCACAGATACTATTCTATACAGACCAAAGAGGGAATGAACACAACTTACTCTAAAACTCAAAGGACTGAACTCAGCCCACTTTGCACACCAGAAAAGATTATTTACAACTGGTCAGAATTTGAAAAACAGTTTATCGATGTCTCTCTGGAAGAGAGTCAAGTGGATGCACAGAAGCAAGCAACACAGCACTGACAATCAGCTACACCCCGAGAGAAAAACAAACTGCAAAATAAAGGCAGTGAGTGAGAGATAAATTCTTCGAGACTTTGTTCAGCGGCTGTGATTGAAGTTCTTTTGAGCATATATTAACACACAGAAGGATGGGACCTCAGGGAGGACACTCGTGGCTCTGAGAGTCTTTGTGAGCATGTGTCAGCAAATGCAGCCCTTCTAGAATAACACTGCCTTGCCCTGATTCCATGGACCCGAAATCACCAAATGCAGACGACCCTTCCTACAGCGAACACATGCATGGGACAGCCGCAGGATGCTACCCCATTGGACAGGGAAAAAACATGAAAAGCCACCTCATCTTCTCATATACTGGTGCTCGGTTTCAATCTTCCAGCCGCTTTCCTGAAAATATCCGTACTTGGGGAAGTCAGCACTTTCAAAACCCTGTTTCTTATAGCTTGGAATTCGTTCCATGGATGAACTGCAATGGGGAAGAATAAGACACGATGCCTATATATTTGGACAAGCACTTGGCGCTCTAATTTCCAATGCTGATCTAGAATTGACCCAAGCCTAAGCTTGCTCTCAGAAGGAGAATAGGGCTTGAAAATTTCCTGCTGCTTTGTGACTAGTTCCGAAAGTGGGAAGTTGAGCAGGGCATCTCAGGGAGCCTATGATTCATGGCCCTGCAGGATGGGCAAAGACACCTAATGTGGAAAAAAGACTTGGGTTGAACCACGGAAAATAACTTGAGAGCAAGGCAGAATTGCAGAAATGGGATTTCAAGAGGGAGATGGGTCTCGCCTGGTAAGGACCTAGAATGCGGCAGTACTTCTTCAACCATGAGTTTGTCGAAAAAGAGGTGTATGCATTTATCCTGAATATATTCAGGATAAAGGCATAGACCGTTTTGGGGCAACCAGGCAGGGGCTCGGTGCAAATCAACACTACATAGTGCTATCACTTCCCATCCAAACAAAGGGTCATCTACGAAAAGTGTAAAGACAAGAAATGCAGGGTAGCGTGGAGGTAAACCGTACCCACATTTTGTGGAATGTGGGATGTCAAATTGAAATCAGCACTCTTGCGAACTCTATGCTGTATTCGAAAGTAATGTAAGAAACAAAGCTATAGCGCATCGGACACTTCCACTCAAGGACGTATATTTTCAGGAAAACCAAAGATCCCCAGGACACAGGAAACCCAACGTTGACTTCTGCTCTCTTTACAAAAGCCTCGACTAGGATACAATCTAAATTTCCTTGGACGGAAAACGTGGATGAAGAATATGTGAGTCTTATCTACAATGATATATTAGTGGGCCAGGAAATGAGTGAAATAACGTCCGTTGCCACCACCGGAGTGTTCTTAGTTACACTCATTCTCAGCGAATTTAGTCACCTAGAAAATAGTGGTTTATCAAAGAGATGAGGTACAGGTGGAATATAAAATTGCATCCCATGAACGAAATGGCAGACGACAGAAAGATTTACAGATTTAGCAAACACACTTATGCCTGTAGGAGCCCAAAGGTCCCTTGAGGTGAGTAAAAGCCAGGTGTTTTCAATGAGCACAGATACTCTTCTATATAGACCAAAGAGGGAATGAACACAACTTACTCTAAAACTCAAAGGACTGAACTGAGCCCACTTTGCACACCAGAAAAGATTATTTACAACTGGTCAGAATTTGAAAAACAGTTTATCGATGTCTCTCTGGAAGAGAATCAAGTGGATGCACAGCAGCAAGCAACACAGCACTGACAATCAGCTACACCCCGTGAGAAAAACAAACTGCAAACTAAAGGCAGTGAGTGAGAGATAAATTCTTCGAGACTTCGTTCAGGGGCTGTGATTGAAGTTGTTTTGAGCATATATTAACACACAGAAGGATGGGACCTCAGGGAGGACACTCGTGGCTCTGAGAGTCTTCGTGAGCATGAGTCAGCAAACGCAGCCCTTCTAGAATAACACTGCCTTGCCCTGATTCCATGGACCCGAAATCACCAAATGCAGACGACCCTTCCTACAGCAAACACATGCATGGGACAGCCGCAGGATGCTACCCCATTGGATAGGGAAAAAACATGAAAAACCACCTCATCTTCTCATATGCTGGTGCTCGGGTTCAAGCTTCGGGCCGCTTTCCTGAAAATATCCCCACTTGGGACAGTCAGCACTTTCAAAACCCTCTTTCTTATAGCTTGGAATTCGTTCCATGAATTAACTGCAATGGGGAAGAATAAGACACGATGCCTATATATTTGGACAGGCACTTGGCGCTCTAATTTCCAATGCTGATCTAGAATTGACCCAAGCCTAAGGTTGCTCTCAGAAGGAGAATAGGGCTTGAGAATTTCCTGCTGCTTTGTGACCATTTCCGAAAGTGGGAAGTTGAGCAGGGCATCTCAGGGAGCCTATAATTCATGGCCCTGCAGAATGGGCAAAGACATGTAATGTGGAAAAATGACTTGGGTTGAACCACGGAAATTAACTTGAGAGCAAGGCAGAATTGCAGAAATGGGATTTCAAGAGGGAGATGGGTCTCGCCTGGTAAGGAGCTAGAATGTGGCAGTACTTCTTCAACCATGCCTGTGTCGAAAAAGGGGTGTATGCCTTTATCCTGAATATATTCAGGATAGAGGCATAGACCGTTTTGGGGCAACCAGGCAGGGAATCGGGGCAAATCAACACTACATAGTTTTATCACTTCGAAACAAAACAAATGGTCATCTACGAAAAGTGTAAAGACCAGAAATGCAGGGTAGCGTGGAGGTAAACCATACCCACATTTTGTGGAATGTGGGATGGCTAATTGAAATCAGCACTCTGGCGAACTCTATGCTGTATTCGAAAGTAATGTAAGAAACAAAGCTATAGCGCATAGGACACTTCAACTCAAGGACGTATATTTTCAGGAAAACCAAAGATCCTCAGGACACCGGCAACCCAACGTTTACTTCTGCTCACTTTACAAAAGCCTCGACTAGGATACAATCTAAATTTCCTTGGACGGAAAACGTGGATGAAGAATATGTGATTCTTATCTACAATGATATATTAGTGAGCCAGGAAATGAGTGAAATAACGTCCCTTGCCACCACCGGAGTGTTCTTAGTTACACTCATTCTCAGCGAATTTAGTCACATAGAAAATAGTGGTTTATCAAAGAGATGAGGTACAGGTGGAATATAAAATTGCATCCCGTGAACGAAGTGGCAGACGAAAGAAAGAATTACAGATTTAGCAAACACACTTATGCCTGTAGGAGCGCAAAGGTCCCTTGAGGTGAGTAAAAGCCAGGTGTTTTCAATGAGCACAGATACTATTCTATATAGACCAAGGAGAGAATGAACACAACTTACTCTAAAACTCAAAGGACTGAACTCAGCCCACTTTGCACACCAGAAAAGATTATTTACAACTGGTCAGAATTTGAAAAACAGTTTATCGATGTCTCTCTGGAAGAGAATCAAGTGGATGCACAGCAGCAAGCAACACAGCACTGACAATCAGCTACACCCCGTGAGAAAAACAAACTGCAAAATAAAGGCAGTGAGTGAGAGATAAATTCTTCGAGACTTCGTTCAGGGGCTGTGATTGAAGTTGTTTTGAGCATATATTAACACACAGAAGGCTGGGACCTCAGGGAGGACACTCGTGGCTCTGAGAGTCTTCCTGAGCATGAGTCAGCAAATGCAGCCCTTCTAGAATAACACTGCCTTGCCCTGATTCCATGGACCCAAAATCACCAAATGCAGACGACCCTTCCTACAGCGAACACATGCATGGGACAGCCGCCGGATGCTACCCCATTGGACAGGGATAAAACATGAAAAGCCACCTCATATTCTCATATCCTGGTGCTCGGGTTCAAGCTTCCAGCCGCTTTCCTGAAAATATCCCCACTTGGGGAAGTCAACACTTTCAAAACCCTCTTTCTTATAGCTTGGAATTCGTTCCATGGATGAACTGCAATGGGGAAGAATAAGACACGATGCCTATATATTTGGACAGGCACTTGGTGCTATAATTTCCAATGCTTATCTAGAATTGACCCAAATCTAAGCTTGCTCTCAGAAGGAGAATAGGGCTTGACAATTTCCTGCTGCTTTGTGACCAGTTCCGAAAGTGGGAAGTTGAGCAGGGCATCTCAGGGATCCTATAATTCATGGCGCTGCAGGATGGGCAAAGACACGTAATGTGGAAAAATGACTTGGGTTGAACCACGGAAAATAACTTGAGAGCAAGGCAGAATTGCAGAAATTGGATTTCAAGAGGGAGATGGGTCTCGCCTGGTAAGGAGCTAGAATGTGGCAGTACTTCTTCAACCATGCCTGTGTAGAAAAAGTGTTGTATGCCTTTATCCTGAATATATTCAGGATAGAGGCATAGACCGTTTGGGGGCAACCAGGCAGGGGCTCAGTGCAAATCAACACTACATAATTCTATCACATCGAATCAAAACAAAGGGTCATCTACGAAAAGAGTAAAGACCAGAAATGCAGGGTAGCGTGGAGGTAAACCGTACCCACATTTTGTGGAATGTGAGATGGCAAATTGAAATCAGCACTCTGGCGAACTGTATGCTTTATTCGAAAATAATGTAAGAAACAAAGCTATAGCGCATAGGACACTTCCACTCAAGGACGTATATTTTCAGGAAAACCAAAGATCCTCAGGACACAGGCAACCCAACGTTGACTTCTGCTCTCTTTACCAAAGCCTCGACTAGGATACAATCTAAATTTCCTTGGACGGAAAACGTGGATGAAGAATATGTGATTCTTATCTACAATGATATATTAGTGAGCCAGGAAATGAGTGAAATAACGTCCCTTGCCACCACCGGAGTGTTCTTAGTTACACTCATTCTCAGCGAATTTAGTCACATAGAAAATAGTGGTTTATCAAAGAGATGAGGTACAGGTGGAATATAAAATTGCATCCCGTGAACGAAATGGCAGACGACAGAAAGAATTACAGATTTAACAAACACACTTATGCCTGTAGGAGCGCAAAGGTCCCTTGAGGTGAGTAAAAGCCAGGTGTTTTCAATGAGCACAGATACTATTCTATATAGACCAAAGAGGGAATGAACACAACTTACTCTAAAACTCAAAGGACTGAACTCAGCCCACTTTGCACACCAGAAAAGATTATTTACAACTGGTCAGAATTTGAAAAACAGTTTATCGATGTCTCTCTGGAAGAGAATCAAGTGGATGCTCACAAGCAAGCAACACAGCACTGACAATCAGCTACACCCCGTGAGAAAAACAAACTGCAAAATAAAGGCAGTGAGTGAGAGATAAATTCTTCGAGACTTCGTTCAGGGGCTGTGATTGAAGTTGTTTTGAGCATATATTAACACACAGAAGGATGGGACCTCAGGGAGGACACTCGTGGCTCTGAGAGTCTTCGTGAGCATGAGTCAGCAAATGCAGCCCTTCTAGAATAACACTGCCTTGCCCTGATTCCATGGACCCGAAATCACCAAATGCATACGACCCTTCCTACAGCGAACACATGCATGGGACAGCCGCAGGATGCTACCCCATTGGACAGGGAAAAAACATGAAAAGCCACCTCATCTTCTCATATCCTGGTGCTCGGGTTCAAGCTTCCAGCCGCTTTCCTGAAAATATCCCCACTTGGGACAGTCAGCACTTTCAAAATCATCTTTATTATAGCTTGGAATTCGTTCCATGGATGAAGTGCAATGGGGAAGAGTAAGACACGATGCCTATATATTTGGACAGGCACTTGGCGCTCTAATTTCCAATGCTGATCTAGAATTGTCCCAAGTCTAAGTTGCTCTCAGAAGGAGAATAGGGCTTGAAAATATCCTGCTGCTTTTTGACCAGTTCCGAAAGTCGGAAGTTGAGCAGGGCATCTCAGGGAGCCTATAATCCATGGCCCTGCAGGATGGGCAAAGACACCTAATGTGGAAAAATGACTTGGATTGAACCACGGAAAATAACTTGAGAGCAAGGCAGAATTGCAGAAATGGGATTTCAAGAGGGAGATGTGTCTCGCCTGGTAAAGAGCAAGAATGTGGCAGTACTTCTTCAACCATGCCTTTGTCGAAAAAGGGGTGTATGCCTTTATCCTGAATATATTCAGGATAAAGGCATAGACCGTTTTGGGGCAACCAGGCAGGGGCTCGGTGCAAATCAACACTACATAGTTCTATCACTTCGAATCAAAACAAAGGGTCATCTACGAAAAGTGTAAAGACAAGAAATGCAGGGTAGCGTGGAGGTAAACCGTACCCACATTTTGTGGAATGTGGGATGGCAAATTGAAATCAGCACTCTGGCGAACTCTATGCTGTATTCGAAAATAATGTAGGAAACAAAGCTATAGCACATAGGACACTTCTACTAAAGGACGTATATTTTCAGGAAAACGAAAGATCCCCAGGACACAGGCAACCCAACGTTGACTTCTGCTTTCTTTACAAAACCCTCGACTAGGATACAATCTAAATTTCCTTGGACGGAAAACGTGGATGAAGAATATGTGATTCTTATCTACAATGATATATTAGTGAGCTAGGAAATGAGTGAAATAACGTCCGTTGCCAACACCGGAGTGTTCTTAGTTACACTCATTCTCATCGAATTTAGTCACATAGAAAATAGTGGTTTATCAAAGAGATGAGGTACAGGTGGAATATAAAATTGCATCCCATGAACGAAATGGCAGACGACAGAAAGAATTAAAGATTTAGCAAACACACTTATGCCTGTAGGAGCGCAAAGGTCCCTTGAGGTGAGTAAAAGCCAGGTGTTTTCAATGAGCACAGATACTATTCTATATAGACCAAAGAGGGAATGAACACAACTTACTCTAAAACTCAAAGGACTGAACTCAGCCCACTTTGCACACCAGAGAAGATTATTTACAACTGGTCAGAATTTGAAAAACAGTTTATCGATGTCTCTCTGGAAGAGAATCAAGTGGATGCACAGCAGCAAGCAACACAACACTGACAATCAGCTACACCCCGTGAGAAAAACAAACTGCAAAATAAAGGCAGTGAGTGAGAGATAAATTCTTCAAGACTTCATTCAGGGCCTGTGATTGAAGCTGTTTTGAGCATATATTAACACACAGAAGGGTGGGACCTCAGGGAGGACACTCGTGGCTCTGAGAGTCTTCATGAGCATGAGTCAGCAAATGCAGCCCTTCTAGAATAACACTGCCTTGCCCTGATTCCATGGCCCCGAAATCACCAAATGCAGACGACCCTTGCTACAGCGAACACATGCATGGGAGAGCCACAGGATGCTACCCCATTGGACAGGGAAAAAACATGAAAAGGCACCTCATCTTCTCATATCCTGGTGCTCGGGTTCAAGCTTCCAGCCGCTTTCCTGAAAATATCCCCACTTGGGGAAGTCGGCACTTTCAAAACCCTCTTTCTTATAGCTTGGAATTTGTTCCATGGATGAACTGCAATGGGGAAGAATAAGACACGATGCCTATATATTTGGACAGGCACCTGGTGCTCTAACTTCCAATGCTGATCTAGAATTGACCCAAATCTAAGCTTGCTCTCAGAAGGAGAATAGGGCTTGAAAATTTCCTGCTGCTTTGTGACCAGTTCCGAAAGTGGGAAGTTGAGGAGGGCATCTCAGGGAGCCTATAATTCATGGCCCTGCAGGATGGGCAAAGACACCTAATGTGGAAAAATGACTTGGGTTAAACCACGGAAAATAACTTGAGAGCAAGGCAGAATGGCAGAAATGGGATTTCAAGAGGGAGATGGGTCTCGCCTGGTAAGGAGCTAGAATGTGGCAGTACTTCTTCAACCATGCCTGTGTCAAAAAAGGGTTGTATGCCTTTATCCTGAATATATTCAGGAGAGAGGCATAGACCGTTTTCGGGCAACCAGGCAGGGGATCGGTGCAAATCAACACTACATAGTTCTATCACTTCGAATCAAAACAACGGGTCATCTACGAAAAGTGTAAAGACCAGAAATGCAGGGGAGCGTTGAGGTAAACCGTTCCCACATTTTGTGGAATGTGGGATGGCAAATTGAAATCAGCACTCTGGCGAACTCTATGCTGTATTCGAAAATAATGTAAGAAACAAAGCTATAGCGCATAGGACACTTCCACTCAAGGATGTATATTTTCAGGAAAACCAAAGATCCTCAGGACACAGGCAACCCAACGTTTACTTCTGCTCTCTTTACAAAAGCCTCGACTAGGATACAATCTAAATTTCCTTGGACGGAAAACGTGGATGAAGAATATGTGATTCTTATCTACAATGATATATTAGTGAGCCAGGAAATGAGTGAAATAACGTCCCTTGCCACCACCGGAGTGTTCTTAGTTACACTCATTCTCAGCGAATTTAGTCACCTAGAAAATAGTGGTTTATCAGAGAGATGAGGTACAGGTGGAATATAAAATTGCATCCCATGAACGAAATGGCAGACGACAAAAAGAATTACAGATTTAGCAAACACACTTATGCCTGTAGGAGCGCAAAGGTCCCTTGAGGTGAGTAAAAGCCAGGTGTTTTCAATGAGCACAGATACTATTCTATATAGACCAAAGAGGGAATGAACACAACTTACTCTAAAACTCAAAGGACTGAACTCAGCCCACTTTGCACACCAGAAAATATTATTTACAACTGGTCAGAATTTGAAAAACAGTTTATCGATGTCTCTCTGGAAGAGAATCAAGTGGATGCACAGCAGCAAGCAACACAGCACTGACAATCAGCTACACCCCGTGAGAAAAACAAACTGCAAACTAAAGGCAGTGAGTGAGAGATAAATTCTTCGAGACTTCTTTCAGGGGCTGTGATTGAAGTTGTTTTGAGCATATATTAACACACAGAAGGGTGGGACCTCAGGGAGGACACTCGTGGCTCTGAGAGTCTTCGTGAGCATGAGTCAGCAAATGCAGCCCTTCTAGAATAACACTGCCTTGCCCTGATTCCATGGCCCCGAAATCACCAAATGCAGACGACCCTTCCTACAGCGAACACATGCATGGGACAGCCGCAGGATGCTACCCCATTGGACAGGGAAAAAACATGAAAAGCCACCTCATCTTCTCATATCCTGGTGCTCGGGTTCAAGCTTCCAGCCGCTTTCCTGAAAATATCCCCACTTGGGACAGTCAGCACTTTCAAAATCATCTTTATTATAGCTTGGAATTCGTTCCATGGATGAACTGCAATGGGGAAGAGTAAGACACGATGCCTATATATTTGGACAGGCACTTGGCGCTCTAATTTCCAATGCTGATCTAGAATTGTCCCAAGTCTAAGTTGCTCTCGGAAGGAGAATAGGGCTTGAAAATTTCCTGCTGCTTTTTGACCAGTTCCGAAAGTCGGAAGTTGAGCAGGGCATCTCAGGGAGCCTATAATTCATGGCCCTGCAGGATGGGCAAAGACACCTAATGTGGAAAAATGACTTGGATTGAACCACGGAAAATAACTTGAGAGCAAGGCAGAATTGCAGAAATGGGATTTCAAGAGGGAGATGTGTCTTGCCTGGTAAGGAGCAAGAATGTGGCAGTACTTCTTCAACCATGCCTCTGTCGAAAAAGGGGTGTATGCCTTTATCCTGAATATATTCAGGATAAAGGCATAGACCGTTTTGGGGAAACCAGGCAGGGGCTCGGTGCAAATCAACACTACATAGTTCTATCACTTCGAATCAAAACAAAGGGTAATCTACGAAAAGTGTATAAGACAAGAAATGCAGGGTAGCGTGGAGGTAAACCGTACCCACATTTTGAGGAATGTGGGATGGCAAATTGAAATCAGCACTCTGGCGAACTCTATGCTGTATTCGAAAATAATGTAGGAAACAAAGCTATAGCACATAGGACACTTCTACTAAACGACGTATATTTTCAGGGAAACGAAAGATCCCCAGGACACAGGCAACCCAACGTTGACTTCTGCTTTCTTTACAAAACCCTCGACTAGGATACAGTCTAAATTTCCTTGGACGGGAAACGTGGATGAAGAATATGTGATTCTTATCTACAATGATATATTAGTGAGCCAGGAAATGAGTGAAATAACGTCCCTTGCCACCACCGGAGTGTTCTTAGTTACACTCATTCTCATCGAATTTAGTCACATAGAAAATAGTGGTTTTTCAAAGAGATGAGGTACAGGTGGAATATAAAATTGCATCCCATGAACGAAATGGCAGACGACAGAAAGAATTACAGATTTAGCAAACACACTTATGCCTGTAGGAGCGCAAAGGTCCCTTGAGGTGAGTAAAAGCCGTGTGTTTTCAATGAGCACAGATACTATTCTATATAGACCAAAGAGGGAATGAACACAACTTACTCTAAAACTCAAAGGACTGAACTCAGCCCACTTTACACACCAGAGAAGATTATTTACAACTGGTCAGAATTTGAAAATCAGTTTATCGATGTCTCTCTGGAAGAGAATCAAGTGGATGCACAGCAGCAAGCAACACAGCACTGACAATCAGCTACACCCCGTGAGAAAAACAAACTGCAAAATAAAGGCAGTGAGTGAGAGATAAATTCTTCAAGACTTCATTCAGGGCCTGTGATTGAAGCTGTTTTGAGCATATATTAACACACAGAAGGGTGGGACCTCAGGGAGGACACTCGTGGCTCTGAGAGTCTTCATGAGCATGAGTCAGCAAATGCAGCCCTTCTAGAATAACACTGCCTTGCCCTGATTCCATGGACCCGAAATCACCAAATGCAGACGACCCTTCCTACAGCGAACACATGCATGGGACCGCCTCAGGATGCTACCCCATTGGACAGGGAAAAAACATGAAAAGCCACCTCATCTTCTTATATCCTGGTGCTCGGGTTCAAGCTTCCAGCCGCTTTCCTGAAAATATCCCCACTTGGGGAAGTCTGCACTTTCAAAACCCTCTTTCTTATAGCTTGGAATTCGTTCCATGGATGAACTGCAACGGGGAAGAATAAGACACGATGCCTATATATTTGGACAGGCACTTGGTGCTCTAATTTCCAATGCTGATCTAGAATTGACCCAAATCTAAGCTTGCTCTCAGAAGGAGAATAGGGCTTGAAAATTTCCTGCTGCTTTGTGACCAGTTCCGAAAGTGGGAAGTTGAGCAGGGCATCTCAGGGAGCCTATAATTCATGGCCCTGCAGGATGGGCAAAGACACCTAATGTGGAAAAATGACTTGGGTTAAACCACGGAAAATATCTTGAGAGCAAGGCAGAATTGCAGAAATGGGATTTCAAGAGGGAGATGTGTCTCGCCTGGTAAGGAGCTAGAATGTGGCAGTACTTTTTCAACCATGCCTGTGTCAAAAAAGTGTTGTATGACTTTATCCTGAATATATTCAGGATAGAGGCATAGACCGTTTTGGGGCAACCAGGCAGGGGATCGGTGCAAATCAACACTACATAGTTCTATCACTTCGAGTCAAAACAACGGGTCATCTACGAAAAGTGTAAAGACCAGAAATGCAGGGGAGCGTGGAGGTAAACCGTACCCACATGTTGTGGAATGTGGGATGGCAAATTGAAATCAGCACTCTGGCGAACTCTATGCTGTATTCGAAAATAATGTAAGAAACAAAGCTATAGCGCATAGGACACTTCCACTCAAGGATGTATATTTTCAGGAAAACCAAAGATCCTCAGGACACAGGCAACCCAACGTTTACTTGTGCTCTCTTTACAAAAGCCTCGACTAGGATACAATCTAAATTTCCTTGGACGGAAAACGTGGATGAAGAATATGTGATTCTTATCTACAATGATATATTAGTGAGCCAGGAAATGAGTGAAATAACGTCCCTTGCCACCACCGGAGTGTTCTTAGTTACACTCATTCTCAGCGAATTTAGTCACATAGAAAATAGTGGTTTATCAAAGAGATGAGGTACAGGTGGAATATAAAATTGCATCCCATGAACGAAATGGCAGACGACAGAAAGAATTACAGATTTAGCAAACACACTTATGCCTGTAGGAGCGCAAAGGTCCCTTGAGGTGAGTAAAAGCCAGGTGTTTTCAATGAGCACAGATACTATTCTATATAGACCAAAGAGGGAATGAACACAACTTACTCTAAAACTCAAAGGACTGAACTGAGCCCACTTTGCACACCAGAGAAGATTATTTACAACTGGTCAGAATTTGAAAAACAGTTTATCGATGTCTCTCTGGAAGAGAATCAAGTGGATGCACAGCAGCAAGCAACACAGCACTGACAATCAGCTACACCCCGTGAGAAAAACAAACTGCAAAATAAAGGCAGTGAGTGAGAGATAAATTCTTCGAGACTTCTTTCAGGGGCTGTGATTGAAGTTGTTTTGAGCATATATTAACACACAGAAGGATGGGACCTCAGGGAGGACACTCGTGGCTCTGAGAGTCTTCGTGAGCATGAGTCAGCAAATGCAGCCCTTCTAGAATAACACTGCCTTGCCCTGTTTCCATGGACCCCAAATCACCAAATGCAGACGACACTTCCTACAGCGAACACATGCATGGGAGCGCCGCAGGATGCTACCCCATTGGACAGGGAGAAAACATGAAAAGCCACCTCATCTTCTCATATCCTGGTGCTCGGGTTCAAGCTTCCAGCCGCTTTCCTGAAAATATCCCCACTTGGGGAAGTCAGCACTTTCAAAACCCTCTTTCTTATAGCTTGGAATTCGTTCCATGGATGAACTGCAATGGGGAAGAATAAGACACGATGCCTATATATTTGGAGAGGCACTTGGTGCTCTAATTTTCAATGTTGATATAGAATTGACCCAAATCTAAGCTTGCTCTCAGAAGGAGAATAGGGCTTGAAAATTTCCTGCTGCTTTGTGACCAGTTCCGAAAGTGGGAAGTTGAGCAGGGCATCTCAGGGAGCCTATAATTCATGGCCCTGCAGGATGGTCAAAGACACCTAATGTGGAAAAATGACTTGGGTTGAACCACGGAAAATAACTTGAGAGCAAGGCAGAATTGCAGAAATGGGATTTCAAGAGGGAGATGGGTCTCGCCTGGTAAGGAGCTAGAATGCGGCAGTACTTCTTCAACCATGCCTTTGTCGAAAAAGGGGTGTATGCCTTTATCCTGAATATATTCAGGATAAAGACATAGACCGTTTTGGGGCAACCAGGCAGTGGCTCGGTGCAAATCAACACTACATAGTGCTATCACTTCCCATCCAAAAAAGGGTCATCTATGAAAAGTGTAAAGACCAGAAATGCAGGGTAGCGTGGAGGTAAACCGTACCCACATTTTGTGGAATGTGGGATGTCAAATTGAAATCAGCACTCTTGCGAACTCTATGCTGTATTCGAAAGTAATGTAAGAAACAAAGCTATAGCGCATCGGACACTTCCACTCAAGGACGTATATTTTCAGGAAAACCAAACATCCCCAGGACACAGGAAACCCAACGTTGACTTCTGCTCTCTTTACAAAAGCCTCGACTAGGATACAATCTAAATTTCCTTGGACGGAAAACGTGGATGAAGAATATGTGATTCTTATCTACAATGATATATTAGTGAGCCAGGAAATGAGTGAAATAACGTCCGTTGCCACCACCGGAGTGTTCTTAGTTACACTCATACTCAGCGAATTTAGTCACCTAGAAAATAGTGGTTTATCAAAGAGATGAGGTACAGGTGGAATATAAAATTGCATCCCATGAACGAAATGGCAGACGACAGAAAGAATTACAGATTTAGCAAACACACTTATGCCTGTAGAAGCGCAAAGGTCCCTCGAGGTGAGTAAAAGCCAGGTGTTTTCAATGAGCACATATACTATTCTATATAGACCAAAGAGGGAATGAACACAACTTACTCTAAAACTCAAAGGACTGAACTCAGCCCACTTTGCACACCAGAAAAGATTATTTACAACTGGTCAGAATTTGAAAAACAGTTTATCGATGTCTCTCTGGAAGAGAATCAAGTGGATGCACAGCAGCAAGCAACACAGCACTGACAATCAGCTACACCCCGTGAGAAAAACAAACTGCAAACTAAAGGCAGTGAGTGAGAGATAAATTCTTCGAGACTTCGTTCAGGGGCTGTGATTGAAGTTGTTTTGAGCATATATTAACACACAGAAGGATGGGACCTCAGGGAGGACACTCGTGGCTCTGAGAGTCTTCGTGAGCATGAGTCAGCAAATGCAGCCCTTCTAGAATAACACTGCCTTGCCCCGATTCCATGGACCCAAAATCACCAAATGCAGACGTGCCTTCCTACAGCGAACACATGCACGGGACAGCCGCAGGATGCTACCCCATTGGACAGGGAAAAAACATGAAAAGCCTCTTCATCTTCTCATATCCTGGTGCTCGGGTTCAAGCTTCCAGCCGCTTTCCTGAAAATATCCCCACTTGGGGAAGTCAGCACTTTCAAAACCCTCTTTCTTATAGCTAGAAATTCGTTCCATGAATGAACTGCAATGGGGAAGAATAAGACACGATGCCTGTATATTTGGACAAGCACTTGGCGCTCTAATTTCCAATGCTGATCTAGAATTGACCCAAGCCTAAGCTTGCTCTCAGAAGGAGAATAGGGCTTGACAATTTCCTGCTGCTTTGTGAGCAGTTCCCAAAGTGGGAAGTTTAGCAGGGCATCTCAGGGAGCCTATAATTCATGGCCCTGCAGGATGGGCAAAGACACCTAATGTGGAAGAATGACTTGGGTTGAACCACGGAAAATAACTTGAGAGCAAGGCAGAATTGCAGAAATGGGATTTCAAGAGGGAGATGGGTCTCGCCTGGTAAGGAGCTAGAATGTGGCAGTACTTCTTCAACCATGCCTGTGTCGAAAAAGGGGTGTATGCCTTTATCCTGAATATATTCAGGATAAAGGCATAGACCGTTTTTGGGCAACCAGGCAGGGGCTCGGTGCAAATCAACACTACATAGTGCTATCACTTCGAATCAAAACAAAGGGTCATCTACGGAAAGTGTAAAGACCAGAAATGCAGGGTAGCGTGGAGTTAAACCGTACCCACATTTTGTGGAATGTGGGATGGCAAATTGAAATCAGCACTCTGGCGAACTCTATGCTGTATTCGAAAATAATGTAAGAAACAAAGCTATAGCGCATAGGACACTTCCACTCAAGGACGTATATTTTCAGGAAAACCAAAGATCCTCAGGACACAGGCAACCCAACGTTTACTTCTGCTCTCTTTACAAAAGCCTCGACTAGGATACAATCTAAATTTCCTTGGACGGAAAACGTGGATGAAGAATATGTGATTCTTATCTACAATGATATATTAGTGAGCCAGGAAATGAGTGAAATAACGCCCCTTGCCACCACCGGAGTGTTCTTAGTTACACTCATTCTCAGCGAATTTAGTCACCTAGAAAATAGTGGTTTATCAAAGAGATGAGGTACAGGTGGAATATAAAATTGCATCCCATGAACGAAATGGCAGACGACAGAAAGAATTACAGATTTAGCAAACACACTTATGCCTGTAGGAGCGCAAAGGTCCCTTGAGGTGAGTAAAAGCCAGGTGTTTTCAATGAGCACAGATACTATTCTATATAGACCAAAGAGGGAATGAACACAACTTACTCTAAAACTCAAAGGACTGAACTCAGCCCACTTTGCACATCAGAAAAGATTATTTACAACTGGTCAGAATTTGAAAAACAGTTTATTGATGTCTCTCTGGAAGAGAATCAAGTGGATGCACAGCAGCAAGCAACACAGCACTGACCATCAGCTACACCCCGTGAGAAAAACAAACTGCAAACTAAAGGCAGTGAGTGAGAGATAAATTCTTCGAGACTTCGTTCAGGGGCTGTGATTGAAGTTGTTTTGAGCATATATTAACACACAGAAGGATGGGACCTCAGGGAGGACTCTCGTGGTTCTGAGAGTCTTCGTGAGCATGAGTCAGCAAATGCAGCCCTTCTAGAATAACACTGCCTTGCCCTGATTCCATGGACCCGAAATCACCAAATGCAGACGACCCTTCCTACAGCGAACACATGCATGGGACAGCCGCAGGATGCTACCCCATTGGACAGGGAAAAAACTTGAAAAGCCACTTCATCTTCTCATATCCTCGTGCTCGAGTTCAAGCTTCCAGCCGCTTTCCTGAAAATATCCCCACTTGGGGAAGTCAGCACTTTCAAAACCGTCTTTCTTACAGCTTGGAATTCGTTCCATCGATGAACTGCAATGGGGAAGAGTAAGACACGATGCCTATATATTTGGACAAGCACTTGGCGCTCTAATTTCCAATGGTGATCTAGAATTGACCCGAGCCTAAGCTTGCTCTCAGAAGGAGAATAGGGCTTGAAAATTTCCTGCTGCTTTGTGACCAGTTCCGAAAGTGGGAAGTTGAGCAGGGCATCTCAGGGAGTCTATAATTCATGGCCCGGCAGGATGGGCAAAGACACCGAATGTGGAAAAATGACTTGGGTTAAACCACGGAAAATAACTTGAGAGCAAGGCAGAATTGCAGAAATGGGATTTCAAGAGGGAGATGTGTCTCGCCTGGTAAGGAGCTAGAATGTGGCAGTACTTCTTCAACCATGCCTGTGTCAAAAAAGGGTTGTATGCCTTTATCCTGAATATATTCAGGATAGAGGCATAGACCGTTTTGGGGCAACCAGGCAGGGGATCGGTGCAAATCAACACTGCATAGTTCTATCACTTCGAATCAAAACAACGGGTCATCTACGAAAAGTGTAAAGACCAGAAATGCAGGGGAGCGTGGAGGTAAACCGTACCCACATTTTGTGGAATGTGGGATGGCAAATTGAAATCAGCACTCTGGCGAACTCTATGCTGTATTCGAAAATAATGTAAGAATCAAAGCTATAACGCATAGGACACTTCCACTCAAGGATGTATATTTTCAGGAAAACCAAAGATCCTCAGGACACAGGCAACCCAACGTTTACTTCTGCTCTCTTTACAAAAGCCTCGACTAGGATACAATCTAAATTTCCTTGGACGGAAAACATGGATGAAGAATATGTGATTCTTATCTACAATGATATATTAGTGAGCCAGGAAATGAGTGAAATAACGTCCGTTGCCACCACCGGAGTGTTCTTAGTTACACTCATTCTCAGCGAATTTAGTCACCTAGAAAATAGTGGTTTATCAAAGAGATGAGGTACAGGTGGAATATAAAATTGCATCCCATGAACGAAATGGCAGACGACAGAAAGAATTACAGATTTAGCAAACACACTTATGCCTGTAGGAGTGCAAAGGTCCCTTGAGGTGAGTAAAAGCCAGGTGTTTTCAATGAGCACAGATACTATTCTATATAGACCAAAGAGGGAATGAACACAACTTACTCTAAAAGTCAAAGGACTGAACTCAGCCCACTTTGCACACCAGAGAAGATTATTTACAACTGGGCAGAATTTGAAAAACAGTTTATCGATGTCTCTCTGGAAGAGAATCAAGTGGATGAACAGCAGCAAGCAACAAAGCACAGAAAATCAGCTACACCCCGTGAGAAAAACAAACTGCAAACTAAAGGCAGTGAGTGAGAGATAAATTCTTCGAGACTTCGTTCAGGGGCTGTGATTGAAGTTGTTTTGAGCATATATTAACACACAGAAGGATGGGACCTCAGGGAGGACACTCGTGGCTCTGAGAGTCTTCGTGAGCATGAGTCAGCAAATGCAGCCCTTCTAGAATAACACTGCCTTGCCCTGATTCCATGGACCCGAAATCACCAAATGCATGCGACCCTTCCTACAGCGAACACATGCATGGGACAGCCGCAGGATGCTACCCCATTGGACAGGGAAAAAACATGAAAAGCCACCTCATCTTCTCATATCCTGGTGCTCGGGTTCAAGCTTCCAGCCGCTTTCCTGAAAATATCCCCACTTGGGACAGTCAGCACTTTCAAAATCATCTTTATTATAGCTTGGAATTCGTTCCATGGATGAAGTGCAATGGGGAAGAGTAAGACACGATGCCTATATATTTGTACAGGGACTTGGCTCTCTAATTTCCAATGCTGATCTAGAATTGTCCCAAGTCTAAGTTGCTCTCAGAAGGAGAATAGGGCTTGAAAATTTCCTGCTGCTTTTTGACCAGTTCCGAAAGTCGGAAGTTGAGCAGGGCATCTCAGGGAGCCTATAATTCATGGCCCTGCAGGATGGGCAAAGACACCTAATGTGGAAAAATGACTTGGATTGAACCACGGAAAATAACTTGAGAGCAAGGCAGAATTGCAGAAATGGGATTTCAAGAGGGAGATGGGTCTCGCCTGGTAAGGAGCAAGAATGTGGCAGTACTTCTTCAACCATGCCTTTGTCGAAAAAGGGGTGTATGCCTTTATCCTGAATATATTCAGGATAAAGGCATAGACCGTTTTGGGGCAACCAGGCAGGGGCTCGGTGCAAATCAACACTACATAGTTCTATCACTTCGAATCAAAACAAAGGGTCATCTACGAAAAGTGTAAAGACAAGAAATGCAGGGTAGCGTGGAGGTAAACCGTACCCACATTTTGTGGAATGTGGGATGGCAAATTGAAATCAGCACTCTGGCGAACTCTATGCTGTATTCGAAAATAATGTAGGAAACAAAGCTATAGCACATAGGACACTTCTACTCAAGGACGTATATTTTCAGGAAAACGAAAGATCCCCAGGACACAGGCAACCCAACGTTGACTTCTGCTTTCTTTACAAAACCCTCGACTAGGATACAATCTAAATTTCCTTGGACGGAAAACGTGGATGAAGAATATGTGATTCTTTTCTACAATGATATATTAGTGAGCCAGGAAATGAGTGAAATAACATCCGTTGCCAACACCGGAGTGTTCTTAGTTACACTCATTCTCATCGAATTTAGTCACATAGAAAATAGTGGTTTATCAAAGAGATGAGGTACAGGTGGAATATAAAATTGCATCCCATGAACGAAATGGCAGACGACAGAAAGAATTACAGATTTAGCAAACACACTTATGCCTGTAGGAGCGCAAAGGTCCCTTGAGGTGAGTAAAAGCCAGGTGTTTTCAATGAGCACAGATACTATTCTATATAGACCAAAGAGGGAATGAACACAACTTACTCTAAAACTCAAAGGACTGAACTCAGCCCACTTTGCACACCAGAGAAGATTATTTACAACTGGTCAGAATTTGAAAAACAGTTTATCGATGTCTCTCTGGAAGAGAATCAAGTGGATGCACAGCAGCAAGCAACACAACACTGACAATCAGCTATACCCCGTGAGAAAAACTAACTGCAAAATAAAGGCAGTGAGTGAGAGATAAATTCTTCAAGACTTCATTCAGGGCCTGTGATTGAAGCTGTTTTGAGCATATATTAACACACAGAAGGGTGGGACCTCAGGGAGGACACTCGTGGCTCTGAGAGTCTTCATGAGCATGAGTCTGCAAATGCAGCCCTTCTAGAATAACACTGCCTTGCCCTGATTCCATGGCCCCGAAATCACCAAATGCAGACGACCCTTGCTACAGCGAACACATGCATGGGACAGCCGCAGGATGCTACCCCATTGGACAGGGAAAAAACATGAAAAGCCACCTCATCTTCTCATATCCTGGTGCTCGGGTTCAAGCTTCCAGCCGCTTTCCTGAAAATATCCCCACTTGGGGAAGTCGGCACTTTCAAAACCCTCTTTCTTATAGCTTGGAATTTGTTCCATGGATGAACTGCAATGGGGAAGAATAAGACACGATGCCTATATATTTGGACAGGCACTTGGTGCTCTAATTTCCAATGCTGATCTAGAATTGACCCAAATCTAAGCTTGCTCTCAGAAGGAGAATAGGGCTTGAAAATTTCCTGCTGCTTTGTGACCAGTTCCGAAAGTGGGAAGTTGAGCAGGGCATCTCAGGGAGCCTATAATTCATGGCCCTGCAGGATGGGCAAAGACACCTAATGTGGAAAAATGACTTGGGTTAAACCACGGAAAATAACTTGAGAGCAAGGCAGAATTGCAGAAATGGGATTTCAAGAGGGAGATGGGTCTCGCCTGGTAAGGAGCTAGAATGTGGCAGTACTTCTTCAACCATGCCTGTGTCAAAAAAGGGTTGTATGCCTTTATCCTGAATATATTCAGGAGAGAGGCATAGACCGTTTTCGGGCAACCAGGCAGGGGATCGGTGCAAATCAACACTACATAGTTCTATCACTTCGAATCAAAACAACGGGTCATCTACGAAAAGTGTAAAGACCAGAAATGCAGGGGAGCGTTGAGGTAAACCGTACCCACATTTTGTGGAATGTGGGATGGCAAATTGAAATCAGCACTCTGGCGAACTCTATGCTGTATTCGAAAATAATGTAAGAAACAAAGCTATAGCGCATAGGACACTTCCACTCAAGGATGTATATTTTCAGGAAAACCAAAGATCCTCAGGACTCAGGCAACCCAACGTTTACTTCTGCTCTCTTTACAAAAGCCTCGACTAGGATACAATCTAAATTTCCTTGGACGGAAAACGTGGATGAAGAATATGTGATTCTTATCTACAATGATATATTAGTGAGCCAGGAAATGAGTGAAATAACGTCCGTTGCCACCACCGGAGTGTTCTTAGTTACACTCATTCTCAGCGAATTTAGTCACCTAGAAAATAGTGGTTTATCAAAGAGATGAGGTACAGGTGGAATATAAAATTGCATCCCATGAACGAAATGGCAGACGACAAAAAGAATTACAGATTTAGCAAACACACTTATGCCTGTAGGAGCGCAAAGGACCCTTGAGGTGAGTAAAAGCCAGGTGTTTTCAATGAGCACAGATACTATTCTATTTAGACCAAAGAGGGAATGAACACAACTTACTCTAAAACTCAAAGGACTGAACTCAGCCCACTTTGCACACCAGAAAAGATTATTTACAACTGGTCAGAATTTGAAAAACAGTTTATCGATGTCTCTCTGGAAGAGAATCAAGTGGATGAACAGCAGCAAGCAACACAGCACTGACAATCAGCTACACCCCGTGAGAAAAACAAACTGCAAAATAAAGGCAGCGAGTGAGAGATAAATTCTTCGAGACTTCGTTCAGGGGCTGTGATTGAAGTTGTTTTGAGCATATATTAACACACAGAAGGATGGGACCTCAGGGAGGACACTCGTGGCTCTGAGAGTCTTCGTGAGCATGAGTCAGCAAATGCAGCCCTTCTAGAATAACACTGCCTTGCCCTGATTCCATGGACCCGAAATCACCAAATGCAGACGACCCTTCCTACAGCGAACACATGCATGGGACAGCCGCAGGATGCTACCCCATTGGACAGGGAAAAAACATGAAAAGCCACCTCATCTTCTCATATCCTGGTGCTCGGGTTCAAGCTTCCAGCCGCTTTCCTGAAAATATCCCCACTTGGGACAGTCAGCACTTTCAAAATCATCTTTATTATAGCTTGGAATTCGTTCCATGGATGAACTGCAATGGGGAAGTGTAAGACACGATGCCTATATATTTGGACAGGCACTTGGCGCTCTAATTTCCAATGCTGATCTAGAATTGTCCCAAGTCTAAGTTGCTCTCGGAAGGAGAATAGGGCTTGAAAATTTCCTGCTGCTTTTTGACCAGTTCTGAAAGTCGGAAGTTGAGCAGGGCATCTCAGGGAGCCTATAATTCATGGCCCTGCAGGATGGGCAAAGACACCTAATGTGGAAAAATGACTTGGATTGAACCACGGAAAATAACTTGAGAGCAAGGCAGAATTGCAGAAATGGGATTTCAAGAGGGAGATGTGTCTTGCCTGGTAAGGAGCAAGAATGTGGCAGTACTTCTTCAACCATGCCTTTGTCGAAAAAGGGGTGTATGCCTTTATCCTGAATATATACAGGATAAAGGCATAGACCCTTTTGGGGAAACCAGGCAGGGGCTCGGTGCAAATCAACACTACATAGTTCTATCACTTCGAATCAAAACAAAGGGTCATCTACGAAAAGTGTATAAGACAAGAAATGCAGGGTAGCGTGGAGGTAAACCGTACCCACATTTTGTGGAATGAGGGATGGCAAATTGAAATCAGCACTCTGGCGAACTCTATGCTGTATTCGAAAATAATGTAGGAAACAAAGCTATAGCACATAGGACACTTCTACTAAACGACGTATATTTTCAGGGAAACGAAAGATCCCCAGGACACAGGCAACCCAACGTTGACTTCTGCTTTCTTTACAAAACCCTCGACTAGGATACAATCTAAATTTCCTTGGACGGGAAACGTGGACGAAGAATATGTGATTCTTATCTACAATGATATATTAGTGAGCCAGGAAATGAGTGAAATAACGTCCCTTGCCACCACCGGAGTGTTCTTAGTTACACTCATTCTCATCGAATTTAGTCACATAGAAAATAGTGGTTTATCAAAGAGATGAGGTACAGGTGGAATATAAAATTGCATCCCATGAACGAAATGGCAGACGACAGAAAGAATTACAGATTTAGCAAACACACTTATGCCTGTAGGAGCGCAAAGGTCCCTTGAGGTGAGTAAAAGCCGTGTGTTTTCAATGAGCACAGATACTATTCTATATAGAGCAAAGAGGGAATGAACACAACTTACTCTAAAACTCAAAGGACTGAACTCAGCCCACTTTACACACCAGAGAAGATTATTTACAACTGGTCAGAATTTGAAAATCAGTTTATCGATGTCTCTCTGGAAGAGAATCAAGTGGATGCACAGCAGCAAGCAACACAGCACTGACAATCAGCTACACCCCGTGAGAAAAACAAACTGCAAAATAAAGGCAGTGAGTGAGAGATAAATTCTTCAAGACTTCATTCAGGGCCTGTGATTGAAGCTGTTTTGAGCATATATTAACACAGAGAAGGGTGGGACCTCAGGAAGGACACTCGTGGCTCTGAGAGTCTTCATGAGCATGAGTCAGCAAATGCAGCCCTTCTAGAATAACACTGCCTTGCCCTGATTCCATGGACCCGAAATCACCAAATGCAGACGACCCTTCCTACAGCGAACACATGCATGGGACAGCCGCAGGATGCTACCCCATTGGACAGGGAAAAAACATGGAAAGCCACCTCATCTTCTTATATCCTGGTGCTCGGGTTCAAGCTTCCAGCCGCTTTCCTGAAAATATCCCCACTTGGGGAAGTCGGCACTTTCAAAACCCTCTTTCTTATAGCTTGGAATTCGTTCCATGGATGAACTGCAATGGGGAAGAATAAGACACGATGCCTATATATTTGGACAGGCACTTGGTGCTCTAATTTCCAATGCTGATCTAGAATTGACCCAAATCTAAGCTTGCTCTCAGAAGGAGAATAGGGCTTGAAAATTTCCTGCTGCTTTGTGACCAGTTCCGAAAGTGGGAAGTTGAGCAGGGCATCTCAGGGAGCCTATAATTCATGGCCCTGCAGGATGGGCAAAGACACCTAATGTGGAAAAATGACTTGGGTTAAACCACGGAAAATAACTTGAGAGCAAGGCAGAATTGCAGAAATGGGATTTCAAGAGGGAGATGTGTCTCGCCTGGTAAGGAGCTAGAATGTGGCAGTACTTCTTCAACCATGCCTGTGTCAAAAAAGGGTTGTATGACTTTATCCTGAATATATTCAGGATAGAGGCATAGACCGTTTTGGGGCAACCAGGCAGGGGATCGGTGCAAATCAACACTACATAGTTCTATCACTTCGAATCAAAACAACGGGTCATCTACGAAAAGTGTAAAGACCAGAAATGCAGGGGAGCGTGGAGGTAAACCGTACCCACATGTTGTGGAATGTGGGATGGCAAATTGAAATCAGCACTCTGGCGAACTCTATGCTGTATTCGAAAATAATGTAAGAAACAAAGCTATAGCGCATAGGACACTTCCACTCAAGGATGTATATTTTCAGGAAAACCAAAGATCCTCAGGACACAGGCAACCCAACGTTTACTTCTGCTCTCTTTACAAAAGCCTCGACTAGGATACAATCTAAATTTCCTTGGACGGAAAACGTGGATGAAGAATATGTGATTCTTATCTACAATGATATATTAGTGAGCCAGGAAATGAGTGAAATAACGTCCCTTGCCACCACCGGAGTGTTCTTAGTTACACTCATTCTCAGCGAATTTAGTCACATAGAAAATAGTGGTTTATCAAAGAGATGAGGTACAGGTGGAATATAAATTGCATCCCATGAACGAAATGGCAGACGACAGAAAGAATTACAGATTTAGCAAACACACTTATGCCTGTAGGAGCGCAAAGGTCCCTTGAGGTGAGTAAAAGCCAGGTGTTTTCAATGAGCACAGATACTATTCTATATAGACCAAAGAGGGAATGAACACAATTTACTCTAAAACTCAAAGGACTGAACTCAGCCCACTTTGCACACCAGAGAAGATTATTTACAACTGGTCAGAATTTGAAAAACAGTTTATCGATGTCTCTCTGGAAGAGAATCAAGTGGATGCACAGCAGCAAGCAACACAGCACTGACAATCAGCTACACCCCGTGAGAAAAACAAACTGCAAAATAAAGGCAGTGAGTGAGAGATAAATTCTTCGAGACTTCGTTCAGGGGCTGTGATTGAAGTTGTTTTGAGCATATATTAACACACAGAAGGATGGGACCTCAGGGAGGACACTCGTGGCTCTGAGAGTCTTCGTGAGCATGAGTCAGCAAATGCAGCCCTTCTAGAATAACACTGCCTTGCCCTGATTCCATGGACCCGAAATCACCAAATGCAGACGACCCTTCCTACAGCGAACACATGCATGGGACAGCCGCAGGATGCTACCCCATTGGACAGGGAAAAAACATGAAAAGCCACCTCATCTTCTCATATCCTGGTGCTCGGGTTCAAGCTTCCAGCCGCTTTCCTGAAAATATCCCCACTTGGGACAGTCAGCACTTTCAAAATCATCTTTATTATAGCTTGGAATTCGTTCCATGGATGAACTGCAATGGGGAAGAGTAAGACACGATGCCTATATATTTGGACAGGCACTTGGCGCTCTAATTTCCAATGCTGATCTAGAATTGTCCCAAGTCTAAGTTGCTCTCAGAAGGAGAATAGGGCTTGAAAATTTCCTGCTGCTTTTTGACCAGTTCCGAAAGTCGGAAGTTGAGCAGGGCATCTCAGGGAGCCTATAATTCATGGCCCTGCAGGATGGGCAAAGACACCTAATGTGGAAAAATGACTTGGATTGAACCACGGAAAATAACTTGAGAGCAAGGCAGAATTGCAGAAATGGGATTTCAAGAGGGAGATGTGTCTCGCCTGGTAAGGAGCAAGAATGTGGCAGTACTTCTTCAACCATGCCTTTGTCGAAAAAGGGGTGTATGCCTTTATCCTGAATATATTCAGGATAAAGGCATAGACCGTTTTGGGGCAACCAGGCAGGGGCTCGGTGCAAATCAACACTACATAGTTCTATCACTTCGAATCAAAACAAAGGGTCATCTACGAAAAGTGTAAAGACCAGAAATGCAGGGTAGCGTGGAGGTAAACCGTACCCACATTTTGTGGAATGTGGGATGGCAAATTGAAATCAGCACTCTGGTGAACTCTATGCTGTATTCGAAAATAATGTAGGAAACAAAGCTATAGCACATAGGACACTTCTAATAAACGACGTATATTTTCAGGGAAACGAAAGATCCCCAGGACACAGGCAACCCAACGTTGATTTCTGCTTTCTTTACAAAACCCTCGACTAGGATACAATCTAAATTTCCTTGGACGGAAAACGTGGATGAAGAATATGTGATTCTTATCTACAATGATATATTAGTGAGCCAGGAAATGAGTGAAATAACGTCCCTTGCCACCACCGGAGTGTTCTTAGTTACACTCATTCTCAGCGAATTTAGTCACATAGAAAATAGTGGTTTATCAAAGAGATGAGGTACAGGTGGAATATAAAATTGCATCCCATGAACGAAATGGCAGACGACAGAAAGAATTACAGATTTAGCAAACACACTTATGCCTGTAGGAGCGCAAAGGTCCCTTGAGGTGAGTAAAAGCCAGGTGTTTTCAATGAGCACAGATATTATTCTATATAGACCAAAGAGGGAATGAACACAACTTACTCTAAAACTCAAAGGACTGAACTCAGCCCACTTTGCACACCAGAGAAGATTATTTACAACTTGTCAGAATTTGAAAAACAGTTTATCGATGTCTCTCTGGAAGAGAATCAAGTGGATGCACAGCAGCAAGCAACACAGCACTGACAATCAGCTACACCCCGTGAGAAAAACAAACTGCAAAATAAAGGCAGTGAGTGAGAGATAAATTCTTCAAGACTTCATTCAGGGCCTGTGATTGAAGCTGTTTTGAGCATATATTAACACACAGAAGGGTGGGACCTCACGGAGGACACTCGTGGCTCTGAGAGTCTTCATGAGCATGAGTCAGCAAATGCAGCCCTTCTAGAATAACACTGCCTTGCCCTGATTCCATGGACCCGAAATCACCAAATGCAGACGACCCTTCCTACAGCGAACACATGCATGGGACAGCCGCAGGATGCTACCCCATTGGACAGGGAAAAAACATGAAAAGCCACCTCATCTTCTCATATCCTGGTGCTCGGGTTCAAGCTTCCAGCCGCTTTCCTGAAAATATCCCCACTTGGGGAAGTCGGCACTTTCAAAACCCTCTTTCTTATAGCTTGGAATTCGTTTCATGGATGAACTGCAATGGGGAAGAATAAGACACGATGCCTATATATTTGGACAGGCACTTGGCGCTCTAATTTCGAATGCTGATCTAGAATTGACCCAAATCTAAGCTTGCTCTCAGAAGGAGAATAGGGCTTGAAAATTTCCTGCTGCTTTGTGACCAGTTCCGAAAGTGGGAAGTTGAGCAGGGCATCTCAGGGAGCCTATAATTCATGGCCCTGCAGGATGGGCAAAGACACCTAATGTGGAAAAATGACTTGGATTGAACCACGGAAAATAACTTGAGAGCAAGGCAGAATTGCAGAAATGGGATTTCAAGAGGGAGATGGGTCTCGCCTGGTAAGGAGCTAGAATGCGGCAGTACTTCTTCAACCATGCCTTTGTCGAAAAAGGGTTGTATGCCTTTATCCTGAATATATTCAGGATAAAGGCATAGACCGTTTTGGGGCAACCAGGCAGGGGCTCGGTGCAAATCAACACTACATAGTGCTATCACTTCCCATCCAATCAAAGGGTCATCTATGAAAAGTGTAAAGACCAGAAATGCAGGGTAGCGTGGAGGTAAACCGTACCCACATTTTGCGGAATGTGGGATGGCAAATTGAAATCAGCACTCTGGCGAACTCTATGCTGTATTCGAAAATAATGTAAGAAACAAAGCTATAGCGCCTAGGACATTTCCACTCAAGGACGTATATTTTCAGGAAAAACAAAGATCCTCAAGACACAGGCAACCCAACGTTTACTTCGGCTTTCTTTATAAAAGCCTCGACTAGGATACAAAATAAATTTCCTTGGACGGAAAACGTGGATGAAGAATATGTGATTCTTATCTACAATGATATATTAGTGAGCCAGGAAATGAGTGAAATAACGTCCCTTGCCACCACCGGAGTGTTCTTAGTTACACTCATTCTCAGCGAATTTAGTCACATAGAAAATAGTGGTTTATCAAAGAAATGAGGTACAGGTGGAATATAAAATTGCATCCCATGAACGAAATGGCAGACGACAGAAAGAATTACAGATTTAGCAAACACACTTATGCCTGTAGGAGCGGTAAGGTCAATTGAGGTGAGTAAAAGCCAGGTGTTTTCAATGAGCACAGAAACTATTCTATATAGACCAAAGAGGGAATGAACACAACTTACTCTAAAACTCAAAGGACTGAACTCAGCCCAATTTGCACACCAGAAAAGATTATTTACAACTGGTCAGAATTTGAAAAACAGTTTATCGATGTCTCTCTGGAAGAGAATCATGTGGATGCACAGCAGCAAGCAACACAGCACTGACAATCAGCTACACGCCGTGAGAAAAACAAACTGCAAAATAAGGGCAGTGAGTGAGAGATAAATTCTTCGAGACTTCGTTCAGGGGCTGTGATTGAAGTTGTTTTGAGCATATATTAACACACAGAAGGATGGGACCTCAGGGAGGACACTCGTTGCTCTGATAGTCTTCGTGAGCATGACTCAGCAAATGCAGCCCTTCTAGAATAACACTGCTTTGCCCTGATTCCATGGACCCGAAATCACCAAATGCAGACGACCCTTGCTACTGTGAACACATGCATGGGACAGCCGCAGGATGCTACACCATTGGATAGGGAAAAAACATGAAAAGCCACCTCATCTTCTCATAGCCTGGTGCTCGGGTTCAAGCTACCAGCCGCTTTCCTGAAAATATCCCCACTTGGGGAAGTCAGCACTTTCAAAACCCTCTTTCTTATAGCTTGGAATTCGTTCCATGGATGAACTGCAATGGGGAAGAATAAGACAAGATGCCTATATATTTGGACAAGCACTTGGCGCTCTAATTTCCAATGCTGATCTAGAATTGACCCAAGCCTAACCTTGCTCTCAGAAGGAGAATAGGGCTTGGAAATTTCTTGCTGTTTTGTGACCAGTTCCGAAAGTGGGAAGTTGAGCAGGGCATCTCAGGGAGCCTATAATTCATGGCCCTGCAGGATGGGCAAAGACACCTAATGTGGAAAAATGACTTGGGTTGAACCACGGAAAATATCTTGAGAGCAAGGCAGAATTGCAGAAACGGGATTTCAAGAGGGAGATGGGTCTCGCCTGGTAAGGATTTAGAATGCGGCAGTACTTCTTCAAACATGCCTTTCTCGAAAAAGGGGTGTATACCTTCATCCTGAATATATTCAGGATAAAGGCATAGACCGTTTTGGGGCAACCAGGCAGGGGCTCGGTGCAAATCAACACTACATAGTTCTATCACTTCGAATCCAAACAAAGGCTCATCTACGAAAAGTGTAAAGACCAGAAATGCAGAGTAGCGTGGAGGTAAACCGTACCCACATTTTGTGGAATGTGGGATGTCAAATTGAAATCAGCACTCTGGCGAAATCTATGCTGTATTCGAAAGTAATGTAAGAAACAAAGCTATAGCGCATAGGACACTTCCACTCAAGCAAGTATATTTTCAGGAAAACCAAAGATCCTCAGGACACAGGCAACCCAACGTTTACTTCTGCTCTCTTTACAAAAGCCTCGACTAGGATACAATCTAAATTTCCTTGGACGGAAAACGTGGATGAAGAATATGTGATTCTTATCTACAATGATATATTAGTGAGCCAGGAAATGAGTGAAATAACGTCCCTTGCCACCACCGGAGTGTTTTAGTTACACTCATTCTCAGCGAATTTAGTCACATAGAAAATAGTGGTTTATCAAAGAGATGAGGTACAGGTGGAATATAAAATTGCATCCCATGAACGAAATGGCAGACGACAGAAAGAATTAGAGATTTAGCAAACACACTTATGCCTGTAGGAGCGCAAAGGTCCCTTGAGGTGAGTAAAAGCCAGGTGTTTTCAATGAGCACAGATACTATTCTATATAGACCAAAGAGGGAATGAACACAACTTACTCTAAAACTCAAAGGACTGAACTCAGCCCACTTTGCACACCAGAAAAGATTATTTACAACTGGTCAGAATTTGAAAAACAGTTTATCGATGTCTCTCTGAAAGAGAATCAAGTGGATGCACAGCAGCAAGCAACACAGCACTGACAATCAGCTACACCCCGTGAGAAAAACAAACTGCAAAATAAAGGCAGTGAGTGAGAGATAAATTCTTCGAGACTTCATTCAGGGGCTGTGATTGAAGTTGTTTTGAGCATATATTAACACACAGAAGGATGGGACCTCAGGGAGGACACTCGTGGCTCTGAGAGTCTTCGTGAGCATGAGTCAGCAAATGCAGCCCTTCTAGAATAACACTGCATTGCCCTGATTCCATGGACCCGAAATCACCAAACGCAGACGACCCTTCCTACAGCGAACACATGCATGGGACAGCCGCAGGATGCTACCCCATTGGACAGGGAAAAAACATGAAAAGCCACCTCATCTTCTAATATCCTGGTGCTCGGGTTCAAGCTTCCAGCCGCTTTCCTGAAAATATCCCAACTTGGGGAAGTCAGCACTTTCAAAACCCTCTTTCTTATAGCTTGGATTTCGTTCCATGGATGAAATGCAATGGGGAAGAGTAAGACACGATGCCTATATATTTGGACAGGCACTTGGCGCTCTAATTTCCAATGCTGATCTAGAATTGTCCCAAATGTAAGTTGCTCTCAGAAGGAGAATAGGGCTTGAAAATTCCCTGCTGCTTTTTGACCAGTTCCGAAAGTGGGAAGTTGAGCAGGGCATCTCAGGGAGCCTATAATTCATGGCCCTGCAGGATGGGCAAAGACACCTAATGTGGAAAAATGACTTGGGTTGAACCACGGAAAATAACTTGAGAGCAAGGCAGAATTGCAGAAATGGGATTTCAAGAGGGAGATGGGTCTCGCCTGGTAAGGAGCTAGAATGTGGCAGTATTTCTTCAACCATGCCTGTGTCGAAAAAGGGTTGTATGCCTTTATCCTGAATATATTCAGGATAGAGGCATAGACCGTTTTGGGGCAACCAGGCAGGGGCTCGGTGCAAATCAACACTACATAGTTCTATCACTTCGAATCAAAACAAAGGGTCATCTACGAAAAGTGTAAAGACCAGAAATGCAGGGTAGCGTGGAGGTAAACCGTACCCACATTTTGTGGAATGTGGGATGTCAAATTGAAATCAGCACTCTGGCGAACTCTATGCTGTATTCGAAAGTAATGTAAGAAACAAAGCTATAGCGCATAGGACACTTCCACTCAAGGACGTATATTTTCAGAAAAACCAAAGATCCTCAGGACACAGGCAACCCAACGTTTACTTCTGCTCTCTTTACAAAAGCCTCGACTAGGATACAATCTAAATTTCCTTGGACGGAAAACGTGGATGAAGAATATGTGAGTCTTATCTACAATGATATATTAGTGGGCCAGGAAATGAGTGAAATAACGTCCCTTGCCACCACCGGAGTGTTCTTAGTTACACTCATTCTCAGCGAATTTAGTCACATAGAAAATAGTGGTTTATCAAAGAGATGAGGTACAGGTGGAATATAAAATTGCATCCCATGAACGAAATGGCAGACGACAGAAAGAATTACAGATTTAACAAACACACTTATGCCTCTAGGAGGGCAAAGGTCCCTTGAGGTGAGTAAAAGCCAGGTGTTTTCAATGAGCACAGATACTCTTCTATATAGACCAAAGAGGGAATGAACACAACTTACTCTAAAACTCAAAGGACTGAACTCAGCCCACTTTGCACACCAGAAAAGATTATTTACAACTGGTCAGAATTTGAAAAACAGTTTATCGATGTCTCTCTGGAAGAGAATCAAGTGGATGCACAGCAGCAAGCAACACAGCACTGACAATCAGCTACACCCCGTGAGAAAAACAAACTGCAAAATAAAGGCAGTGAGTGAGAGATAAATTCTTCGAGACTTCTTTCAGGGGCTGTGATTGAAGTTGTTTTGAGCATATATTAACACACAGAAGGATGGGACCTCAGGGAGGACACTCGTGGCTCTGAGAGTCTTCGTGAGCATGAGTCAGCAAATGCAGCCCTTCTAGAATAACACTGCCTTGCCCTGATTCCATGGACCCGAAATCACCAAATGCAGACGACCCTTCCTACAGCGAACACATGCATGGGACAGCCGCAGGATGCTACCCCATTGGACAGGGAAAAAACCTGAAAAGCCACCTCATCTTCTCATATCCTGGTGCTCGGGTTCAAGCTTCCAGCCGCTTTCCTGAAAATATCCCCACTTGGGGAATTCAGCACTTTCAAAACCCTCTTTCTTATAGCTTGGAATTCGATTCATGGATGAACTGCAATGGGGAAGAATAAGACACGATGCCTATATATTTGGACAGGCACTTGGTGCTCTAATTTCCAATGCTGATCTAGAATTGACCCAAATCTAAGCTTGCTCTCAGAAGGAGAATAGGGCTTGAAAATTTCCTGCTGCTTTGTGACCAGTTCTGAAAGTGGGAAGTTGAGCAGGGCATCTCAGGGAGCCTATAATTCATGGCCCTGCAGGATGGGCAAAGACACCTAATGTGGAAAAATGACTTGGGTTGAACCACGGAAAATAACTTGAGAGCAAGGCAGAATTGCAGAAATGGGATTTCAAGAGGGAGATGGGTCTCGCCTGGTAAGGAGCTAGAATGTGGCAGTATTTCTTCAACCATGCCTGTGTCGAAAAAGGGTTGTATGCCTTTATCCTGAATATATTCAGGATAGAGGCATAGACCGTTTTGGGGCAACCAGGCAGGGGCTCGGTGCAAATCAACACTACATAGTTCTATCACTTCGAATCAAAACAAAGGGTCATCTACGAAAAGTGTAAAGACCAGAAATGCAGGGTAGCGTGGAGGTAAACCGTACCCACATTTTGTGGAATGTGGGATGTCAAATTGAAATCAGCACTCTGGCGAACTCTATGCTGTATTCGAAAGTAATGTAAGAAACAAAGCTATAGCGCATAGGACACTTCCACTCAAGGACGTATATTTTCAGAAAAACCAAAGATCCTCAGGACACAGGCAACCCAACGTTTACTTCTGCTCTCTTTACAAAAGCCTCGACTAGGATACAATCTAAATTTCCTTGGACGGAAAACGTGGATGAAGAATATGTGAGTCTTATCTACAATGATATATTAGTGAGCCAGGAAATGAGTGAAATAACGTCCCTTGCCACCACCGGAGTGTTCTTAGTTACACTCATTCTCAGCGAATTTAGTCACATAGAAAATAGTGGTTTATCAAAGAGATGAGGTACAGGTGGAATATAAAATTGCATCCCATGAACGAAATGGCAGACGACAGAAAGAATTACAGATTTAACAAACACACTTATGCCTCTAGGAGGGCAAAGGTCCCTTGAGGTGAGTAAAAGCCAGGTGTTTTCAATGAGCACAGATACTCTTCTATATAGACCAAAGAGGGAATGAACACAACTTACTCTAAAACTCAAAGGACTGAACTCAGCCCACTTTGCACACCAGAAAAGATTATTTACAACTGGTCAGAATTTGAAAAACAGTTTATCGATGTCTCTCTGGAAGAGAATCAAGTGGATGCACAGCAGCAAGCAACACAGCACTGACAATCAGCTACACCCCGTGAGAAAAACAAACTGCAAAATAAAGGCAGTGAGTGAGAGATAAATTCTTCGAGACTTCTTTCAGGGGCTGTGATTGAAGTTGTTTTGAGCATATATTAACACACAGAAGGATGGGACCTCAGGGAGGACACTCGTGGCTCTGAGAGTCTTCGTGAGCATGAGTCAGCAAATGCAGCCCTTCTAGAATAACACTGCCTTGCCCTGATTCCATGGACCCGAAATCACCAAATGCAGACGACCCTTCCTACAGCGAACACATGCATGGGACAGCCGCAGGATGCTACCCCATTGGACAGGGAAAAAACCTGAAAAGCCACCTCATCTTCTCATATCCTGGTGCTCGGGTTCAAGCTTCCAGCCGCTTTCCTGAAAATATCCCCACTTGGGGAATTCAGCACTTTCAAAACCCTCTTTCTTATAGCTTGGAATTCGATTCATGGATGAACTGCAATGGGGAAGAATAAGACACGATGCCTATATATTTGGACAGGCACTTGGTGCTCTAATTTCCAATGCTGATCTAGAATTGACCCAAATCTAAGCTTGCTCTCAGAAGGAGAATAGGGCTTGAAAATTTCCTGCTGCTTTGTGACCAGTTCTGAAAGTGGGAAGTTGAGCAGGGCATCTCAGGGAGCCTATAATTCATGGCCCTGCAGGATGGGCAAAGACACCTAATGTGGAAAAATGACTTGGGTTGAACCACGGAAAATAACTTGAGAGCAAGGCAGAATTGCAGAAATGGGATTTCAAGAGGGAGATGGGTCTCGCCTGGTAAGGAGCTAGAATGTGGCAGTATTTCTTCAACCATGCCTGTGTCGAAAAAGGGTTGTATGCCTTTATCCTGAATATATTCAGGATAGAGGCATAGACCGTTTTGGGGCAACCAGGCAGGGGCTCGGTGCAAATCAACACTACATAGTTCTATCACTTCGAATCAAAACAAAGGGTCATCTACGAAAAGTGTAAAGACCAGAAATGCAGGGTAGCGTGGAGGTAAACCGTACCCACATTTTGTGGAATGTGGGATGTCAAATTGAAATCAGCACTCTGGCGAACTCTATGCTGTATTCGAAAGTAATGTAAGAAACAAAGCTATAGCGCATAGGACACTTCCACTCAAGGACGTATATTTTCAGAAAAACCAAAGATCCTCAGGACACAGGCAACCCAACGTTTACTTCTGCTCTCTTTACAAAAGCCTCGACTAGGATACAATCTAAATTTCCTTGGACGGAAAACGTGGATGAAGAATATGTGAGTCTTATCTACAATGATATATTAGTGAGCCAGGAAATGAGTGAAATAACGTCCCTTGCCACCACCGGAGTGTTCTTAGTTACACTCATTCTCAGCGAATTTAGTCACATAGAAAATAGTGGTTTATCAAAGAGATGAGGTACAGGTGGAATATAAAATTGCATCCCATGAACGAAATGGCAGACGACAGAAAGAATTACAGATTTAACAAACACACTTATGCCTCTAGGAGGGCAAAGGTCCCTTGAGGTGAGTAAAAGCCAGGTGTTTTCAATGAGCACAGATACTCTTCTATATAGACCAAAGAGGGAATGAACACAACTTACTCTAAAACTCAAAGGACTGAACTCAGCCCACTTTGCACACCAGAAAAGATTATGTACAACTGGTCAGAATTTGAAAAACAGTTTATCGATGTCTCTCTGGAAGAGAATCAAGTGGATGCACAGCAGCAAGCAACACAGCACTGACAATCAGCTACACCCCGTGAGAAAAACAAACTGCAAAATAAAGGCAGTGAGTGAGAGATAAATTCTTCGAGACTTCTTTCAGGGGCTGTGATTGAAGTTGTTTTGAGCATATATTAACACACAGAAGGATGGGACCTCAGGGAGGACATTCGTGGCTCTGAGAGTCTTCGTGAGCATGAGTCAGCAAATGCAGCCCTTCTAGAATAACACTGCCTTGCCCTGATTCCATGGACCCGAAATCACCAAATGCAGACGACCCTTCCTACAGCGAACACATGCATGGGACAGCCGCAGGATGCTACCCCATTGGACAGGGAAAAAACCTGAAAAGCCACCTCATCTTCTCATATCCTGGTGCTCGGGTTCAAGCTTCCAGCCGCTTTCCTGAAAATATCCCCACTTGGGGAATTCAGCACTTTCAAAACCCTCTTTCTTATAGCTTGGAATTCGATTCATGGATGAACTGCAATGGGGAAGAATAAGACACGATGCCTATATATTTGGACAGGCACTTGGTGCTCTAATTTCCAATGCTGATCTAGAATTGACCCAAATCTAAGCTTGCTCTCAGAAGGAGAATAGGGCTTGAAAATTTCCTGCTGCTTTGTGACCAGTTCTGAAAGTGGGAAGTTGAGCAGGGCATCTCAGGGAGCCTATAATTCATGGCCCTGCAGGATGGGCAAAGACACCTAATGTGGAAAAATGACTTGGGTTGAACCACGGAAAATAACTTGAGAGCAAGGCAGAATTGCAGAAATGTGATTTCAAGATGGAGATGGGTCTCGCCTGGTAAGGAGCTAGAATGCGGCAGTACTTCTTCAACCATGCCTTTGTCGAAAAAGGGGTGTATGCCTTTATCCTGAATATATTCAGGATAAAGGCATAGACCGTTTTTGGGCAACCAGGCAGGGGCTCGGTTCAAATCAACACTACATAGTTCTATCACTTCCCATCCAAACAAAGGGTCATCTATGAAAAGTGTAAAGACCAGAAATGCAGGGTAGCGTGGAGATAAACCGTACCCACATTTTGTGGAATGTGGGATGGCAAATTGAAATCAGCACTCTGGCGAACTCTATGCTGTATTCGAAAGTAATGTAAGAAACAAAGCTATAGCGCATAGGACACTTCCACTCAAGGACGTATATTTTCAGGAAAACTAAAGATCCCCAGGACACAGGCAACCCAACCTATACTTCTGGTCTCTTTAAAAAAGCCTCGACTAGGATAGAATCTAAATTTCCTTGGACGGAAAACGTGGATGAAGAATATGTGATTCTTATCTACAATGATATATTAGTGAGCCAGGAAATGAGTGAAATAACGTCCCTTGCCACCACCGGAGTGTTCTTAGTTACACTCATTCTCAGCGAATTTAGTCACATAGAAAATAGTGGTTTATCAAAGAGATGAGGTACAGGTGGAATATAAAATTGCATCCCATGAACGAAATGGCAGACGACAGAAAGAATTACAGATTTAGCAAACACACTTATGCCTGTAGGAGCGCAAAGGTCCCTTGAGGTGAGTAAAAGCCAGGTGTTTTCAATGAGCACAGATACTATTCTATATAGACCAAGGAGGGAATGAACACAACTTACTCTAAAACTCAAAGGACTGAACTCAGCCCACTTTGCACACCAGAAAAGATTATTTACAACTGGTCAGAATTTGAAAAACAGTTTATCGATGTCTCTCTGGAAGAGAATCAAGTGGATGCACAGCAGCAAGCAACACAGCACTGACAATCAGCTACACCCCGTGAGAAAAACAAACTGCAAAATAAAGGCAGTGAGTGAGAGATAAATTCTTCGAGACTTCTTTCAGGGGCTGTGATTGATGTTGTTTTGAGCATATATTAACACACAGAAGGATGGGACCTCAGGGAGGACACTCGTGGCTCTGAGAGTCTTCGTGAGCATGAGTCAGCAAATGCAGCCCTTCTAGAATAACACTGCCTTGCCCTGATTCCATGGCCCCGAAATCACCAAATGCAGACGACCCTTCCTACAGCGAACACATGCATGGGACAGCCGCAGGATGCTACCCCATTGGACAGGGAAAAAACATGAAAAGCCACCTCATCTTCTCATATCCTGGTGCTCGGGTTCAAGCTTCCAGCCGCTTTCCTGAAAATATCCCCACTTGGAGAAGTCAGCACTTTCAAAACCCTCTTTCTTATAGCTTGGAATTCGTTCCATGGATGAACTGCAATGGGGAAGAATAAGACACGATGCCTATATATTTGGACAGGCACTTGGTGCTCTAATTTCCAATGCTGATCTAGAATTGACCCAAATCTAAGCTTGCTCTCAGAAGGAGAATAGGGCTTGAAAATTTCCTGGTGCTTTGTGACCAGTTCCGAAAGTGGGAAGTTGAGCAGGGCATCTCAGGGAGCCTATTATTCATGGCCCTGCAGGATGGGCAAAGACACCTAATGTGGAAAAATGACTTGGGTTGAACCACGGAAAATAACTTGAGAGCAAGGCAGAATTGCAGAAATGGGATTTCAAGAGGGAGATGGGTCTCGCCTGCTAAGGAGCTAGAATGCGGCAGTACTTCTTCAACCATGCCTTTGTCGAAAAAGGGGTGTATGCCTTTATCCTGAATATATTCAGGATAAAGGCATAGACCGTTTTTGGGCAACCAGGCAGGGGCTCAGTGCAAATCAACACTACATAGTGCTATCACTTCCCATCCAAACAAAGGGTCATCTACGAAAAGTGTAAAGACCAGAAATGCAGGGTAGCGTGGAGGTAAACCGTACCCACATTTTGTGGAATGTGGGATGGCAAATTGAAATCAGCACTCTGGCGAACTCTATGCTGTATTCGAAAGTAATGTAAGAAACAAAGCTATAGCGCATAGGACACTTCCACTCAAGGACGTATATTTTCAGGAAAACTAAAGATCCCCAGGACACAGGCAACCCAACGTTTACTTCTGGTCTCTTTACAAAAGCCTCGACTAGGATACAATCTAAATTTCCTTGGACGGAAAACGTGGATGAAGAATATGTGATTCTTATCTACAATGATATATTAGTGAGCCAGGAAATGAGTGAAATAACGTCCCTTGCCACCACCGGAGTGTTCTTAGTTACACTCATTCTCAGCGAATTTAGTCACATAGAAAATAGTGGTTTATCAAAGAGATGAGGTACAGGTGGAATATAAAATTGCATCCCATGAACGAAATGGCAGACGACAGAAAGAATTACAGATTTAGCAAACACACTTATGCCTGTAGGAGCGCAAAGGTCCCTTGAGGTGAGTAAAAGCCAGGTGTTTTCAATGAGCACAGATACTATTCTATATAGACCAAGGAGAGAATGAACACAACTTACTCTAAAACTCAAAGGACTGAACTCAGCCCACTTTGCACACCAGAAAAGATTATTTAAAACTAGTCAGAATTTGAAAAACAGTTTATCGATGTCTCTCTGGAAGAGAATCAAGTGGATGCTCAGCAGCAAGCAACACAGCACTGACAATCAGCTACACCCCGTGAGAAAAACAAACTGCAAAATAAAGGCAGTGAGTGAGAGATAAATTCTTCGAGACTTCTTTCAGGGGCTGTGATTGAAGTTGTTTTGAGAATATATTAACACACAGAAGGATGGGACCTCAGGGAGGACACTCGTGGCTCTGAGAGTCTTCGTGAGCATGAGTCAGCAAATGCAGCCCTTCTAGAATAACACTGCCTTGCCCTGATTCCATGGACCCGAAATCACCAAATGCTGACGACCCTTCCTACAGCGAACACATGCATGGTACAGCCGCAGGATGCTACCCCATTGGACAGGGAAAAAACATGAAAAGCCACCTCATCTTCTCATATCCTGGTGCTCGGGTTCAAGCTTCCAGCCGCTTTCCTGAAAATATCCCCACTTGGGGAATTCAGCACTTTCAAAACCCTCTTTCTTATAGCTTGGAATTCGATTCATGGATGAACTGCAATGGGGAAGAATAAGACACGATGCCTATATATTTGGACAGGCACTTGGTGCTCTAATTTCCAATGCTGATCTAGAATTGACCCAAATCTAAGCTTGCTCTCAGAAGGAGAATAGGGCTTGAAAATTTCCTGGTGCTTTGTGACCAGTTCCGAAAGTGGGAAGTTGAGCAGGGCATCTCAGGGAGCCTATAATTCATGGCCCTGCAGGATGGGCAAAGACACCTAATGTGGAAAAATGACTTGGGTTGAACCACGGAAAATAACTTGAGAGCAAGGCAGAATTGCAGAAATGGGATTTCAAGAGGGAGATGGGTCTCGCCTGGTAAGGAGCTAGAATGCGGCAGTACTTCTTCAACCATGCCTTTGTCGAAAAAGGGGTGTATGCCTTTATCCTGAATATATTCAGGATAAAGGCATAGACCGTTTTGGGGCAACCACGCAGGGGCTCGGTGCAAATCAACACTACATAGTTCTATCACTTCCCATCCAAACAAAGGGTCATCTATGAAAAGTGTAAAGACCAGAAATGCAGGGTAGCGTGGAGGTAAACCGTACCCACATTTTGTGGAATGTGGGATGGCAAATTGAAATCAGCACTCTGGCGAACTCTATGCTGTATTCGAAAGTAATGTAAGAAACAAAGCTATAGCGCATAGGACACTTCCACTCAAGGACGTATATTTTCAGGAAAACCAAAGATCCTCAGGACACAGGCAACCCAACGTTGACTTCTGCTCTCTTTACAAAAGCCTCGACTAGGATACAATCTAAATTTCCTTGGACGGAAAACGTGGATGAAGAATATGTGATTCTTATCTACAATGATATATTAGTGAGCCAGGAAATGAGTGAAATAACGTCCCTTGCCACCACCGGAGTGTTCTTAGTTACACTCATTCTCAGCGAATTTAATCACATAGAAAATAGTGGTTTATCAAAGAGATGAGGTACAGGTGGAATATAAAATTGCATCCCATGAATGAAATGGCAGACGACAGAAAGAATTACAGATTTAGCAAACACACTTATGCCTGTAGGAGCGCAAAGGTCCCTTGAGGTGAGTAAAAGCCAGGTGTTTTCAATGAGCACAGATACTATTCTATATAGACCAAAGAGGGAATGAAAACAACTTACTCTAAAACTCAAAGGACTGAACTCAGCCCACTTTGCACACCAGAAAAGATTATTTACAACTGGTCAGAATTTGAAAAACAGTTTATCGATGTCTCTCTGGAAGAGCATCAAGTGGATGCACAGCAGCAAGCAACACAGCACTGACAATCAGCTACACCCCGTGAGAAAAACAAACTGCAAAATAAAGGCAGTGAGTGAGAGATAAATTCTTCGCGACTTCGTTCAGGGGCTGTGATTGAAGTTGTTTTGAGCATATATTAACACACAGAAGGATGGGACCTCAGGGAGGACACTCGTGGCTCTGAGAGTCTTCGTGAGCATGAGTCAGCAAATGCAGCCCTTCTAGAATAACACTGCCTTGCCCTGATTCCATGGCCCCGAAATCACCAAATGCAGACGACCCTTCCTACAGCGAACACATGCATGGGACAGCCGCAGGATGCTACCCCATTGGACAGGGAAAAAACATGAAAAGCCACCTCATCTCCTCATATCCTGGTGCTTGGGTTCAAGCTTCCAGCCGCATTTCTGAAAATATCCACACTTGGGGAAGTCAGCACTTTCAAAACCCTCTTTCTTATAGCTTGGAATTCGTTCCAAGGTTGAACTGCAATGGGGAAGAATAAGACACGATGCCTATATATTTGGACAGGCACTTGGTGCTCTAATTTCCAATGCTGATCTAGAATTGACCCAAATCTAAGCTTGCTCTCAGAAGGAGAATAGGGCTTGAAAATTTCCTGCTGCTTTGTGACCAGTTCCGAAAGTGGGAAGTTGAGCAGGGCATCTCAGGGAGCCTATAATTCATGGCCCTGCAGGATGGGCAAAGACACCTAATGTGGAAAAATGACTTGGGTTGAACCACGGAAAATAACTTGAGAGCAAGGCAGAATTGCAGAAATGTGATTTCAAGATGGAGATGGGTCTCGCCTGGTAAGGAGCTAGAATGCGGCAGTACTTCTTCAACCATGCCTTTGTCGAAAAAGGGGTGTATGCCTTTATCCTGAATATATTCAGGATAAAGGCATAGACCGTTTTTGGGCCACCAGGCAGGGGCTCGGTTCAAATCAACACTACATAGTTCTATCACTTCCCATCCAAAAAAAGGGTCATCTATGAAAAGTGTAAAGACCAGAAATGCAGGGTAGCGTGGAGATAAACCGTACCCACATTTTGTGGAATGTGGGATGGCATATTGAAATCAGCACTCTGGCGAACTCTATGCTGTATTCGAAAGTAATGTAAGAAACAAAGCTATAGCGCATAGGACACTTCCACTCAAGGACGTATATTTTCAGGAAAACTAAAGATCCCCAGGACACAGGCAACCCAACCTATACTTCTGGTCTCTTTAAAAAAGCCTCGACTAGGATAGAATCTAAATTTCCTTGGACGGAAAACGTGGATGA